>NW_024412406.1:33516184-33587345 GCF_014898765.1 Herpailurus yagouaroundi | reverse complement strand
GAGACAGAGCATGAACAGGGGAGGGGCAGAGAGAGAGGGAGACACAGAATCGGAAACAGGCTCCAGGCTCTGAGCCATCAGCCCAGAGCCCGACACGGGGCTCAAACTCACGGAGCGCGAGATCGTGACCTGGCTGAAGTCGGACGCTCAACCGACTGCGCCACCCAGGCGCCCCCAGGCATTTTTATAGTGGTGGAAAACTGTTTCTTGGTGGTTCCCTTTGCCTCTTAAAAAATTTTTTTTAACGTTTATTCATTTTTGAGAGATGGAGAGAGACAGAGTGTAAGCAAGGGAGGGGGAGAGAGAGAGAGAAAGAGAGAGAGAGGGAATTGGAAGCAGGCTCCAGGCTCCGAGCCGTCAGCCCAGAGCCCGACGCGGGGCTCGAACTCACGGACCGCGAGATCGCGACCTGGCTGAAGTCGGCCGCTCAACCGACTGCGCCACCCAGGCGCCCCTAAGGTGTCTCCATTCTTAACGTGCTGGTGTGTGGAAAGGAGGAGAGTAGAGAGAGTCTCCTACCAGAGGTGTTTTCAAATGTTTGGCTTCGGAAAGTCACAGCTCTCCTCTGTGACAACGAGTCCCCCACACCACAGTTTGCTGCTTTGATGCCACAGGGCAGGATAGAGCCCTGGCGAATGGGACACGCGTCCAGCTCTGTCTGCTGGTTTGCCTTCCCTGGACTAGAAAAGAAGATGGAACATACAGACCGTCATTTTGCGGCAAACTGAAGGGGGAGACTTTACCAACTGGGAAGGAATTGTAGGGCCTTGCAGACTGTCTGTAGAACAGCTACCCTGCTAACCTGGGTGTAGAGGAGAAGGTGACTTAGTCATTCGCACAGTGAGTCGGGACTGTGACGTGGCCATTTCCTCAGGACCTGGCAGCTTGGCAAGGAGCCCCTCGGAGTCTCTTCTTCCTACCAGTGCCCTTGGCCAGGAGTCCCCCCTGGCTTCCACATAACTGGAATGGAGTCAGAGAACAAACTGAGGGTGGATGGGGGGGTGGAGGCAGAGGGGCAAATGGGTGATGGGCATTGAGGAGGGCACTTGTTGGGGTGAGCCCTGGGTGTTGTATCGAAGCGATGAACCACGGGAATCTACCCCCAAAAGCCAAGAGCACACTTTACACACTGTATGTTAGCCAACTGGACACTAAATTATATTTAAAAAAAAAAAAAAACACCAAACTAACCTTAATCTGTTTGAAGCTTCTGAAACTGAGCATTAAGTTCTTAGGTGAAAATGATCGCGACTTTCCAACATGAAAATCCGTTTATACACCACAGGCAGGCAGCAGTGACAGAGTCGTGAGTCTGTATCCTGTTGATTCACCTCTGGGTCATTTGACTTGATCACTTTGGACCATAAACAACACTCACATGTTTAAGAAAATGTTCATTTTTGAGCGAGAGCACGAGCGGGGAAGGGGGCAGGGAAAGGGGAAAGGGGCCGAGAGAGGGGGAGAGAGGCTGGGAAGTGGGCTCTGTGCTAACAGCAGTGGGACCTATGTGGAGCTCGAATTCACCATCTCACGAACTTCCAGATCGTGACCTGGGGTGATGTCAGATGCTCAACTGACTGAGCCACCTAGGCACCCCAGCACTCACATTTTTCAGACGACGATAAGACAGTTCTGTGATTGGCAGATAAAATGTTTTAAGTTAATGATTCCCTTTTAGTGAAATGTCATGTGGGATACAGAGTTTATGTTTTTCTTAAGGCGGCCTCTTTTGCCCTCACATGAATCTATGTGTGTTCCTGTCCTGACCTTTCTGCTTTCTGCCATTTCCTCTGCTACCCTCTCCTTAGCAGAGTCTTTGTTCTCACAAGTATTTCTTCCTTCTGTTCTCATTTCTAAGACCTTACATTCTATATTCCGATTTTTCATCCACTAATACATTATGATCACACTGACAAGTCATTAGGAACCCCAGCAGTCTAGAAGAAAGATAGCTTTTTTTGAACAGTAGGGTGTTAAAAAATTGAATCCTCAAAGACCAAGCATTTGTAGACACTAAGTATCCTGTGAGAGTTTCTGTTCTGTGGGTTTGGAACCCAAGGCTGTAGGCACTGTGGTAAGTGCTTATAGACTCCTGGAGATCCCACTTCAGCCCAAATGGTCTGGCCTAGATTTAGACCATGAAACAACCAGTAATGTTCTCTAAATCCCAGATTTCAGATTCTTCTATAAATCCCAAATTTCAGATCCCAGGAAACAGGTTCTTATGACCTGGGTTCATTCTAGATCAAGTCAAATCCCAACCAGAGGCTTTTGGAAGATGCCTTGGGTGTTTACTTACATCTGGAGGTATTTGTTTTTTTGTTCAAGTGACTATTCCTCTGAAATATTTACTACAGCAGGCAAACCCACACCTTGGGCCCATTACTCCATGGCGTACTGGTGGCGTGGGCTAGGGATTCTGCTGACTACTGTGGTAGCTCAGGGAGACTTGGTTGTTAAACTGTGAGACTTAAGCGCCACTTTTGCTGGAATGGGATTGTGGAAGGCTGAAGCCCCTTCTCAATGCCTCTCTGACTTATGAACCGTGATCTCCAGGCCAGGGAGAGTGGGAGCTTTAGGCCATTATTTGGATGCCTGAGTGAACCCCAAAGCCCCAGAAGCGCTTTTGGCTGAATTGCTTGGATGATTTACTTTAGCTTTGTTGGTGACTCCAGGAGGTACACTCAGACCTGCCTTTTAAAATTAATTAATTAGTTAATTGATATTTATGTTTAAATATAATTTACTGTCAAATTGGTTTCCATACAACACCCAGTGCTCATCCCAACAAGTGCCCTCCTCCCTGCCCATCACCCACTTTCCCCTCTCCCCCCATGCCCCATATACCCTTAGTTTGTTCTCAGTCCTTACAAGTCTCTCATGGTTTGCCTCCCTCCCTCTCTGTAACTTTTTCCCCCTTCCCCTCCCACATGGTCTTCTGTTATGTTTCTCAAGATCCACATATGAGTGAAAACATGGTATCGTCTTTCTCTGCCTGACTTATTTCACTTAGCATAATACCCTCCAGTTCTATCCATGTTGCTGCAAATGACATGATTTCATTCTTTCTCATTGCCAAGTAGTATTCCATTGTATATACAGACCACATATTCTTTATCTATTCATCAGTTGATGGACATTTAGGCTCTTTCCATAATTTGGCTGTGGTTGAAAGTGCTGCTATAAACATTGGGGTACAAGTGCCCCTATGCATCAGTACTCCTGTATCCCTCGGGTAAATTCCTAGCAGTGCTATTGCTGGGTCATAGGGTAGATCTAGTTTTAATTTTTTGAGGAACCTCCACACTGTTTCCCAGAGAAGCTGCACCAGTTTGCATTCCCACCAACAATGCAAGAGGGTTCCCGTTTCTCCACATCCTCGCCAGCATCTGCAGTCTCCTGATTTGTTCATTTTGGCCACTCTGACCGGTGTGAGGTGATATCTCATTGTAGTTTTGATTCGTATTTCCCTGATGATGAGTGACGTTGAACATCTTTTCATGTATCTGTTGGCCATCTGGATGTCAGACCTGCCTTTTTAAACGAGTTTGGTGAGTGCCCTCCTTCAGCTGACTACACAGCACAGGGAGGATGAACAAGTTAATGTTTGCAAAGTGTTCTGACATTCCCAGGTGAAAGATGCTGTATAAGTACAAAGTGTTTGAATTATTGTTTAATGCCTCCGGAGACAACAGCAGGTAGAGTTACCATGAACAAGCTTTTGGCCTGAGATCCTCAGAGTTCGACCATCCAGCTGTTCTGGGAACCAGAGATGTCTTCCCTGCAGTGCTGATCTGACTCCAGGGAGCAGCACGCCTTTCATGTTTTGTGAATTCACCTAGTGAGTTTACATTAAATAAATGCATATGGAAAGTTCGTGGGTGGTTTTTTTTTTTATGTTTATTTATTTTTGACAGAGAGAGAGAGAGAGAGAGAGAGAGAGAGAGAGAGAGAGAGACAGAGAGATGGGGCAGGAGTGGGGGAGGGGCAGAGAGAGAGGGAGACACAGAATCCGAAGCAGGATCCAGGCGCTGCGCTGTCAGCACAGAGCCCGATGCGGGGCTCGAACTCAGGGACCGAGACATCGTGACCTGAGCCAAAGTTGGGCTCTTAACCCACTGAGCCACCCAGGTGCCCCTCGTGGGTGGTGTTTCTTAAGAAAAATATACATGTTTTCTTTTAGTTTTGCTCTATTGAGTCTAATGTTTTGGAGGATTTGACGCTGTCCAGTTAGTTCTAAGGAGCTGGTTGAAAGAGAACTAGGCGTTTAAAGGTGGGTTGAGTTTTTTGTTTGTTTATGCAACTGGCTAATTTTAGCATCCAGATTCAGTCATTTTTGATTCTGGTTTCAGACTGCTTCCAGGTGGTTACTAAAAGAGATTTCAGCAAATGGTGTGACTATAAGGAAATGAAGGACCCTTTCTCTGCTTCGTCTTCCTTTTGCAGAAGTCAATCTACACTGTTTATTATGCCGTTTTTACTCAAGAAGAGCTGCTCGGTTTAAACTCCGTCCACATTCCTTGCAGCTTTTAGCTGGGGTGTCCCTCACACTACACAGCCATGTTGGCCCGAGGGCTGGGGTGTTACTCGCGGCCAGTGGCCCTGGTACCTGGGAGGGAGAGAGACTCTTGCTCTCACAAAAACAAGTATCTTTCTCCCCCATTTTTGAGGAATCAGCAGAGGGCAGTACCCACCCTTGTAAAAGAATGAAGGAACCTCTTCTCTGAGAAAAGATGCCCATCCCATGTGGCCACAGATGTATCTAGATAGAGCTGGTGGCGTGGCTCTTCCTGCCTTCTCAGAAAAAGAATCTGCAGTTAAATTTACGTATGCCTGCCTATACCGATGTAGTATGGACTTTTCCTCTCTAAACCCACTTGAAATCTCTGGCAAGACGTTGCTGTTTCTCTAAGTATAAACATGGATAAAGTACAGAGGGATCATATGAATGTATTTCCGAAGACAGTCTTCAAGAAAAATAGGCAAGATCTGGGAAGTGGTATGCTTCCGATAAGTGAAGAGTCTTATTTTCTTGCTTTGGGAACAGCTCGTAATCAACGTGGGAGACTCAGACGTGCAAAGACCTGGGCTGGCGTCCGACTGCCTCCTGCACAGGCCTGCTGATGTCAGGGGTCTAAATCAACGTGGGCAAGGGGGGGAGGGGGCAGCCCATGACACAAGGGACCACCGCAGACTTCAGCCTGTTCTGTACGTGCTTGTATTTTGCCTTCTTGCACGGTTTAGGTCCAGTTCACACCCTCCTTTCCTCATGGTGTCCTGGGGTGAGAGGCAACATCCACTGGGAGAGAGGCAGAGGGTGGCTCCGTGTGTCCCCACCTTCCTCACAACTGCCCGATGACAGCTCTCACTTCCAGTGGGCCGTAAGGCTCACTTCTGTTCTTAACAACATTCTTCACCTGGTTTCTCACTTCTTCACATTTGAAAGAGGCACAAAACGCGAAAAAGAGGAAGCGTTTCTGATACGTCCAGAACCTTTACTTGCACCGTCCAGTAGCTTCATCAGGGTGGCAGTCGGGAACGTTTCCTTTTTGCCCCCTTAACTGTTACAGGAAACAGCAGAAGCCGCCACTCCTCCTGTCCCTGCAGTCAGTCTCCGTAGCATCTGACACGGGGGTCAAGAGCACGCGGTTCTGCACCTTGCGGGGCTTTGAGCCAGGTAAGGCCGGGGAGGCCGGCGGCTGGAGAAGCCGCTGAAGGAGAGGCCACCCCCGGGACAGGACAGATGCCATCCTTGCTGCGCCCAATGCCCAACCAGAAGTCGCTCCAGAGGGTGGCGGCGCCCGCCCGTCCTGGCTCAGGGTCCCAGCCCCGCGGCTCCAGGGCTGAGAGTGGGAGGATGCTGGGAGGATGTTCACCACTCCGTGGTTCTTTCCTATGAACTGGGAGAAGAGGGGGCTGGACTTTTCCGTGTGATGAGCTCTGAAGGGAGAGAATTAGAGGTGAGAATGTTCTAAGATATTAACATAGGTATAAATTAGAAAGAACTGACTTAAATTATATTATTTAGTCATTATATAATCTTATATATTATATAATAATCAATACATAATTTAAATACATTATCGATGTAATTATTGACACATTTTTTTCTTGGCAATACGTTTATGTCTTCTCTGAAGCTCAGATAGGCTAAAGCTTTTCATTACCGTATCATGAACTTGACTATTTCCCACTGTCTCCTGCAAATGCCTTTTCAGCTCCATCTTGTGTTAATTTAATCTCCACCTGCTCAAGCTCTTTATCGTGCACAGACATAATAGTAATTTGTGTTGAGGATTTTGTGTGCTGGCATTTCTCCCAGAGTGCCCGCACGGCTCTGCTGGCCCAGGTGACTTGGTCTCTTGGGTCCGCGGCCCTCCCTCGCCCTTTTCTCCTCGTGCCTCTGCATGGTATCCACACTATTTCCTTAGCACTTAGCTTTTATTCTTTTCACACGGAAAAAATAATGAATCTGTCTTCAATCTTTGTCTTCAATCAATCAAAAATGCACAAGTTTCTTGGCGATTGACACCTCCTTTCGGCCTCAGAGTCTTTATGTGTAAAATAAGAACATGGGCTTCATGTCCTCCTCGGAGCCTTAAGGATTCATTGGCTTCCCTTTCGGGGCTGCTGGGGCACAGAGGTGGGCGTTGAGGGCCCAGAGCCTCACCGACCTCTGTTGCAGCCCGAGAAGTTCCATGTTTGTCTCTTTACACTTTGGCATGCCAGTATGTTTCACTTGAAGAAAAGATTCTATGGCTAAAAAAAAAAAAAAAAAATTGCCGGACAACTTCCGACACTCCATCAAAATGCAGTTAAAAACACTTTTTTACAATGGAGGTGAAATTGTATAACATAAACTTAGCCATTTCAGAGTGTACGATTCAGCAGCATTTAGCACATTCTGCTGGGCACCTCTATCTAGTCCTAAAATACGTGTGCCACCTGTCTATCACCCCGAAAGAAAACTCTGCAGCCACCAGCAGTCGCTCTGTATTCTCCTTTTTCTCCTGCCCCTGGTAACCACCAGTCTACTTTCTGCCTCAATGAATTTACCTATTCTGGATATTTTATAGAGATGGAATCATGCAATATGAGGCCTTTGGTGTCTGATGTTTCACTTAGCACAATGTTTTCGGGGTTCATCCATGGTATAATATGTGTCAGCGCTTCATTCCTTTTTATGGCCAAGCAATATTCCACTGTGTGGATAAACCACATTTTGCTACCCATTTGTCTGCCGACGAACATTTATTTGGCTTGCTTCCCCCTTTTGGTTATTGCGATTAATGCTGCTCTGAGCGTGTGTGTACAAATATTTCTCTGAGGGCCTGTTTTCAATTCTCTTGGATATCAGAATTGTAATTTTAACATAAGTTCCTTAAATAAGGGGATAGTGAATTGTGCCCATTGGGTTACCCGTGGAATTAAACTCCACGGTGTGGTATAAGCTTTTAAGCACTTAGTCGGTGCATACTTTTTTCTTGCCCTTTTATCCACATCTGCTTCAGTTTCCTTACTTTATTAGCTCCTTCCTGAAAGGGTTCTTTTTTATTTGAGGTTGACAAAATTTGCTGTCTTGTAGAAGTGACACAGTTATTCATATATATTTTCCCCAAGTGCCATACATTCCTAATCTCATTTGGGGCCATTTTATCACAATGATGTCATTGGAGTATAGTTGGTTGGCCCTGCTCTGACCAGAGTGTTATAAATACACACAGAACACAATTCCATTCTGGCTTTTCACACCTCTGTCCTGCTTTCTTCTGATAGCTTGACTTCACTGGCCTTCTAAAATAATGGGGAAAAAAAGTGCCTCAACACATTTGGTGAATATTTGGACACTGAATTTCAAGGATTCAGGAGCTTCCTTGGTTTCCTGTTTGGTCAACTTCGAAGCCACTTTGGGGAGAATAGAAGTGATTGTTACAAACTCTCTTTTTACATATTTATGGGCAATTTTTCTTAGAAAAACACTAAACCTCTCGGATGCACTCACGTAAACTGGATTTACTGTGTCCCACCCCCACCCCCCTTTTTTTTTCATCTTAAGGGAGAAGCAGGATAAAAGAGAGAAAGACCGTGTGGGCATCTGGAGCTGAATGCTGTCCTCCTAAGAACTGTCCTTCCTTGAAATTCTAGCTCAGATCTGCACATCAGCAGAATGTTCCCCAGGCCCCAAAGGCACAGAGCACTCATTGGCAGGGTTAGCTGGACTTTATCAAGCCCAGAGCTTCAACTGGAGAGCTTTGAAGATTTGAACAAGACATAACGAGTATTTTACAGTCTGTCTGTTAAAAGTGCTATGCTGTAATTCTGTAATTTTCCGTCAGACAAGAAAGGAGCCCAGCAGTTACTTTCCCAAAGGTCAGAGGGCAAATGGACAGTTTCCCTTCATTCGGCCAGGAAGTGTTGCCCGAGAAGACACGTCATTCTTGTGCCTACACGGAAGGGATAAAGAGAGGTCTGGAGAGGCCTGCCTCTTCAGCTGGGATCCCCTAAAATGAGAGAGGAATTTTCCTGCTCGAGATTCCTGGCACCAGGGACAGTCATAGGTGAGAGGAGTTTAGGACCCAAAGACACAAGTGATTCTAACTGACCTTAGCTCCTAATGATCTTAGTGTGGGAGGGGTGATGGACAGGATACCCAAGACGAAGCATTCATTTCGAACATTGGAAGACGAGATACTGGGAGTAACCCAGAGACACATCGCCTGGGCCCAAGGTGTGGGTGGTGGCCGTAAACTAATTTCAGAGTCTCTTCAGTGCCACCGAACCTTGTCGTTCCAGACTCGTCCCCATACCGTGCCCTTCTCCCTCCTTATTCACATTCCTGAACATTTTCACCTGGACCACATGAAAAGGAATTACAGTGGAATGGTGAATACAGGGGGGTCAGTTTCTGCATCAGGATATAGCACGAAAGAGAGAACAATGTGGAAGGAGAAGGAGAGAGGCATGGGGTTGAAGAGATTGGGAGCTGGAGCTTGAATTCAGGACAGCCTCCCTCCCCTCCCTTTTCCCCCTCCCCGTAATGCAGACTCGAGTAGGAAGTAGACGGCTAGCAGACAGATGTGCTCTGGTCCCGGGCCTGGTCTTCTAAGCAGCACACGCCAGGGGAAAGTGAGGAAGTCCTGCGACTGCACACAAAGGTGAGGCTCATTCTCCTCTCCTCCAGCCACTCCTTCCCAGCAGCCTCTCCTCATGATGGAAAGCCATGCTCCTTCATCCAGCTCTTTGCAAGTTTAGGTAATAGGGTGGCTCACTGGGGAAAGCAGAAGCTACCGGAGTAGATGGTGTCAGTTGTGGCACATGGTGCAAGCTCCGCTTCCTTCTCCCTTCGTCAACTCTAATGAGCCTTCCTAGAGGCTTTCAGTTTCTCTTTTCTCTATTTTTGTAATCTTGAAAACATGTGTAATTGTACACAACTGAGCAAACTTGGACCACCTTTGATATCCGTGTCCCCTCCTGAGTCATCTCCTCTTCTGTCCCTTCCAAGTACTAATATTTAAAATTTGTGTTTATCCCCCGTTGGTACTCGTTATAGTTTTAGCACATGTTGGTTGTCCTAAACAGTATTTTTTTGTCTTATTTACAAACTTGAAATAAATGAAATCCTGCTTTATATATTCTTCTGTGATTTTCCATTTTTATTGATTTTTGTGCACCCCTAAGTTTATCCATATTGTTTTGTTTAATTGTAAATCATTGATTTTCACTGCCATATACATGTCAGTTGAAGGAATATACTATTTTCTGTCGAGGGACATGTGATTCGTATCTAGTTTTCTGCTATTACAAAAAAACCTACTGTAAACATTCTCTTATATCTCCTTGTGCACAAATGCAACAGCTCTTCAAGGTGCTTATTTACCTAGGAGCTGAGTTGTGGAGTCATAGAGTATATGCATTCTTCACACTTTCTAGATTCTGCTAAGTGGGTTTCCAAATTGGTTGTGGCAATTAACACTCCACCAAGGAACATCCTTCCCAAGAGTTAATATCATCATACTTGATAATCTTCGCTGATCTAGTAAGTATGAAATGGTTTCTCATTGGGGTTGCTAATGAGGTCGAGTATGTTTTATTATGTTTATGAGCCATATTGTATTTTTCTGTGTGGAGCATTGTTCAAGCTTTTTGTCCATTTTCATGTTGGAATTGTTTGTCTCTTACTTACTTATACAGTTTTTTATAATACGTTCCAGGCATTATTCCATTGTCATTTACAAGTCGAACAGATATTGTCTCCCAGAGATTTGCTTTGTTTTCCATTCCCTTTATAAGGTTTTTGTATAGAACAGAGTAAGAAATTTTTAAAATTTAGTCAAAAATCCATATTTTCCTTTATCCTTTTGTGTTTTAAGAAATCCTTTACTGGCTCGACACGCTCAGATTTTGTTTTCTAAAATTTTATAGTTTTTTTATTTCTTGTTTGTCTTTGATACTCTAGGATTGATTTTTGTGTAATATGTGTGCTAAAGGTCCAGTTTCATTTTTTTTCTGTTTTCATAATCAATGTCCCAGCATCATTCATTGAATAACCCATCTTTTTCCATTTGTCTGCAATGCCAGAAAGTTTCTGTTCATGTGCTGGTCTAGGTCTAGCCTCTATTCTGTTCTTTTTTTTTTCTTCTGACATTTATTCATCTTAGAGAGACAGAGTACAAGTAGGGGAGGGGCAGAGAGAGAGAGGGAGACAGAATCCCAAGCAGGCTCCAGGCTAGCCTCTGAGCTGCCAACACAGATCTCAACGTGGGGCTTGAACTCACAAACCGTGAGATCATGACTTGAGCCGAAGTCGGATGTTTAACCGACTGAGCCACCCAGGCGCCCCGCCTCTATTCTGTTCTAATAATCAATTTGTTTATCTTTACAGCAATACCTTGTTCTAATTGCTGTAGTGTTACAATAATTCTTGGTATCCGTGAGGCAATTGCTGCTACCTTAGAAGTATCTTGGCTGTTCTTTGTCTTTTGCTTTTCATATAAAATTTATAGTCAGCTTCTCCAGTTTTAAGAAAAAAGAACGTCTTGGGATGCAAATGAAATTGCGTTGAATCTATAGATCCGTGAAGGGGGAACTAATATCTTTGTTACATCCATTTTTTAAATTCACAAAATGGTGGCCTATTTCTCCATTTACTTATATTCTTTTAAAAGTCTTATAATGAAATTTTATATTTTTTCTCATAGGAATCTTGTTTATCTTTTGTCAGATTTAATGCTAGGATTTTTTAAAATATTTTTTTCTGTGTTTCTTTTAAAGAACACATTTTCAAACTAAGGTAAATAAAAATGCAATTGATTTTTAAAAACTTTATTTTGAAACAGTTACAGATCCGCGGAAGTTATGAAGATAGTACAGAGAGGTTCCATATCGTACATCTTAGGTAAATAGAACACTCTATCAAAACTAGGAAATTGACACTGGTACAATATGTGTGTATAATTCTGTTATTTTATCACAGGGGTTGATTTGGATAAACTGCACTGCAAACAAGATACAGAGCTATTCCATCCCAAAAAGCTCTCCCTGGTGCTACCTCTTAATGGCTCTCCACCAGCCTCCTCCAACCCCATCAGTACTCATTCTTGGCCACTGATCTGCTCCATACAGCAGCATGTAACTTTTTGATATGAGATCTTTTCACTTAGAATAATGACCCTAATATTCATCCAAGTTTTGAATTGTATCAATAGTTCATTCTTTTTATTGCTCAGTAGTGTTCCAGGATACAAAAGTACCACATTTGTTTAAACCTTTACCTATTGCAGGACATTTGGTTGTTTACAGCTATTGGCTATTACAAGTAAGGTTGTTATGAACAACCGATACAAGTTTTCATTTCTCTGGGATAAATGCCCAAGTGCACAATTGCTGAGTAGTATGGCAAGAGTATCTTTCATTGTTTAATGGATGCCAACTATTCACCAGAGTGGCTTTACCATTTTTCATTTCTCTAATGGCTAGTGATGTGGAACATATTTCATGTGGTTATTTGCCACCCATATGTCCTTACTGGTAAAATATCCTTATGATGAAATGTCTCTTTATATCTTTTGCCCATTTTCTAATTGAATTGTTTGACTTTTTACTGTTGATATTATTTTTTATTGAGCTTTATGGACATATAATGGAATATAACATTGTTTAAGGTACACAATGTGATGATTTGAAACACATATATATTGTGAAATGAAGTGTGATAAGGTTAACACTCACCCCCCCCCCCCCCCACACCTCACATAATTACCACTTCATTGTTGTTGTGGGGCAAACATTTAACATTTAACATCTACTCTCTTAGCAACTTTCAAGCATACATTATGATATTGTTAACTATGGTCACCATACTCTACATTAGATTCCCCAGGACTTGTTCATCTTGTGACTGGAAGTTTGTAACCTTTGACAAACATCTCCTCATTTTACCCACACCTCAACCCCTGGAATCCACCAATCTGCTCTCTGTTTCTATGAATTTGGCTATTTTAGACCTCACATATAAGTGAGATCATACAATATGTAACTTTCTCTATTTGACTTATTTCATTTCGCCTAATGCCCTCAGAGTGCATCCATATTGCAAATAGCAGGATTTCCTTCCATTTTATGACTGAACAATATGCTGTGTATGTGCGTGTGTGTGTGTGTGTGTGTGTGTAATGGATAAAGGATAACATATATATGAACATTTGTATACATCACATTTCCTTTATCTGTCATCTGTTGATTGACACTTAGGGCTTTTCCATAATGACTTACGAATTTACATTCCCACCAACAGTGCACGAGGGTTTCCTTTTTTCACCTCTTCTCCAACACTTGTTATCTTTTGTCTTTTTGGTATTGGCCATTCTAACAGTGTGAGATGATAACTCATTGTGGTTTTGATTTGTATTTTCTTGATGATGAGTGATATTGAGCACCTTGCATGAACTTGTTGGCCATTTCTATTTCTTCTTTGGAAAAATTTCTATTCAAATCCTTTGTGCATTTTTAACTGGATTATTTGTTTTTCTGCTATTGTTATTCTGCTAGTTGTATATGAGTTCCTTATATATTTTGAATCTCACAAATCGTGAGATCATGACCTAAGCCAAAGTCAGATACTCAATTGACAGCCACCCAGGCACCCCTTATTTCAGAAATTTTGATAGAGATTGCATGGAATCTATAGATTGTTTTGGGCAATATGGAGATTAAAACAATATTGACACTTCTGACCCACGAACATGGGATATCTATCTATTTGTGGCTTCTTCAATTTCTTTCATCAATGTCTAATAATTTTCAGCATATAGATCTTTCACCTCTTTGCTTACATTTATTTCTGAGTATTTTATTTCTTTTGATGTTATTAAAAATGAAATTGTTTTCCTTATGTCTTTTTTAGATAGTTCACTATTAGTGTATAGAAATGCAGCTGATTTTTGTATGTTAGTTTTGTATCCTGTTTACTTTGTTGTTTAGTTCAGCTTAGTTTATTCTTCTTCTAGTTCCTTGAAGTGTAAAGTCAGGTTGTTTCATCTTTCTTTCTTCTTAATTTTCTTTTTTTTAATAATTTTTTTAATGTTTATTTATTTTTGAAAGAGACAGACTGTGAGTGGGGTAGGGGCAAAGAGAGAGGGAGACACAGAATCTGAAACAGGTTTGAGGCTCCGAGCCGTCAGCACAGAGCCTATGCAGGGCTCGAACTCACAAACTCGGGAGATCGTGACCTGAACCGAAGTCAGATGCTTAACTGACTGAGCCACCCAGGCGCTCCTTAATTTTCTTAATTTGTTATATTTATGTCTATAAGCTTCCCTCTTTGAAGTGCTTTAACTGCCTCCCATAAGTTTTGGTATACTGTATTTCCGTTTTCATTTGTCTTAAGATATGTTTGATTTCACTTTTGACTTCTTCCTTGACTCATTGATTGTTCAGAACTGTGTTGTTTAATGTCCACATGTTTATGAATTTTCCAGTTTCCCTCTTTTTATTGTTATCATTTTATGCCATTGTGTTTAAGAAATATACTTGATATGTTTTTAGTCTTTTTAAGTTTAAGACTTATTTTGTGGCTTAACATACAATTTATCCTGCAAAATGTTCCAAGTGCAATTGAAAAGAATATGTGCTCTGTTAATGTTGGATGGAATGATCTGTATATATACCTGTTAGGTCTATTTGGTCTACAGTGTTGTTCAAGTCCACTGTTACATTACTGACTTTCTGTCAGGATAATCTATCCATTGTTGAAAATGGGGTATTGAACTGCTATTTCTCTATTCAGTTTTGTTAATATTTACTTATTTAGATGCCTGTAATGTTGGTTGCATATATATTTACAACTCTTATATTCTCTTGATGAATTGACCCCTTTATCATTTATGTAGTGACCTTGTCTCTTGACATTCTTTGACCTCAAGTCTCTTTTGTCTGGTATAAGTATAGACACCTGCTCTCTTTTGGTTAACATTCACATGGATCATCTTTTTGCATCCATTCCCTTTTAGATTGTGTGTGCCCTTACAGTTAAAGTGATTCTCTTGTAGGCAACATATAGTTGGCTCTTTTTTTTTTTTTTAAATCCATTCAGCCAGTCTTTGGTTTTGGAGAACTTAATCCATTCATATTTAAGGTAATTATTGGTAGGTAAGGATTTACTATTGCTATTTTGTTAATTGTTGTATGATTTTTTGGTATTTCTTTTCTCCCTGCCATTTTGTGATTTGATATTTTATTAAATAGTATGCTTTGATTATTTTAATTTTTTTGTATCTACCAGTTTTTCTACTTGTTATCATGAAGTTTACATAAAACATGTTGTAAATATAATAGTCTATTTTAAATTCATAATAACTTAACTTCGACCACATACAAAAACTATACTTTAACTTCTCTATGCTCACATTTTATGTTATTGGTGTCACAATTTACATCTTTTGTATATGGAATATCCATGAACACATTATTGTAACTATTTTTAATACTTTTGTCTGTTATGTATTAATAGATACATATAATAACTATTTTAATAACTATTTTAACTATCTATTTTTAATACTTTTGTCTTTTTTGTATTATTTTTAATACTTTTGTCTTTTAACTTTTGTATCATAGTTAAAAGTGATTTATATACCAGCAGTGGAATTTTATAGTATTCTGAATTTGACTATATTCTTACCTTCACAGTGAGTTTTATACTTTGATATGTTTTTATGTTGTTAGCCTACTTTTGTTTCAACTTGAACAACTCTATTTAGCATTGCTTGCAAGGCAGGTCTAGTGGTGATAAACTCCCACAGCTTTTGATTTTCTGGGAAAGTGTTTACCTTTCTTTCATTTTTGAAGTACACCTTTGCCTGATAAAGTATATTTGGGTGGTAGTTTTTTCCCCCCAGCACTTTGACTATATCTCATCATCTCACTATCTCCTGACATGCAAGGACTTCAGCTGAGAAATCTATTGATAGCCTTAAAGGGTTCCCTTGTGTATGAATTTTTTTTCTCTTGCTGCTTTTATTATTTACATTTATTTTTAGAGAGAGAGAGAGAGAGAGAGAGAGCGAGCATACATGAAGGGGATGCAGCGGGGCAGAGGGAGAGACAGAATCTTAAGCAGGCTCCAAACTGAGTGTGGGGCTCAATCCCACCACCCTGGGATCATGGCCTGAGCCAAAATCGAGTCAGACACTTAACTGACCGAGCCACCCAGGCACTCCTCTTTTGCTGCTTTTAAAATTCCCACTTTGTCTTTGATTTTGTACAGTTTTATTGTAATGTATCTTGGAGAAGATCTTTTTGGATTGAAATTTTTGGGGACCTATGAGCTTCATATACTTGGATGTCCAAATCTTTCCTATGATTGGGAAGTTCTCAGCCATTAATTCCTTAAGTAAGCTGTCTGCCCCTATCTCCCCGTCTTCTTCTGAAACTCCAATAATTTGTAAATTGCTTCTCAATGTTCTTTAATAATTCATGCTTGTTTTCTTCATTCTTTTTCCTCTTTTGGCTGGATAATTTCAAATGTCCTGTCTTTGAGCTCACCAATTCTTTCTTCTGCTGCTGAAACTCTCTATTGAATTTTTTAGTACATTCAGTGTATTCTTCAACTCTAGGATTTCTGTTTGTTGAAATTATCATTTTATTATTTTTTTTAAATGTTTATTTATTTTTGAGAGAGAGAGAGACAGAGAGTGAGTGCAGGAAGGGCAGAGAGAGATGGAGACAGAATCTGAAGCAGGCTCCAGGCTCTGAGCTGTCAGCACAGAGCCCGATGGGGGGGCTTGAACTCATGAACTGTGAGATCATGACCTGAGCCGAAGTCAGACACTTAACTGACTGAGCCACCCAGGAGCCCCTGAAATTCTCATTTTAGTTTGGCTGGGAAGATGGTGGAGTAGGAGAACCCTAGCTTGCCTTGTCCTAGAGATAAAAAAGATAACACTCACATTAATGTAAATAACTCAGAAAAAGATCCAAAGACTGGCAGAACAAACTCCACATCCCAGAAGGTAGGAGGGATGAAGATACAGTCTTGGAGTGAAATGGATGGCGGCTATCCATGGTGGGGAGGGAGCTGGTGGTGCAGAGAAGGGTGAAAAACAGATTTTCACAGCAGGGAGCCTACAAGTCGGGAGGATGCATCCCCATAACATTTGCCTTTGAAAGTGAGAGGGGCCAAATTTCATGAGTTCTTAGACCAGTGAGAATTTTAAAAACCAGCAGGCTTAACTTTGGGAAAGCCTTGACGGCATTCGGAAGTGAAGTCCCTGTCTTTAAAGAGATAGAATAATAAATAGCCGATGCAGATACACTGTAGAACCGGCAGTTTGAAAAATGCCAGGGGTAGACAAGAGACAGTGTGCTCATCGTGGAGCATGGACTGGAGAGACAGTGGTTGCAGGGAGATCCCTCCAGGAACAAAGATGTTGGTAGGTGCCACTTCCCTTCCTGGTCCGCTAGCATAAAATATGGCCACCTGTGGGAAACAGTCCAGTGCTGACTCTTCTTACTTAACTTGCTTACACCAAGCCCTGCCCCCTATTGTACTTTGGCAGAGTGGTTCTTCCAGGTCAGGCTCACCTTAGTCCCAATACTACAGACTCCCTACCACAGAAGACCAGTGTATACCTTGCCAGCACTGTATCTCCTGACACATTTTGCTGGATCTCAGTTCTGGTGGAAGCAAAGGAAGATGTTATTTTTCAAACAGATCACTCCACACCCTGTTAAAACATGCCTCTTCCCTGCTGGGGACCAAACACTGCTCATGACAGGCAGAGAGAGGCCCTGCAGACAACTGGACTGAAGGAAAAAGAGGCCAAGCTCAAGAGGACAGCACACATAACAAGCATAGGAGATAGTTCATGAAGCGCCAGGCCTTGGGGAACAGGGAACACTGCACTTCAAGGCACTACAGGACATCTTCATAAAGGTATTATCATTAAGAGCAAGAGAAGTAGCAGACTTTCCTAACATACAGAAACAGACACAGAAAGTGAGGCAAAACGAGGATACAGAGAAATATCTCCCAAATGAAAGAACAGGACCAAACCACATCAAGAGACCTAAGCAAAACAGACATAAGTTATACGCCTGATAGAGAATTTAAAGTAATGATCATAAAGATCATTGAACTTTATGTTCATGATCATGAACTCAATGATCATAAAGATCATTGAACAAGTTCACTCACTGAACTTCAGAAAAGAGTGGAGGACATCACTGAGACACTTAACAAAGACATACAAGAAAAAACAATAAGATATCAAGAACACAATAAATAAAATTAAAAATACACTTCATGGAATAAATAGCAGGCTAGATGAAGCAGAGAAATGAATTAACAACCCAGAAGACAGAGTAATGGAAAGTAACAAGGCTGAGCAAAGGAATGAAAAGAAAATTATGCTAAGTGAGAATACTTTTAGGGAACTCAGTGACTCCATCAAATGTAATAACATTCACATTATAAAGATCCCAGAAGGAGAAGAAAGAGAAAAGGGGGCAGAAAATTTATTTTAAGAAAATAATAGCTGAAAACTTCCCTAATCTGGTGAAGAAAAGAAATATCCAGGTCCAGAAAGCAGAGATCCCCCTAAAAATTCAACCCAAGAAGGTACACACCAAGATATATAGTTATTAAAATGGCAAAAAGTAGCAATAAAGAAAAAAAGTTTTAAGCAGCAAGAGAGAAGAAAACAGTTACATACAAGGGGAAACCCCCTAAGACTATCAGCAGATTTTTCAGCAGAAACTTGCAGGCCAGGAGGGAGTGGCATGATATTTTTAGAGTACTGAAAGGGAAAAATGTAATCTCCAAGTATTCATTGTCCAAATTTTTTCATGTGATTTCAAGGTTCACAGCGTTGTGGTCTGAAAATATGCATGGTATGATCTCAATCATTTTGTACTTGTATGTGATCTATTCTGGAGAATGTTTCATGTGCACTCAAGAAGAATGTGTATTCTGCTGCTTTAGGATGAAATGTTCTGAATGTATCTGTTAAGTCCATCAAGTCCAGTGTGTTATTCAAAGCCATTGTATCCTTATATCCTTGTTGATTTTCTGTATAGATAATCTGTCCATTGTTGTAAGTGGGGTGTTGAAGTCCCCTACTATTATGGTATTATTATCAATGAGTTTCTTTCTATTATTATTAATTGACTTATATATTTGGGCGTTCCATGTTGGGGGCATAAATGTTTACAATTGTTAGATCTTTGTGGATAGACCCTATAATTATGATATAATGTTCTTCATCTCTTGTTACAGTCTTTATTTTAAAATCTAGATTGTCTGATATAAATATGGCTACTCCAGCTTAGTCTTGGTGACTATTAGCATGATAGATAGTTAGATAGTTCTCACTCCCCTTACTTTCAATCTGAAGGTATCTTCATGTCTAAAATGGGTCTCTTTTAAACAGCATATAGATGGATCTTGTTTTCTTATCTATTCTGTTACCCTGTGTCTTTTGATTGGAGTGTTTAGTCCATTGACATTTAGAGTGAGTACTGAAAGATATGAATTTATTGCCATTGTGTGCTTGTAGAGTTGGAGTTTCTGGTGATTTTCTCTGGTCCTTTCTATGTTGCTTTCAGTCTTTTTTGTTTTCTTTTGTCTTTTATCCTCTCAGAGAGTCCCCCTTAGAATTTCTTGCAGGGCTGGTTTAGTGGTCATGAACTCTTAGTTTTTGTTTGGGAAACTTTTTCTCCTATTTTGAATGATAGCTTTGCTGGATAAAAAATTCGTGGCTGCATATTTTTCTGATTCAGCACATTGAATAGATCCTGCCACTCCTTTCTGGCCTGCCAAGTGTCTGTGGATAGGTCTGCTGCAAACCTGATCTGTCTTCCCTTATAGGTTAAGGACTCCTCCCCCCCTTTCTGCTTTCATAATTCTTTCTGTCTGTGTATTTTGTGAATTTGACTATTATATGTCTTGTAGATAGCCAGTTTTTGTTGAATCTAATGGTAGTTCTATGTGCTTCTTGAATTTTGATGTCTATGTCCTTCTCCAGCTTAGGAAAGTTTTCTGCTATGATTTGCTCACATAACTTTCTACACCTTTTCTCTCTCCATCTCCTGGGACTCCTATGATCCCTTTTTAGTGAGTCACTGAGTTCTCTAATTCTTATATTGTGATCTTTTGCCTTAGTTTCCCTCTTTTTTTCTGCTTCATTATTCTCTATAACTTTGCTGATTTGCTGTTCTGTTTCATCCATTCTTGCTGCTGTGGCTTTGATTTTAGATTACATCTCAGTTACAGCATTTTTAATTGTGTCCTGACTATATTTTACTTATTTTATTTCTGAAGAAAGGGATACTATGCTTTTTTCAAACACAGCTAGTATTCTTATTATCATGATTCTAAATTCTAGCTCAGGC
Source organism: Herpailurus yagouaroundi (assembly GCF_014898765.1). Lineage (NCBI taxonomy): Eukaryota > Metazoa > Chordata > Mammalia > Carnivora > Felidae > Herpailurus > Herpailurus yagouaroundi. The sequence continues at coordinate 33,567,458 of NW_024412406.1, read as the reverse complement.
ATCTTGCTTATATCTGTGTTTATTAAGTCCCTGACTGTCATTTCTTCCTGTTATTTCTTTTGGGGTGAATTCCTTTGTTTTGTCATTTTGGAGGAAGAAACAGAATTAATAAAATAGAAAATGAAAACTAAAAAGATTAAAAAACAATACAACAGGGGCGCCTGGGTGGCACAGTCGGTTAAGCATCCGACTCAGCCAGGTCACGATCTCACAGTCCGTGAGTTCGAGCCCCGCGTCAGGCTCTGGGCTGATGGCTCAGAGCCTGGAGCCTGTTTCCGATTCTGTGCTCCCTCTCTCTCTGCCCCTCCCCCGTTCATGCTCTGTCTCTCTCTGTCCCAAAAATAAATAAACGTTGAAAACAAAACAAAACAAAAAAAAACCCAAAAAAACCCCCAATACAACAAAATCAAATAAAGGAAGCTAGATCATAGTATGTTTTGATCTGGTTGTTGAAAGAAGCTTGATTGAATAGAGAAAAAAGGGAAAGAAAAGAAAAAAAGAAAAAAGTAAGAAGACATTTTAAAATTAAGAAAATGTATACAATAAAGTAGAATAAAATGAATTGGAGAAGGTAAAATAGATTGAAAAATATAAATTTCCAAAAAAATATAGAAAAAAGATTAAAGAACATTTTCTGTAAAAATGGAAAATAAAAATAATTTTTTCTCTTCCTGTATACAAGAATAAGAAAATAAAATTAAAAAATAGAAAACACACAAAAAACAAACCCTGAATAGATGGACCAATAAGCAGAATGAAATCCGAATGAAATCACATCCGGTTTCCCCTAGAAGTCAAACTATGAAACACTTTATAGTCCATACACTAAGCAGGTGGAGAGACTTGTAGTCCTCTGGGCCTTGGTTGGTGTGGTTGGACAGGGCTTGGTGTAGTGGCTCTGTTCTCCACTAGGTGGCGCTGCTCAGCTTAGTGGAGTGGATCAGTGTGGTGCACGTGTGCGTGTGTGCATGCATGTGTGAGAGTGGTGAAAATGGCATCACCCAGTTTCCCAGTCTCTGGCATCAGAACTCTGTGCTCTACCCCACCAGCAATCAAGCACCCCTCCTTTGTCTCCAGCTTCCTTCCATTCCCTGCATCTACATTGTCCGTGTCTAAGCGGTCAGTCTGCTAGGTGGCACTTCCCTCCTGAATTTTATTTCAGATGGGGCTGTTTCCAAACCCCTCACTTCTGAGGGCTCTGTGGCTTGGACACACTCCGACCCTCTGGGGAAGCATCTTGCTGAGTAATGGCCAGATGCCAGCTTGCCCCTGGGTACATTCCTGCAATCATGCTGCTGTAGAGGCTCAGAGGTTGTGACTGGATGCCGGCTTGCCCCAGAATAAGTTCGTGTGATCTGATAGCGGTAACATTTCAGGGATTATGGTAAATCACAACACAACCTGCATCAGGTTTCACTGCACCCTGGTGTTTCGTTCCAGTACCAGCAATTGTGTTCTCCCGGGTCTGCTGGGATCTTTGGCTGTGGGGAGGCTATGCAACCTCTACCAAATGCCCTCCTAACAGGGTAGCAAGGGAACCGCTTCTTGCCATGTGGCCCACAGACCCCTCAGGCCTCACTTCCAGCTCCAAGGTATTCCCCCTTTCCACCAGAGTTCCTCCAGGTGTTGGGCTGTGGAATTTCCAATGCTTCTCTGCCCTGTTTATAGAGTCCTAATGGTATTGCAACCCTCTCCTTTCTCCTTTCCCCTTTCTTGTTCAGGTGATTGTATGTGCCTCCACCCTTTCTCTTTCTTTCCAGCTACCTGCATGGGAAGTGCTTTTCCTGTACTCTTCCCCCTTTCTCTGTTCTCTCTCCGCAAATACCACTCCTTACCCTCCATGGCTTCTCTCTTCCTCAGTTCACCTCTCTATGCTGTGTACCTGCCGAGTTCTGTGGCTCAAGTTATGTATATTGTTGTGTTAATCCTCAGATCAATTTTCTAGGTGTGTGAAATGTTTCGATGATGATCTAGCTGCATTTCAGGGATGAGAGAAGCAGAGAACATCCATGCTTCTCTGCCATCTTGGCCCCTTCTCAAAATATCTAAACTTACTTTTTAAATAGACTATTTTAGAATATATCTAGACTTAAGAAAAGTCATGACGATAGTGTAGAAGGTTCCCATGTATCCCTAGTATTAATATTTTAAATCAATATGGTCTATTTGTGGCCATGAATGAGCCAATATTGATACACTAACTGAAGTCCATACTTTATATACTTTCTTAGTTTTAACCTAAATGTTCGTTTTATGTTCCTGAACCCCATTCCATGATACCACACTATCTTTAATCACCATGTCTCCTCAAGCTCCTTTGTGACATTTTCTTGGACTTCCCTCATTTTTGATGACCTGGACAGTTTTGAGGAGTACTTGTCAGATGTTTTGTATATTGTTCCTTAATTGAGACTTGTCTGGTGTTTTTCTTATAAGTAGACTGGGATTGTAAGTTTTGGGGAGGAAGGTCACAGAACGTAGAATGCCATTTTCATCATATCTTATTAAAGTACATACTATCAAGGGGCGCCTGGGTGGCACAGTCGGTTAAGCGTCCGACTTCAGCCAGGTCACGATCTCGTGGTCCGGGAGTTCGAGCCCCGCGTCAGGCTCCGGGCTGATGGCTCAGAGCCTGGAGCCTGTTTCCGATTCTGTGTCTCCCTCTCTCTCTGCCCCTCCCCTGTTCATGCTCTGTCTCTCTCTGTCCCAAAAATAAATAAACGTTGAAAAAAAATTAAAAAAAAAATAAAGTACATACTATCAATATGCTATCAACGTGAGTGCTGATGTTAGTCTTGATTACCTGGCTGAGGTGGTGTTTGTCACCTATCTCTACTGTAAAGTTCCTCTGTCCCCTCTAGTTCATCCTGTACCCTTTGGAATAAAGTTACTATGTGCAGCCAGTACTTAAGGAAGTGAGAAGATGGGAGTTATGGCATATCCCCTTGAACACAGAGTGTTTACATAAATCATTAGAAATGCTTCTCCACAAGAGAGTTGTCCTTTCTTTCTTTCTTTCTTTCTTTCTTTCTTTCTTTCTTTCTTTTCTCTCTTTTATCATCTGTCATCAATCTATCTAACAATAGTCTATTCATTTACCTATATTAGTATGTATCATTAAGGTTTATTATATACATTGTATTCTAATCCAATTCTAATCCAACAATTTGTTGCTCAAATTGTTACAGTTTTGGCCATTGGGAGTCCTTTCAAGTGGTTCCATGTCCCTTTGACAAACCCCCATCAGTGTGTGTGTGTATTATTATTATTATTATTATTATTATTATCTAGCACTTCTTTACTTTCTGGCACTACATGATTTTGGCTTATCCTGTATATATCCTATCTCAGTCCTAGAATCAGCCATGTTACTGTGGAGTCCTGATTTCTTTCATCAGAGAAGGGTATTAGGGATATCTGAGTGCTAGCTATGCTTGATGCTACTAGTGATTTATTGCTTCTGTCCCTCTAAACTGACAGAACAAGGAAATGCAAGTGTGTATATTAACCTGTGTATATATGCATATCTATCAACTTTTCTCCATATAATCATATATGCCTATATTAAACTAAGATGGGTTCATACTGATGCCTCAAATTCTAATCCATTACCACATGACTATTCTAGTCTCTTCCCACTACTTCTCTGTAATCTCCTTAGTCAGTGATGCAAAACCCACCTCTCTTCATATGCCATAGATTTACATAATTGTTCAATTATTGTATACATTTATTGTGACTTCAAAATTTGTAATCCATACCCCTAATGGGAAAAAACTTTATCAACTAGTGTGGTGCTTATGTTCAGTTCCTTTTATTTTTAGCTTTACAGACTGTGCTGATCTGCAAAAATAAGCTAGGTCATCATTTTACCCACTCCTACCCCTACTCACTAAGGTTATTTCATACATTGATAATATAGTTGAATTCTTTTGTCATAGTTTGCTTTCCATCTTGAGATTCCTCTCAATATGCTAAATTATTTTTTAGAAATTTATATACATTAAGATTTATTCTTTGTGTTGTGAAGTTGTATGGATTAAATATTACAGTATCATACAGAATAGTTTCATTGCTTCAAAAAATCACCTGCGCTTCACTTATCCAGTGCCCATCCCGCTGAATCCTGGCCAATGGTAATGTCTATAACATCTGTGTAGTTTTGTCTTTTCCAGAATATTATATAAGTGGAGTCATAAAGTATGTAGTCTTTTTAGACTGGATTTTTCTTTTCATGTGGCAATATGCATTTAAGATTCATTCATATCTTTGCATGGCTTTATAATTCATTCCTTTTTATAGAAGATAATAGTATTTTATTGTATGAGTGTATCTCAGTTTGTTTTTCATTTACCTATTGGAGGACATCTTGGTTGCTTCCACAGTTTTGTGAATAAATTGTGCTATAAATATTTACATGAAGGATTTTATATGGACATGTTTTAAAATCTACTGGATAAACACCTAGAAGGGTCATGTTGATTTATAGGATAAGACTATGTCTAGCTTTATAAGAAGTTGCCAAAATTTCTTCCAAAATTTGCATTCCCTCCAGCAGTGACTGATAGTTCCTGTTGCTCTACACTCTCACCAGTAATTGGTGTACATTCATTGGGTGTTAAAATTTTGTTTATTGTAATTGCTAGCTCTAAAATCTCCATTTGGTTCTTTATATCTTCTCCTTATTTGCTGAGACTTACTATGTTTTCATTTGTTTTTCACCCCCTCTTGGTCTCTCTGACTGCACCCCATCAAAGGGGTTGGGATGCCTCATCACTGCTTAGTGAGGGTTCAGGCTCACCAAGTGCAGGCTCAGCCTTTGCTGCCAGAGGTAGAGATGGGGGCTTGAATGGAGCGGTTATCATCTAAAAGTTTTTGTCTTGTTAGGCTGCCTCATTCCTGGTTCTTTGACTACAGACAGCAGGATTTTCTTGGTGCTTTTTGTGTGTCTGTGCCCATTGGCACTTCCATGTTGCTAGCTTCTCCAGCATATATCCAGTCTGTGATACATGAGGCAAAAAGAAAACCCAAGGAACTCAGTATCACATTGTTTATTGGGTCCAGGCTTTCTTACTTGGTTTGCATTTGTCTTTACACCTTGCAGAGTTTTATTTTGCTTGATTTATATATAACATCTGGGATTTTTAGCTGCACTAATGAGAGGAATAAGAATAAGTATGTCTACTCTATCTTTCTGAAAGAGAAAGTCTTCAGAATAGATTTTTTAAAAATTGAATTTGTACCCAAAAGTCTTACTGATTTCTACCATTAATTATATTTATTTATTTGTAGATTTTTTTATGTATACAGTTTCTGTCATTTAAACGTGTAGAAAATAATTGTTTGATCTTTTCTACTTCTTTTACCTTTTTCTTTTTCTAGCTTTGCTGTAGTTTCTAAGAGCTCTAGTATAGTGTGGCAGAAAGTAGGTGGATCTTATTTCTGATTTTCAATGAAGCATCAATTAAATATCTTGTGTGCTATACATTTTTTGAAGAGACTGTTTTTTGGATTAAGGAAGTTTCCAGCATGTCAAAAATTTTATTTTGTTTTAAAACCACGAATGGATATAGTTTCATAAAAAATTTTTGCTACATTTATGCAGACGACCATATGTTATTTGTTTTTATTGGTCAATTGACTTTCTAATGATATATCAATCCTATGTAATAGTTATAAACCAATAGCATCTTTTATCTAAAATAGTTTGTGTAACATTTGAATTATTTATTCCTTCAATATGTGCTAGAACTTGCTGGTAAAATCTTGTAGGTCTGGTGCTTTTATTACAAGAAGATTGTAAACTACCATTTCAATTTATTTAATGCTAACAGGACTATCAGGTTTTAATTTTCTGTTGAATCAATTTTGATGGTAAGAATTTCTAAGATTTCACTATACAAATCCCATAAAAAATCAAGATTGCAAATGTTTATATCATTTTAACTTGTGCTCAGAGACAAATGGACACTTAGCTTAGATGCCAGGTGTTTATATTATCTGTTATATTATATTAATATATAATATTAGATTAATATATTATATTATATAAATATATATTATATTAATATATTATATTATATTATATTATATTATATTATATTATATTATATATTATCTGTTATATTATATGCTTCTTTTATAAAGGTGTGGTCATGTATGTTGTAACCACTATGGCCATACCTGAATTACCTCAGAAAATCACTAAATATTTGCTCATGTGGCTATTATTCTGAGAATAAAGATCTGAATATTTTGCTCAGAATTATTTTTATTTTTTAGTGAAGTAAGAAAAATAACACTGTAGATTTTTCTGTTGAAATCTAACATGGAATTAAATAGGGCATCTTCCTTGGATTCTAAAGTGGCTATAGAAATTTGAAGATTTACTTATTAATTTTTATAACATTTACAAGATTTCTCCAAGGCAAGTACTTTCTAATATGGAGGCTTCATCTTTGCTTAAAACCTTGCTTATAGGAAGAAACCAAGCAACCAACCAGCCAAGTAACTCACTTTTTTCTTCTTTCTGCTATGAATTTTCTGGTGTATGATAATTGTCATTTCATCATCTTACCTGCAGACTCCGTATCTCCAACTTGTGTAAGTATGTTGATTGACATTTTTACCAGAAGAACTTCTCATTATAATTCCATAAAGTGGCCCACTGTATTTTGGTAAAATAGAACTTTGAACCTCTGGGATGTTTTTTTATTATCATCATTATCATTATTATTATTACTACTACTTTTAAAAGAAAATAACAAAGTTTTGAGTTTTCTTGGGAAGAGATATCCAATGTACCTGATTGGTAGTCATTGTATTGGTGGCATATGTATTTTATTTTTCATCTCTGCTCCAGAGTTTAGAATTCAGTCACATATAATTATTGGTGTCTTTAAAAGATAGTTTTGTCACAATTTTTCCAGAAACCAAAATATGGTTTATTTTAGGTGGGGATTTAGAAGATCTCTCTATAATTCTCACTATAGTTTTTCAGTGACAGCTCTTCCTGCCACTTTCCCTAATGGCATCTTTGTCTTTTTTTTTTTTTTTTTTTTACAGAATCTGGGGACTTACTCTTTGAGAAAAATAGAAGATCCTGTCAGTTTTCCTTGCCAATTCCACTGGAAGAAGGAATCCAAGGGAAAAAGATAAAGTGAAAGGAGTTCCAACAGAAACTTACTTGATAAGTATTCTCTGACATCAGCATCCACTGAGATTCATGTAAGATGAGAGCTGGTTTCAGGAACCTTATGAAAATGAATTTATCATAATGAATTATTTTTTGGTTCTGCAAAATAATTACTTTCTTATTGGAAGTAATTGATTGGGAGCACTTTGTTCTACAGGTTAACTGTGATAAGTCTAAGTTGAGATGAAGTGATTATGTTCTGCTTATCTATCCCACTTCACTTCAAATGTCCAACTCCTGAGAGAAAATCTACCTATACTCCCAAACCACTTACGAAAACATAAAATTATACATGCAAAATAATCCAAGTGTTGAGAAATTAAGGAGTTATTCCTGCATGAAAACTCTTCCCTACTGAGTGTAGAATGGTTTCCACCTTCAGAGAAGTTAGGGGTTATCTCCTTTTGACATTCAACTTCTATAATCTAGAAACGAGTTCTAACTGTGCTTTTGTTCTGAGATAATTCTACTACAGCAGAAAAGTTTTAATTCTCAATAATATAATTTCCTTTTTATTTCAGTGGTTCCTAACTTTTTTCAAACACAGAATTTTTTTTGAGATTTTCATCAGTTATCATTGTTTCCTTAGAAAAATGCACACATATATACAACATTTTGCCTAATAGGCTAGAGATTCATGGCTGTCGGTTGCTGTGCAATTCCAATTTTCCTCCTTTCCCAATGGGAGTGAGCTTTTGTTATAGTTATGCCCATTAGATGTGTTAATGGGGAATATAGTTTTTTAGGTCATACATTCATAGCTCATGGGGTCTTGAGAAGTCACATCCAGACATGATGATGAGGATGTCACCCAGAGGTCCTAGACTTCAAGCTGGATGAAGTAACAGGGTGAGTCCTCAGGGTTGATCTCCTATGGGGAAAGGCTGAGGTAGTCTCTGTATTGGAACAAGGGTAGGTGTGGATACTGGATAGCCAAAGGTAGACGATGGTAGACTGCTGTTTGCTTATCCATATCCACTGATCCCTTTTATGTCACATTGTATTCCTGTCTGTTAGATATTCCAGTTTCCCTCCTTATGATGCCTTTCACAGTGGGTAATTTTACATCACCACATATTTAATAAGCCAAGACTGGCCATTTGGTGTGCTTTAGCCATTGACATGTAGAGAGTTAATGTGTGCCATTTCCAGACAGATTCTTCTGCCGCTGGCACTAGATTACTTCTTTATTCTTTCTACAAGATTGGACACACATCAGATGGTTCTATTGGCCTCAGTTCTGGAGGGAAGATGACACGGAGCAGAGTAGCAGCTGGTCCTGGATGAACATGTGACCGTTATTGAAAGACATGGGGATTTGTGGTCATTTGTTGCTGTAGCAAAACTTAGTTTGTTATGACTAATAATACATCCTTCTTCCTTGGTATCAAAGGCACCATATTTCCAACTTTGTCACCATGCTCTGTACTCTGGGAAGCTGATCTCTGTTGACTGTATCCTCTAGGCTTCCTTTTATTCTGGCTCTGGTTGGGTTCGACTGACAGAGGCACCAGTAGGATATTGGAGAGGGGAGGAGAGAAAGCTCAGAGTATTTACCCCCTGGTTTCTTCCTTTCTAGGCTGTAGGTTGGAGATGTCTGTGTTCCTCTACCTAAGAGCTCAGTGATCTGTTAACCACTCCCTCCTCTTGCCCTTCAGACTCAGAGGTAATGGCCTTCTGAGGTTAAGTGTCTGCTCAAGTCTTATCATTTCCCTTTAAGCTCTTCTTAGTAATCCCCAAACCTTGACTGGTATAATGGGCATTGTTGCAGGGTGGAGGAAGTAAGTGAGAAAGAGCAAATGTCCTCCTAGGAAGGACATTCAGAACATAGCTCCTTTCATTGGGAAGGGCAGGGGGATCAATAGCATTGTCTTTGTGTATTATGGACGCACAGTATATTATACCTGCTGACGGTATTTGCTACAGCAGTGAAATATTTGCAAACAAATGTTTGGCCTGAATTTATAATCATTCTCATGGTGTACTGAGTCCTGAAAAATGGTCATTATCCCAAATTCTCAGGAAAGGAAACTACCAATTTGGGAACTTAATGATACACAACGAGGCCACCTAGAATACCAGCAAGCAAGCAGTGTTTATAGCTGTGGTAGGCAGAATTTCTGAAGTGCCACCTCCCCCCACAAGCTGTCCTAGACTGCTCCCCAGAACTTGTGAATGTGATGAGATACCACTCCCTTGATTGTCTTATGTTAAATGGCACAGTTGAGCTTAAGGAGATTAACTGGATTATCTGGGTGGGTCCAGTGTACTTGCAGTAGACCTTAAAAGCAGAGAGCTTGCTTTGGCTGGTGGCCGAAGTCAGAGACTTGAAGCATAAGGGAGATTTGACGAGCTCTTGCTGTCACTGCCTAGAGAAAGTTCGTCACCTCATCCTGTATAGTAAACTGACCTGGTGACTAGGAAATCTACACAAACAAATTTAGGGCAGATGCAGGAATTTGGAGGCTATCCTTTTGGCTCAAAACAGCCTGAAGGAAATGACAGCTGCTGTCCTTTTGGACTATGGAATCTCTACCATGGAACGTGTTCCTGGAAGGTACTTGTACTGCTCGTGACTCTTAGACTCCGGCTTGGAGATGTGCTGGTGTGCCACATTGTGTGGCAGCAATGCTGTGCTGTCACCCTTTGTCCAGTCTGTCTTTCTCTCAGGACTTGTACTTTTCACCTAACACAACGGCACTAATCTGTGTCTGAGCCCAGCCCACAGATCACTGACTTCAGGGTTCTGGCCTAGACTCTGCAGCCTGCTCTGAGCTCATGAGTTAGCAGACCTGGGACAAGTCTGGATTGGCATTTTCACAAGCTACCCCAGTGAGGCCTTGTGCTGTGAATTTTGGAAACAACTGGCCTAGAAAGAGGATCTTGAAAAAATATTCTTTTTTCAACGTTTATTTATTTATTTATTTATTTATTTATTTATTTTTGGGACAGAGAGAGACAGAGCATGAACAGGAGAGGGGCAGAGAGAGAGGGAGACACAGAATCGGAAACAGGCTCCAGGCTCTGAGCCATCAGCCCAGAGCCCGACGCGGGGCTCGAACCCACGGACCGCGAGATCGTGACCTGGCTGAAGTCGGACGCTTAACCGACTGCGCCACCCAGGCGCCCCGAAAAAATATTCTTAAGGACACATGTGTCACTACAGTCTATCGCACCCTACTTTTGTCAAAAGGTAGAATTGAGTGAATCATATTCTTAGAGATTGTAGCTTATCCCAAATCTTTGAATTGAACAGGGACTTGTCTCCCCCTGGGCTCTGATGTCAACTGAACTCTGAGCTACTTTATTCAGCTGGTTAGAGAAAGTTCCTGTGTTAACGAAAAGATGCACAAGCCACCTTGGCACAGAGACAAACTCTGATCCACATGGGAAGAGCCTAACTCCTTATTTCAACCGCAACAGAGATAAAGGGATCACCATTAATACTAGAAAAATCATCCAGAAGTGTGTATTCTACACATGGTGGGTTGGTAGGTTAGAATCTGGAACTTAACGTTTGTAACCATTTTGGCTTAATAGAAATTTAAACCGTTTACGCATGTGGCCCATTTTGGCAATTTGTGCTGTCTCCAAGGTCTGAAATGCAACTGCTCATTTTGAATCACTTATTCGAATTCTTGTGTGTTATCTGGTTGATGGCAGGTCTCCTAAAGATGGTATAATTAAAAAACTGCTCATACACACGAGGAGATCTTGGATAGCATGGATCATGGATTTGAGGAATTAAAAAATTTACAATAAAAATAAACAGAAGTATATCCATATCAACTATATCAATGAGATTTGAAACAAAGTTATTTGCATACTCAGGGAACGAACATTTGACCTGTTCCTGTGAGAAGGAAACTTGGCCAGGTGGCAGTCATGCATTAAGGACAATTACAAAACAGAAATGAACCACAGCACTTTGGTTTGATCTACCCAAATCAGTTCACGGTAATAAAACATTTTCTTTACTTTTGAAATAATGATGAAAGCCATGTCACCTCTAGAATACTATGATTTGGCTAATCTCTCCCAACTCCCTTGACTATTATTGAGAAGAAAGGCTTTTTGTCTTGAAACACTCTTTTTCTTACATGAAGCCCTGATAACTTGCAAACATCAGTGAAAGAACAAAAGGACTTTACAGAGAAGCTGCCTCAGAGAAGAATTGGTGGGGACGTGGTACTTTCACGGGGCCTTTCCTTGGGGCTGTCATCATGCCAGAGGTCCCTGAGCCCCTCCACTGTGGAAGGCAGCAGCTTCTAAGGCAGCCAGGTCTGGTTAATGTGGCAATTAACCCATCTTCCCCCGGCTGGGCTTTTCTAGTGGAGGAGAAGGAGGTTTGAGACTTCATGGAAGTTGATAGAGACTGGAAACCGTTGGTGAATTTCTAGGAAGACTTAGATGTATTTGTATCTTGAAGAAGTTTGTATTTACCAAAATTTTTTTCAAAATGGTGTGGCTATGCACTTGTAATTGGACATAGGGAAATCGGTTCCTGGGAATATATGGGATAGGGGAGGAGGGTATGCAATGAGTAATAGAGGTAAGATAGACCATCCAATAAAGGCCTTGGGACAATTGCCTATCCGATGGGGAAAAGATTAGAGTCCTGCCTTTCACCAAACACAAAAGTAAATTCTAGGTAAAATACATTTCTAAAATGGAAACCCTAAAACTTTAAAAGGTGCTAAAAGAAAACCTACAAGGGATCTTGTCATAACCTGGGGATCGTGAGAAGTTTACTAAGCAAGACACAACTTCTGAACACCATCAAAGAAGTGACTGACAGATTTGACCGACAAAAACAAAAACAAAAGAAGAAACTCAAACCACTTCTGATTAGTTAAAGACACCATAAACAAGGTTAAAATGCAAGCCAAAGATCAGAAGAAAATATTTGCTGCACCTAGAACAGAATAACAGTTATGGTCATAATAAGTAAAGTGTTCACACAAATCAATAAGAAAAAGGCAAATAACAGAAGTAGGGGCAAAGGTCCCAGAAAAACAGCAACAACAATGATCCATAAGTACTAAAAAGATACTCAACACCCCTAATAATGAGGAGAACATAAACGAAAACATCAGCAAGATGCCATATTTCACTGGTTAGATTGGCAACAGTTAAGAAGATAGAGATCATATCTGAGGTTGGTGGGGACACAGGGAAACATGCATTTATATCCTGTGGTGCATATTATTGGAGCCATTTTGATGGTGTTTTTGAAATAGCTCTCAAAAGCTGGCAAGATGTAGAAAAATTGAAAATGCACATTTTGACCCAGCAATTCGAATTTTGGAATACAGCTTACATAAATACTTGTGTATGGACACAAGATAAATAAACATTAAATACACCCTGCATTGCAAGACATAAGTTAGGTATATACATACAGATGTAGAAAATTCTCTAATATATATTCAGTGAGACAGTACCAAAAACTCTGTAAACAGAAAGGATCCGGCAGATAGGAGGCACTAAATAACTATTTGCTTAATGAAACATATGTAAACGTATAGGAAAAGTTCTGGAAGGGCACTGTGGCAAAGTGCAAAGCAGTCACCCGTAGGGAAAGCAGAGGGATCTGGGATTTGGGACTGAAGCAAAGGGGCACTTACACATTATACTGCGTACATCTTTCCGTTGTTTGCGTGTTTATTTTGTGATAACTTTAAAGAAGTTATGCCCTCTCAAAAGGAAGTGATCCCACTGACATCTATACAGTGAAAGTGATTGCTCGGATGTGGCAATATTAAATTGTCTTTTTGATAGCTTCTTAATGTGATGATTTCTGAGCAAATATATTCCCCATACAATTGGTGGGAAGCGGGCCTCAGAGATGTAAGGACTGGGGTTAAGAATGCTGATTCCTATTGAATTTCGGAAAGGGGGCTGTCTCTACGTCCACATCTCCTCCAACCCCTGCAATCTGAGTTTTGCTCTCACCATCTCCTGAAACTGTTTTGCTAAGATCGCCGACAGCTTGGCTACCAAATCAAACGGGCACTTGTCAGTTCTCATGTCACTTGACTCTAAAGCAGTATCATTGTCTGCCATTCTCTCCTTTTTGAAACAGTCTCTAAACTTCCATGAAACTACATCTCTGCTACCTTTTGTCTCTGCTGTTGCTCTCCCTGTTCCTCAGATGTTAGTTTTCTTTAGGCTTTGTCTTCAGACTGCTTTTCCTGCTTTCCATGTTCTTCAGTCTTCTTGCATGACCCCGTCCACTCTTGTGGTTTGAACCCAATCTATATGCCCTCCAGCCCAAACTGTGCTCTTAAAGAGCTCCAAACTAATACCTCCAGCTGTAACTGGCCATCATCATATGGTGTCATAAGTATCTAAAATTCAGCATGTTCAGAATCAGACTCCTCTTCCCCAAGTGCGGATCAGTCCTCCCTGTCTTCATGATTGGCAACATCCTCTATCCATTCAGAAAACAGGGAGTTGTCCTCAATTTGTATTTCACACCCAGTGGGAGATGAAGCCCTGAAAATTCTTTGTTACTAATGTCTTATGAACCCAATCTATTCTGTGTTGTCTAATTGAAAAGTCACTGCCTTGATTTGGGCCACATTTCTTGGCCTTGGCTGGTGAAATAGTTTTCTACACAATCTCTCTGCCTCCAGTCTTGTTTCTCTTGAATACATTACATGGTGGTGTATTATGCTTCTTATTAAAATAAGTAGCTTTTCATTACTTTTAAGATAAAACACAAGTCTCTTAACCACCTAGCATTTATCATTAATTCCATCCTGTTCTCTCTGTTATACCCTTGTCACCCCTGTCACCATTGCACACAGCAATACCTGTGGTTCTTTAATCTGCCATGTTCTGATGCCACATTTTATTCATTCCAAAGATACTTATTGAATAATTATGACACCAGGCTCTAATATGCATGCTGTCTAATGCATGAGACCATATTCCTATCCTCATGGAGCTTACATTCTGGCAGAGGAGCAGAAAAGAAACATGTAGACAAATATATACTGTAATTTAATGGGAAATGCCATGGAGAAAGAGAAGAGGGAAATAAAAACAGAAAAAGTCTGGGGTAAGAAGGAGAGTCAGCTTCAACAAGGGGGTCAGGGAGGTGCCGTTGACTAGGTGGTACTTCAGCTAAGACTGGTGTAGTGAATATTCTGGGACAGAGCACTCCAAGCAGAAACAAGCAGCACAGAAGTCCAGTGGTGGGAATAAGTTTGCTACGTTCTAGAGATGGAAAGAAGGCCAGTGGTTCTGAGTGTGATGAAGGAAGGGGTAACTTCATGTTGCCCTTGAGTGCTTGTAAAAGAAACTCCGACTCAGATGGACTTAAACCATAAGGACATTTATGATTTACTGTTTTAGGAAGTCTAGAAATAGGGGGCTCCGAAACCATGTGACTGAGACTCAACAACATCAACAAGGATCCAGAACCTCTCCATCTTTCTGCAATTTGCTTCTGTCCTTGGTGATTGCTTCATTCCGTGACAAGAAGCAAGATGAGTGTCCCAGGAACCCAGAGTCAAATCCAGGCATGACAATACGCAGAGTAAAAGAGAGGACTTCTCTTCTTGGGACACCTCTCCTGAGGAAAACATTCCTCAAAGCCCCAGCAGACTTTCTCACAAACCTCATTTGCTGTATGTCTTGGTCTAAATGTGTTTGTATTTCACCACATGTGTATATTGAAATGCTAATGTCCAGGGTGATGGCTTTAGAAGGCGGGGCCTTTGACAGGTGATTAGGTCATGAGGGTGAAGCCTTCATGAATGTGATTAGTGCCCCTATAGAAGACCCCAGAGAGTTCCCTCACTCTGTGTACCATATGAGCATACAACAAGAAATCTGTGACCTGGGAAAAGGCATCTAGATCTTGGACTTCCAGCCTCCAGAACTGTGAGAAATAAATTTCTGATGCTTATAAGGCACCTAGTCTGCGGTATTTTGTTATAGCAGCCTCAACAGACTAAGGCACTGTACCTGGCTCTGTGCTCCTTCCTGAGCTGGCGGGAAGGGAACTGGCACCAACCAGTACCTGTGTGGGCTAGACGTTCTGTCGGCAACCCATGCTTACGGTAGGAAATGAGTGATAGACAAGGTGTGGCTTGCATGGGCATGTAAACATTTTTAGTGACTGCAATGCAGGCATTTGTAGTTTTGAACAGACGAAAGACAGATAGAGGTGAGACTTGCCTTGAGGACCTCTTAGGTTAGGTGTTAAGAGGATGGTGCAATAGATGTGAGGAGGAGTTCTACCTAAGATATTTTTTGGGCGGAGTATACAGGACTTGCTGATGTAGGAATAGTGAGGTGGGGAAAAGGAAGAACCAAGAAAAACTCCCAGAATTGTGGCCTGAGCAACTGGGTGATGGTGTTCACTGAGATATGGAGGACCTGCAGAGCCATGCGTTTTGGGGAGCAGAGGTCTAGTTTCGGTTTTAGCTCGTTGGTTTAATCCCTATTAGACATCACACTGGATGTGAAGAAAGCCCCAGATATGAGTAGGAGATCAGGTGAAGGATGGGGATGGGAGATATTGTCTGGCCCTGGAAGCCATGACATTTATACAGGGAAAGGATCAGAACCAGTATCTAAGTCCTAGGGCACTCAAAAAATTAGAGGTTAGGAAGAGGGAGATGGGACCGAAAATCATATACGAGGGAAGAAGCCAGGAGAGAAAGAGAGAAAAACCACCTTTCACAAAGGGGGGCAGTCATCGGTGGTTTCCGATGCTACTGGGGCAGCAAGTTCTATGCAAACAAACAATAGGCCGCAGGGTTGGGGATTTGAGGCTGCACGTGACCTTTAAAAGCTTTTCCAGGCAGATATGGAGACAAAATTCTTACTGGGGTGCATTGGGTAGGAAGCGGGAGGTGAGAGAGTATATACAATTGCTATCAGTCAGAGCTTGATCAAAGAAGCAACCTCACTCAGTATGATGTGGCATAAAAGATTCATTGTAAGGAGTGCCTTGTGCAACTGCGGAAGAAGCTGGAGGCAAAGGCCCAGCGGGTCTTGGAAGATGGGAGAAAAGTCAGTACCCAGGGGTTGCTGCTGGAAGTAGCGGAGAGGTCCGAGTGGCCGTCTCCGGGTCTAGTGGTGGGCCAGCAGTCGGCAAAAGTGCTCCATTCACTGAAGTTTCCACCTCCCTTTCCCCTCACTGGACTGTTTTTTAATCATCCTTTGAAATTCCACTCAGACAGGGCCTCCCCCCAGAAGCCCTTCTGGACCCTCCCAGTGCACCTTGTCTGGTTCTGTTGACTGTTTCTATGTGCGTTCATCGTCCCAGCGCTAACCTCTGTCACAGCACCTCTTCTGTGGGCATGCCCTGGTACAGCTCCTGGAAGTTACGAGGTGCCCCAGAGTGTTTGTACAACTGACTGGAGCCCTGTTTCTCCTGAGATCCTGACTCCCTGAGGGGAGGGACTGTGCTCCCTCCATAAGTATTCGCTGACTCAACAGAAGGAGGGACGGATGAATGGGAGGACGGGCAGGACCAGCAGTCTGAACACGGCCCGAGGGCTCGGAACTCCGCGTGTCCCGTGTTTGTATCCACTCCTTTTACTTATGTTAAATGACCCCCTCGGTGTGCACAGTGTGTGTCTCAGCCCGGGCATTCTGGAACTTGGTGAACATGTTCGCGTTTGGCTCCTATTACCCTTTGTGATATTACAAACTTTAGTTGTGCTCTGTCAGCATTTTCCCAAATTACTCGCATATGAAAGTCCCTCCTGACACTTCAATTGACCTCCTTGGGATATTTCAAGTTTTGATATGCCTTGCTTAATGTGTAGTGATAAGAGATGACATGGTTTTAGGGATGCAAATGTATGATAATATCATGCGAGCTTGAGGTTTTGCTTTGGATAAACTATGGAGAGACTTGTCAAAGAAGTAACTTGTATACTAATCACGCTGCACGTATATACTTAAATAAGGCAACCTTATTGGCTGGTGCAGCCTGCCTCATGCCCCTGTCACCCCACAGAGAGCAGAGGGGCATCCTCAGGCCCCTGAAATAGGAATAGCCTCTTTGCTCGTCTCAGATTCCCTGGCGGTTGCTCTTTGCACCCAGAGCGTCCCGATGCCATGGAGGAAACAAAGGCCTCCTCTGTGATCCCGAGGTGCCAGTTTGGCTGGGCAAAGACAAAGGGACATTTTAAATAAAGTCTCCAGACATTTACTTAGCCTCAAAATTACTTCTCCAAATTTGCACATTGTGCAACACTGCAGATCTTCAAATGTATTTCTGTAACTGGCTCCAATATGCCTTATGTTGTAACTTTTCTTTTTGTCATGGGGAGGGAGTAGGGAAGGGATTAGTTGTCTTTTTTTCCCCTTCCAGAGAACTGCCAAAATAATTCTGACTCTCCCAGATGAAGTAAGTTTTAAAATTGTGGTTCTCCTGAGGTTCGTTTGGAAGAAGACATGGCAATTCTGAGAAACCAGCGGTGGGGCCTGCCAAGACGCTACGCTTCCCTGGCTGCGGCTTCTGCTTCCTTGCGTGGAGGTCAGCGTGAGAACAAAACCACGGTCTTCAAGGGCTGGAGAGGCTTGTTCGAACACTTGTCCTTGCCCACCTGAAAGCCTCCTGTCTTCCTCAGCGCGGTGGCTTTAATCCCAGACTTGAGAGTTCGCCGCGAGGCTGCCTTCTCTTTCCCAGGCCTGGCCGTTGCTCTCGGCTGGCTGGCACCTGAGAAAACTGGTCGCACGCTTGGCTCAGACTGTCTCTGAGGTGTGCGGTTTCCAGAAAACTGGGGATTGCCATCCCGTACGGCCGGGTCTCTGCATCCCGGGGTTCGAGGCAGAACGGGAAGGGGGGCAAAGGGCGGAATCAGACCGATTCAAGGGTTATAGAAGAGCCGTAGAATTTCAGAGCTGCAAGGCCCTTTCTGACAGAGTTGCAGAGAGGAAGGGCAGAAGCAACCGAATCGGACTGACGTGGGGGGCGGTGGGGGGCTTTGAGGGAGGAGATGGGTAAAGCAGCAGTTCTGAAATGGAACTTTGTGGATGTTCGGAGAGGAGGGCTGAGGCGGGGCACCGTGGGCTTTACCAGCACCACGTGGCACGAATGTGTAGCCTCCAGGTCTCGCTTCAGTTGTTTGAAAAACGGGGTTGTGTGTGGGTCAGAGGTCGGGTGTTGAACAAAGCCTAAGATGTGGCAGGTGGCCATAGTGCGCACAAGCATCGCTACCACCAGCTGGTGCCGTCCTTCTGTGGGAAACACAAATGCACCGACACCCAAAACAGTGAGGTGGTTTGCCCAACAACACTCAGCATTTAATGGCAGAACTCAAGAACAGACCCATTTCTCCTGCCCTTCAGAGGGGTACTTTTTCCCCATTTCACTGCTCTTCAGTCTAAGTCTGTTAGGTAAGTCCTCATGAAAAAGTAAAATGAAATGTTTTGATTAAAAGTGTTTCATGATTGTCTTTTGACACCAACATAATTTTAATGTGAAAACGAAAGATTTCACGGGTGAGCTTTCTCTAGGCTGGAGGCAGAGGGAGGGGCCTTCCCGCCTGCCTGGGCTCCCGCCTCTGTCTGGCCACTGTCCCTGTGAAACCATTTATGAGCCTTGCTCTGTGCAAGCTCGGTGCTGGGAACCAAGCCTGAAAATCGCCGTCCCTGCCCCCAAGTTGTTCGTTGCTTCCTGGGGAAGGCAGACCAGGAAGTAGATCATTGATATACAGCTTAGTGAATGCTGTGATTGATGTTAGCACAGAGGAGGGCCATTTGGTCAAGGTGAGGAGCCATCAGCCCTGCACTGAGCCTGGAAGGCTGGGGAAAAGTTAGGCAGGTAAAGAAGGGGTAGGGGCCAGGGGGTGACTTTGGGCAGAGGAGAGGGAGCGGGGAGGAGGCAGAGGGGAAAGACCAAGGGATGTGCCAGGAAGGGCTAGAGACCAGGAGGGAGTGAAGTGTGCTGAGGAATATGGATTGAACCGTAGAGGAGACGGTGGATTTCCATGGGTGTGTATGTGTTTGTGACAACAATTTCCGTTTTAGGAAGATCGCTGGCTGGGTAGACAGCAGGAGTGGAACTTGAGGCCCTGAAAGTTATAGGGCCTCCAAAAAACTAGAGGCAATAAAGGAGGGAAGAAGAGACGGGTCACTTCTGGCAAGCTTTGCTTGGGTTCCTGTGTGGTCAGAAGTCAGACAGAGGAGGGGTCAGGTGACCCTCAGGTTGGTGGCTCCTGGGGCCGGTGCTGCCCCTCACCGAAACATAGAAGTCAGGGTAGCTACATGGCCTGTCTTTCAGAAGGAGCTCGGGCTCCAAGCTACCACTGTCCTGAAATTCATAACTTTCCGTCGATGGGATGATGGCGTGTGCTTGTGAGCAAAGGAGTCTGGGGTTGTTCCTTGCTGCCCCATTGGCATACAGTGTTTGAGATGCCCCGTGAGTACAGAATCTCAGTGGGCCCACCCAATGTGAGGACATGATAAGCACGTTATGTCTATGGCCAATGGCCCCAGAAGCCATACTTGCCGATCAAATCAGAACTTGCTGACAATGCAGGAAGAAGGCAATGACATGCCAGGAAACACAAATGACCAAGAAACTCTATCCTACCCTTGCTGTGCTCTTTCCTGTATTTGCTGAAAATGAGGACATCAAAGGAAAGGGAAAGCCCTTCCTTACTCATGGCTAAACAGAAGGCAGAGGGTTGATAGAATGTGCACATATCAAGGAGCACAACTGAAAACAGTTCAGTTTGTTTTGTGTAGTGTTGCCACAGTTTTGGCAAGAATAAAACGTGTGTGTATGTACAAGTTACACAATGAAAATTGTGTATTTTCTGTGATTCCACACGAGTTAAATGCTCCTGTATTTGCATTTAAAACTGGCATTCCATAACATAAAGATGATGGGTAAAATTCATTCTAATAATTAAAAATTGTGATTTTTGTTAACCCAGAACAACTTTACATAGGAAATAATGAGCACCATGACAAGTTGAGAGAGAAACTGGAGAAAAGAAAACAACTGTGTATTTTCTTTCCTTTAATGGCACTTCCCTCTACACTTTCATCTTTCGCTGGGTGCCGCAGATTATGTAAGCTGGCTTGAAGTAAACAGGTTTGGGGAAGAAAGGATGAGGCATTTATATTTTGCTTGTGGACATGTGGATTTTGAATTGAAATGGTTTAGATTTGGGGGCCAGCTGCAATGTAGTTGGCAGTTGGGATCATGGGCTGGAATTCTCCAGACACAATGTACAGGGTGTGAAGCCCAAGCCAGGATCCCAGAGACATTGGTGCTGAGGGTGGGGGGAAAGCACTGCAATGGGTGTGTTTGCTGACTGAACAGACAGCAGAGGAACTGGAGAGTAAGCCCATGGAGCCTACGGGAAGCTAGCTTGGTTCTCGGTAATCAACATGCCATCTACCGAAGGTCCAAGATTGGAGTTCCAAGGGTAAGGAGTCCCAAGTTTCCATGTCCTGAGAAAAGATTGCCCTGCGTACTCCAGGTGAGGAAGAAATTTCCTTCAGTCACTTGGAAGTGACCAGAGAGTAAAAACGTAATCAGTTGTTCACATGTTACTGGACACTTAGGCTGTCTTCATATCTTGGCTATTATGAATAATGCTGCAGTGAACAGGGGTGTGCAGATGTCTCTTTGAGATACAGATGCCCAGAAGTGTGATTGTTGGATCATAGTTTTATTTTTGATTTTTTGAGAAACCTTCTTATTGTTTCCCATAGTGGCTGCACCAGCGTGCGTTTCCACCAACAGGGCCCAACGGAGTCTTTTTTCCCACATCTTTGCTAGTACTTATATCTTGTCTTTTTGATGATAGCCATTTCCCTGATGATTAATGATGCTGAGCACCTTTTCATGTACATATTGGCTATCAGTATATCTTCTTTGGAAAAATGTCTGTTCAGACCTTTGCCCATTTTAAAATTAGGTTATTTAAACTTTTATGTATTTATTTTTCCGGCAGTTGAGTTGTATGAATAAAACTCATTTGGGGTATTAAGTCGTTATCAGAAATTTGGTTTGCTAATATTTTCTACCATTCTGTAGGCTGTCTTTTCATTTTGTAGATTTCCTTCAAAGCTTTTTAGTTTGATGTAGTCCCAACTTGTTTATTTTTGCTTTTGTTGTTGTGCTTTGGTGTGATATCCAAAAAAATCATTATCAAAACCAGTGTCAAGATTTTTAGCTATGTTTTCTTCTAAGAGTTTTGTGGTATCAGGTCTTATATTTAAGTCTTTAACCCATTTTGAGTTGTTTTTTTCATTCTTTTTCATTTGACATGGATATTTATTTTCCCCAACACTATTTGTTAGAGAGGCTATTCTTTCTCAATTGTGTCTTCTTGGAAACTTTGTCAAAGATTAATACCATGCTATTTTGATCACTGTAGCTTTAAAAAATAAATGGATAAAGAAAACATGGTATATACACACTATTGTTCAGCCATAAGAGAGAAGGAAATCCTGCTCTTTGCAAGAACACAGATGAACTTGGAGGACATTATGCTAAGTGATATAGGCCAGACACAGAAAGACAAATACTATTTAATTTAACTTATATGTAGAATAAGGTCTAGCTCATACAGGCAGAGAGTAGAATGCTGGTTGCCGGGGCTGGGAGATGAGGGAAATTTGTGCCAACTTTCAGTTATAAGATAAATAAGTTTTGAGAATCTAATGTACAGCATGGTGACTATACTTAATAATACTGTTGTATCCTTGAAATTTGCTAAGAGTTGATTTTAAGTATTCTCACTACACACAAAAAAGATAATTGTGAGGTGTTAGATGTGTTCATTAGCTTGACTATGGTAATCATTTCACAATACAGATGTATATCAAGTCACCACACGAACACCTTAAATATATACAATTCTGTTTGTCAGTTACACCTCAATAAAGCTGGAAAATATATGAGAATACTTAAAATACACAAATAAGCCACAAAATTTTATAAATCTACAATCATGTCATACTATAGCACAATTAAAAAGTGATGTTATGCTTCTGAAAAATATTACTATAAAGAACAAATAGTATGTTTGACAGAAACTTCCTTCCCCTTCCCTTGATTGATGAGGAGTTTGAGCCCCGTCATCAATTGGTCTGTTCCTAAAAGATTCAGTTGTGAAACTAGTGCTGTAAGTTATTCCGTGAAAAATTGGTATGGGCAAATAATTTGGGAAATAGAGCTAGAAGATTCTGATTTGGAAATTCTATCAATGCATATTAGTATACCCTAGGATGAAAGTCGGGCAGAATTTCACTAAACCTGGGATTTCTCTGAGTTATTTGTCCATAAGACTCTATTTCACTTTACATTTGTGTTATCCTGCTAAACTAGTGCTGAGTGGTGTGCACCTTGGGACAAACTGTAAGCCCGATTTACCTCACGTGCTGGAGCCCAGCTGTTCATGTTAACCCATTAATTAACTAATTAATTAATTCATTCATTCATTCAATGAGTAGTAATGGAATATCTACCCTGTGTCAGGCCCTGTACTTGGCACTGGGAATGCTACAGTCAGTGATGCAGGCATATTCTGCTGGTATGACACTTACAGCCTAGTGGGTTCTCTAGGCGTTAGTAAATAATCAAGCAAAGTAAATGTACAATAAAAAACTTAGATAACTATGAAGAAAACTGTTCTATAGTAATGTTCAACAAAGGAAATCAATGTGTATGGAAGAGCGAGGAGGAGGTGTTGCAGGGAGAGAGAGCCTCCTGGGGCAAGAGAAGAATGTGTGCAGAGGCTGTGGATGGGAGGGAGCCCAGTGCAGGCCAGTGTGACAGGAGGAGAGAGGACAAGGGCAGTGGCACCTGGGATGTGGCTGGAAGGGCAGACAGGGGACCAGGCCCAATGGATCCTTATATGCCTGTTAGAAATTTTGCCCTCTAAGAATCATGGGAAGCTAGTGAACTGGTCAGGGCTGGCATCATGGGGAAGTGAGTGAGGCACTTGCTTCGACACAAAATTTAAGGGGTATCAAAAGTAAGTAATCAATATCAATAATGCAATATTTAAAAAAATCAATATTGATGTGACAAGAATTCCTGGATGAACAAACTATGAAAAGTCTAAATAAAGACAGGATCTCACAGTGCCATGCTAAGCTGCCATATTGGAGCCTATGGCAAAGAGAAAGGTGTGTACCCTTATGTACATGTTTGTATGTATTTTAAATAGTTTCATCTAGAACATTAAAGTAGAAGTAGATTTTGGAACCATTATTGGCAAGTTAACTTTATTTAAAAATTTTTTTTAATTCATTTTTTTAAAACTATGAGAAGTATACTCCTTAATTCCCATCACCTATTTAATGCATACCCCCACCCCCATCCCCTCTGGCAACCATCATATTGTTCTCTACAGTTAAGAGTCTGTTTCTTGGCTTGTATCTCTCTCTTTCTTTTCCCTTTGCTTGTTGGTTTTGTTTCTTAAATTCCACATACAAGTGAGATCATATGGTATTTGTCTTTCTCTGACTGACTTATTTCGCTTAGCATTATACTCTCTAGCTCTGTCCATGTTGCTGCAAATGGCAAGATTTCATTCTTTTTATGGCTGAATAATATTCCATTATATATATATATATATATATATATATATATATATATATATATACCACTTCTTTATATCCATTCATCTATCAATAGACACTTGAGTTGCTTCCAGAGTTGGGCTATTGTAAATAATGCTGCTATAGACATTGAGGTACCTGTATCCTTTTGAATTAGTGCTTTTGTACTTTTTGGGTAAATACTAGTAGCGTGATTACTGGATCATAGGGTAGTTCTATTTTTAATTTTTTGAGGAATATCCGTACTGTTTTCCACAGTGACTGCACCAGTTTGCATTCCTACCAACAGCGCATAAGGGTTCCTTTTTCCCCTCATCCCCACCAACAATTGTTTCTTGTGTTGTTGATTTTAGCCATTCTGACACGTGTGAGGTGACACCTCATTGTAGTTTTGATTTGTATTTCCCTGATGATGAGTGATGATGGGTTAGCTTTCATTAAAGTTAGGAAAGTAAAACTATATTCAATTCTGTTGTGGTATAAATAAAAAAAATTAAACTTAAAATACTGTTATGAGTTTTAACAACCCGCCTTTTTTAATTTTATGTTTTCAAGTTTATTTATTTTGAGAGAGAGAGAGCACACGTGTGCATGAATGGGGGAGGGGCAGAGAGGGGGTGGGGGAGAGAGAAAGAATCCCAAGAAGGCTCCACACTGTCAGCACAGAGCCCGATGTGGGACTTGATCTCATGAACCATGAGATCATGACCTGAACCAAGGTCAAGAGTTGGATGCTTAACTGACTGAGCCACTCACGCATCCCTTAATAACTTGCCTTTTAAGTTTTCAATATTTTTTCACTACTTTAATGTTCTGGGATAAAGTTAACCGTGAAAAAATACAAAAATCATATGTATTGAAACACACACTTTTCCTTTTGCACCACACTCCAGCGTTGCTTGGTACATCACTGAATAGGGGCCTGATGGGTCTGATAAGAGGTTCTCTTATTGCGCCATAAGGAAAAGGCATGACTAGATGGACAGCGCTGTCTGAGGTGGGGAAGGCTGGTGGAGGAGTGGATGTTTTGGGGTTGGGGGTGCAGATAGTTATTTTGTTCTTTAGTGTATTGAGTTCTGAGGTACCTTCGAGCCTCAACTGTCTGGTATTCTAAATTTCTCAGGGAAGACTTGTCAAGTAGGCAGCTGGACGTATAGGTATATAGCTGAGAGGAAAAGCGTGGCTAAAAGGTTTAACTTGGGAGTTATACACTGGCCTGTAGATGACAATTGTGAGAGGTGAAACCATCCATCTATGGGGAGTCTTGGCTGCCGGTGCACATTGGAGTTATCTGGAAAGCTTTTAAAGTTCTTAATGTGCAGGCACCATTCCAGACTAATTAAATCAGTCTTCAGAGAGGGGTTTGGGCATAGGTATTTTTTCTTTTTTTTGCCGTTGTTTATTTATTTATTTAAATGTAATTTATTGTCAAGGTAGCCAACATAAAGTGTACACATATGCTCTTGGTTTCAGGAGTAGATTCCCATTATTATTATTATTTTTAATATAATTTATTGTCGAATTGGCTCACATACAGTGTGTACAGTGTGCTCTTGGTTTTGGGGGTAGATTCTCCTGATTCCTTGCTTACCTACATCCAGTGCTCATCCCAGCAAGCGCCCGTGATTAGTTTTGAAAAGTCTCCCAGGAATTTCTGCTTCCAGAGAAATGGAGATGTACTTTCTCCTATTCTTCCTGCTAGCTGCAACTAAAAGTCTTGAATATTATATGTAAAACAAACATAAGAAGACTCTGAAAGGTAGAGCGAAGACTGCCTGGATAGGGGCCTCAAAAGCCAAGGAACAGCATGATAGTGAGTTCCCTGGATTTTCTTTCTGCCGCCCTTGTCCCAGACTTGGAGTTGAAGAGGACAGCAACCTGGAAATAGCAATAGGTGGAGACAAACTAAAAGCCCCAATGAAACCCTACCATCTCTAGCCAAAGGGGGACCTTAGCAAGACAAAAATCACCCTTAGGAAACATTCACTCTACGATGGCCAAACAGGACAGAAAAAATTGTGGCTCCATGCACACCCATGCCAGAAGAGCCTGAGTGGGGAGCCAAGACATCCACCTTCATGAACTCTAGTGAGACATTCTATCACTCTGGCTGATAGGGAGCTCTTCTAGCCCTGCACTGTCAGTGGAGGCCAGGTGGAGAAACTGAGTTCCACCTCTGCTTGGCAGAAACTAGTGTCCCTTCTTCTTCCTGATGGGCATTGTCAAAGGAGCCCTAGTAAAGAGTCGGGACTTTACCCATCGCCCACTGATAATGAGGCCACTCTCCAGTAGTGTAAGTGGAGTTGGTGATCTGGAGCCTCCACCCAGCAGTAATAGGGAACCACCCCTCCTCACCGTGGGTGTCAATGGTGACCAAGTGGGGACGCTGGACTTCCTTTTAAAACATTTTTTATTAAAATTTTTTAATGTTTGTTTATTATTTTTGAGAGACAGACACAGAGTGTGAGTGGGGGAGGGGAAGAAAGAGAGAGAGGGAGACACAGAATCTGAAGCAGGCTCCAGGCTCTGAGCTCAGCATAGAGCCCATCGTGGGGCTTGAATGCACAAACCATGAGATCATAACCTCAGCCGAAGTCAATGACTAACCGACTGAGCCGCCAAGGTGCCCTGGGACCTGGACTTCTAACTCTATCTTCTAGTAATGACACAGTATCATCTCTACTTTCCTTTGCTGGATTGGTGTCAGAGACACCCAGCTAAAATAGAACTTCAGTAGTTCTAACTACTACTACTGATATAAAAGTGGTCTGGTGTTCAATTAAAAAATCATTTATCAGGGGCGTGATCTCAAATTGGATGAAAAAAGACAATCAATATATGGCAAAACCAAGATGATAAAGATGTTGGAATTATCTAAAAAAAGGGATGATGTCATCAAGATGGTGAAATAAGGATCCCTGGGCCCCTCCCCCCCTCCCCCCTCAGCTCACTAGTTCAACAACAATCCATGGAGAAATTACTTCTGTGACAAATCCAGAAACTAGTTGAATAGCTTGTGCACTCTGGGCAAGTATGAAATCAAAGCTGGTGAGAATATTTGAGACATCCTCTTGCCATACTCCCTACCCCTGTCACAGAGCCATGGATAGGAAGGAACTCTTCAGTCCTGCTTCTTCCTTCAGGGGGAAAGAGTTGGATGACACATTCAGTGTTCCAACTTTTCCAGGGATGCCTGAGGGACTGGTTTCTGTCTTACCCATCTTGGAGTGCCGATCGGCAGGCATGCTCTAGATGCCCAGGACCCACGAGAACAAAGACAGCAGTGTGAACTAGCACAAAAACAGTTGCCAAAGCCCCTCTCCAATTGCCCTGTATACGGGGTTGCTGGGAAGATCAGGAGAAGTAGCTGTTTTTTCTAATGTGCAGATACCAGTAAAAAGGGTCAAGGAAAATGAAGAGACACAGAAATGTGTCCCAGACAAAGGAACAAAATAAATCTTTAGAAACGGACCCTAATGAAATGGAGATGTATAATTTTCCTGGCAAATTATTCTAAATAACCATCATAAAGATAATGAGGGCAGGAGAACACTATGTGGACGAAATGAGGATTTCAACAAAGAAAATATAAAAAATGTACCGAATAGAAATCTTGGACTGGAAGAACACATAACTGAACTGAATAATTCACTAGAAGCGTTCAGTAATAGACTAGATCAAGCAGAAGAAAGGATCAGCAAACTGGAAGCAAGACCACAGGACATTTTCCAGTCAGAGAAGCAAAAAGAAAAGAAGAGTGAAAAAGGGTGCATAAAGTTTATAGGTCACTTAGAGCAGATCAATATATGCACTACAAGGGTCTTTCTGAGGGAAATGTCGGGCAAGGAGGTTGGGGAGCATATCCTGGCCTTGAGGTTCCCGAGGATGCAGGGAGAGGAGCTGAGCAAGCCAGCTTGGAGACCCAGGCAACTTGTCTGTGCTCCTGGACGGACATCCAGGGGTGCGACGCTGGCTTCGGGGAAGCAGCCCAGGGGCACATGGAGGCTGTGTGGGAATGGGGGTAGGGCACGGCCCGGGACCAACTGAATGGGCTGAATGGGCTGCAGGCCTCCAGGGACAGGACTGGGAGCTCCATGGTCCCAGACAAGTAGCCAGTGAGCCAGGCTGACCCAGTTTTCCAAGGGCACCAGGAGATTGCAGTCGCTCTGTGCTTGCGTCTCGGTCTGCGCCACTGTTCACGCCCGCACGTGTGTGTGTATGGGGGCGAAGGTGGGTGTGCATACATTCTCGTCGCCATGGCCCTGGCTTTCCCATGCCCCAGCAGGCAGGATCATGGGTTCCTCAGGAGGGCTGCAAGAGCAGCCCTTTGGTGGGGATAACTGTTCGAACACGTGTGGAGAAATATATGGTAATCCAGTTAAAACAACCTCCCTGAATGTAGAAATGGCCCCAGTGGGTCAAGGAACATGCCTGTTCCACAGTTATATATCCCACCTGCGCACACAGCAAGAGGTCATTTATTTCTGATTTCAAAAACAAAAAATACACAGTGAAAGGAAAAACAGAAAAGGAAAAAGTTGCAGGAAATAAACCCATTATCCCATTCCCACAAAACAGCCAGGGTGGACATCTCCACATAGTTTCTTTAAAAAAAAAAAAAAACAGCTTTATTGAGGTATAATTGATAGACAAAAACCCTGCACATATTTAATGTATACAATTTGATGAGTTTGGACATATGCATCCACCGTAAAAGCTTGACCACAATTAAGGTAATGAACATATCCATCACCTCAAAAAGTTTCTTTGTTGGGATCCTATTTTTGGTTCTCTTTTCTGGATGCATGTAACAAAATGAAGATGATATTTACAAATGGCTTTTGTACCTTACATTTTTACTAATCTTATTGAAAATCTCTCAGGGTCTTAAAAGTGTGTGTGGACAATTATTTTAACAATGCATTAGTAGTCTGTGAAGATTCTGTACTGATGTTACCAGTTTCCAATGGTTCAGTTCTCTTGGATTCTTCACTATTATAATTGCACTAGGACAGAGCACAGATGGCCAGAGGCTTAGTTCCTAGGAGAACATACTCTAGACCCAGGGGGCCTGGGTTCAAATCTTGTTCTCGTCTATAGGTCCTTGGGCAAATTAACTAACTCCCTTGTGCCTGAGATTCCTCATTTACAAAATGGGGGTAGGGACAGCTCAGTGGCTCAGTCGGTTGAGCATCTGACTTTGGCTCAGGTCATGATCTCACGGTTCATGAGTTTAAGTCCCGTGTTGGGCTCTGTGCTGACAGCTCAGAGCCTGGAGTCTCCTTCAGATTCTGTGTCTCTCTGTCTCTCTGCCCCTCCCCCACTCACGCTCTTTCTCTCTCTCTCTCTCAAGAATAAATACACATTAAAAAAATTTAAAAAGGAAACAACCTGCCCCCCTGCCCCCCCGCAAATGGGGGTAATAATAGTTATGTTCCAATGGTGAAATGAATGTGATGGATTAATATTTTAAAGCCTGATACATAATGAGAACTATATGTGTTTATTAAATTAAAAAAATCCAATAATCTCTTCTACAGTTTAGATTAGTTCTTTAGATTGGATTCCTGGAAGTGGAATTCCTACGGCAAGGGCTGTAAATGTTTTAAAGGTCCATCTGGGCCGGTTGCTTTCTCTGAAGTTTGTCCTCATGCCCCCTCCCCCTGGCAACCTCTTAGTGAATCGTGTTCGCTTTCGTTTCTTGCTCCTTGGACAGCATTAGCATTGGGTCTGGGGCTCATAATACTTTTTGCAAGTTTGATCTGTCAAATATACTTTCCTCATTAATTAGGGATGTTGAACATTTCCTAAGCATTATTAATTATTTGTGTTTGACCTTTCGTGAATTGTCTGCTGCTGCCCTTTGCCCACTTAAAAAAAAAATTGAGTTCCCAAGGGCTTTTCTGATCAATTTACGTGAGGCTTTATATGTGAAGGCTCTTAGCCTATACATTTAGGGTTTCTTTTTTCATTTTGAATGCTCTTGTCTCTGTATTCTAGTTGATGTGTATTTCTGTCCTTTCTCACCCATCGCGTCAAACACAGGGCTGCTTCAGTTCTCTTTAATCTAACACGTGCATTTTACCTTCGTCGTTATCCCGGCTCCTAGGGGGCATAGGTCTTCCACTTTTGGGTTCCTACATGGTTGCTATTCAAAAGAGGGAATGAAGGAGGGGTCTGCAAAATGGCAGTAGGGACAACATACTCCTGCACAGAAAAGTTGATGTACACACTGTTTATTGCATTCATTCCAAAGATGGCAGAGTTTCCAAGTACCATTTCTAGGGCGAAGCAAATTAGCCCTGAGCAGCGAGACTGAAAACAAAATTCAAAGAAGGAAATGAGAAAGCATCAGAGAAATGCCCAAGCTGGGGCTGCAGCAAGCCCCCAGTTCCCCTAGATGTCAAGATGTGACGCCGATGCATTCGCTTGCACATGGGAGACAGGTTTCAATTTCCGCCCATCCAAAGTAAACAGCTACATTGCTTACGGAAATATTAATTTTTAAGAAGAAAAAAATGTCTTGGATGTGATAACGTAAAAACACAGTTAAAAGTTTGGTCCCTGGCTTATAAACTGCAGAGACTTTTCCTATGTTGTTTGATAGGTTCAGAAAGAATTCAAAATGTTTGTCTTGGCATTTCATAGCACCTTCCATTTGGAAACACTTATGAATGCGAACAGGTTGGCGAAACGCTTTTTTCTTTTTGTGGCCAACCACTGGGGTGTCCGCCTGTCTCTCTGCCTTAGGTTGTCCTTCCCACTCTTCTCTCTGCTCTGTCCACCTCACATAGTAGAAACAGCTGGCCTAATAGGTCTTTTGTCTTAGATGCTGGCCAAGCTTTGGGGAGGGGTCCTGTTCCTGGCATTCTATTCTGGTCCAAACTCACTCATTAAATGCCTCACTGGAGTTTATTTAAGTGAGAACAATTGTTTGAGGCTCTGGCCTCAACTAGCAGCTGATTGCTCCTGGAGCTCCCTCTGCAAAGGGATCTCTGGGATGGTCCCCTATTGTCTGGCTCTCATCTTCCAGTCTCTGCTGCTTCTCCACCCCTTGAAGCATTTTGACGTCTCCCTCTGGGAGATGCTTGTTGATGCTTGTTGAGTGAAGGACCTGCACATAAGATCTGTGGGGCTGGGCTCACCGCTTTTCTTTCCTTGTCTTTGTCAGGGAAGTCTGGGCCTGCTAAATAGCTCTGGGGCATGAGGAACCTTTCTAGCTTTACAGAAGCTCACCAACAACACATCTAGCTTTACTGAAAAGCTGGTGGAAGGATTGGAATCATAGGAGCAGGGGTGTGTGTGTGTGTGTGTGTGTGTGTGTGTGTGTAATCCAGGGATATCCAGGGGTGACATAGCCTGTCTTCCTTCAGGCTATTAGAATACTGTAGACTGGTGGCTTAACAACAGAAATGTATTTCTCACAGATCTGGAGGCTGGGAAGTCCCAGATCAAGAAGGTGCCAACACTGTAGGGTTCCCATGAGAGCCCTCTTTCTGGTTTGCGGATGGCCACCTTCATGCTGCGTCCTCACGTGGCAGAGAGCAGAGGGGCGTAGGGAGAGAGGGAGGAAGGAAGAGATGGGGGGTACAGAGGAAGTGGACTCTCTTGTGTCTCTTTATAAAAAGATTTTTAAATTTGAGTGTAGTTGACACAATGTTACGTTAGTTTCAGGTGTTCGGCATAGTGATTCAATATCTCTATATGTTTTGTAGGCTTACACATACAGCTACCCTCTGTCACCAGAGGGTGAGTGGTATTGCAATACCACTGATTATATTCCTTATGCTGTACCTTTAATCCCCATGGCTTATTCATTCCACTTCTCTGACTGATTTATTTCATTTAGCATAATACCCTCAAGGTCTATCCATGTTGTCACAAATGACATGATCTCATCCTTTTTTATGGCTGGGTAATATTACATTGTGTGTGTGTGTGTGTGTGTGTGTGTGTGTGTGTATGTGCCATATCTTCTTTAACCATTCATTTATTAATGGACACTTAGATTGTCTCCATATGTTGGCTGTGTAAATAAGGCTGCAATAAACACGGGGATGCATGTATCTTTTTGGATTAGTGTTTTTGTTTTCCTTGGGTGAGTACAAGTAGTGGACTTCTTGGATCGTATGGTATATCTATTTTTATTTTTTTAATTTTATTAAAAAATTTTTTTTAAGTTTATTTATTCTTGAGAGGTAGAAACAGAGCACAAGCAGGGGTGGGGGAGAGAGAGGGGGAGACACAGAATCCGAAGCAGGCTCCAGGCTCTGAGCTGTCAGCACAGAGCCGGATGTGGGGCTCGAACCCGTGAACCGCGAGATCATGACCTGAGCCGAAGCCGGGCGCTTAACCGACTGAGCCACCCAGGCACCCCCGGTATTTCTATTTTTAATTTTTTGAGGAACTTCCATACTGTTTTCCATAGTGACTATACCAGTTCACATTCTCACCACTAATCATTAGGGAAATGCAAATCGAAACCACAATGAGATATCATCTTGTGTCTTTTCCTGGAAGGGCAATAATCCCATTCATGAAGTGTCCAACCTCATGACCTAATTACCTCCCAAAGTCCCCACCTCCTAATATTGAATTATGAACTTGGATTTCAACATACGAATTTTGGGAGACACAAACATGCAGTCCATAACATAACCATAACCAGAATTTATTTCCATAAAGCAATCCTACAGTGTCTCCTCCCCAATTCCTGCAAAGTTTTAAAAGTGATTTTGAGTAGCTGATGGAAAATGAATATGTAGTCAAAGTATTTATGGTAAATGGATCAGTTAACCTGTCTTTACTCATCCTGACAGTCTTTAATAGCAAGCTTTTGCTTAGTTTAATGAATAAGATTATTAACTTAATTAATTATGTAGATTCTCATTCAAAGAATCACTTTTGGAAATGGGAGAAATCTATTTTTACCATGAAGTGGATAAATATGGATGCCAACTTCTGGAATTATTTCGGATTTTTTTTTTTTAATGGCAACTTTCACATGAATTACATTTTTGTTTTAAGGTACAAAAGGAAAGATTTATGGATATATACAGGAAATAGCCTTGATCTAAGTTGGCTATGGCTCGATTCCTACCTCAACTCCACTCTGAGCTTCTGCTTATGAATCTGAAAAATGGAAATTATAATACTTATTCTATGTAGAGTACAGAACTGTTGTGAAGGTCAAATGAGATGAAGTGTTTTATAAACTGCATATAAGCTATAAAAGTCATCTGAACAGTCTTTG
Organism: Herpailurus yagouaroundi; assembly: GCF_014898765.1. Lineage (NCBI taxonomy): Eukaryota > Metazoa > Chordata > Mammalia > Carnivora > Felidae > Herpailurus > Herpailurus yagouaroundi. Next base: position 33,534,450 of record NW_024412406.1, on the reverse strand, counting down.
GCAATATCATACCCCAAAACAGCCAATTTGGCAAAATCATATACAAATTTACATTATAAATTTTTTTTATGTTTATTCATTTTTGAGAGAGAGAGACAGACAGAGTGCGAGCCAGGGAGGGGCAGAGAGAGAGGGAGCCACTGGATCCGAAGCAGGCTCCAGGCTCCGAGCTTTCAGCACAGAGCCGGACATGGGGCACGAACCCATGAACCGTGAGATCATGACCTGAAGCGAAGTCGGACGCTTAACCAACTGAACCACCCAGGCGCCCCAACACCAATTTACATTATAAGTTTCCTTTTGTGTTACTTATTTTCAAAGAATGTGTCAGGAAATGTATCTGTGAAAGAATGTGAGTGGTTTCTGAAAGCCCTGATGCATTTATTTCTTCATCAGTGAGACAAATTGACTTTGATTCTTCACTTTTACTGAGATATCACTAAAAAGATGCTGCCCGTTTTGTGGCTGTTTTCTCCTCAAAACTAGGAAGCAACTTCAATGAGTTGTGCAATGAATAACCAGCATGTAGCAGCAGCTGAGGAGTGATGGGCATAGACCCAGCCCTCAAGGACTTTGAGGGCTGTTTGGGAATTTAGTGCAGAAGTGTGTTGGGTTACATGGAATAAGGGAGGAGGCAAGGTGAGTTTTTTGGGGGTGTGTGTATTATGTGTGTACATATGTGAGTGTGCATGAATGGTGTGTGTGTGTGTGTATGAGTATCTACGTGTGGAGGATGTTACTGGCAGAAACGATCTTACAAGTTTACTGAGCATTGATGCTGAGCACTAGGCCCCTGGATTCATGACTAGAAGAGTTTCCATGGAGGCCCAAGCCTCTGCCACCTGTAGCACAAGGCTGTGGCAAACTTTGTTCTATCGCTAACTACAGTAGAGTGTCAGGTGCCTTACAAGAACCAGGTGGCCAGGAAAAGATGCCAGGTCTCTGGGGGAATCAGGAAGGCTGCTCCAAGCGGCACCCTCTCTGCCCCTGGTGTGGGAGCTGGCCCCCTGGGGGTGGGGCGGGTGACCAGACAGCTGTGGCATGTGAGGGGCACCAGGGAGTGCAGAACATTCAAGGCTGGTCAGGTGATGGCGGGGAGCACGTGGTGCACCTGGTGGTGGGCCTTGCGCTAGGCCGAGGCTGTGCAATGCTGCTGAGGTGCTCCTGGAGAGCTGAGGCCAGGTCTGAAGGGGGAGAGGGCGGCTATAGTGAGGAGTCAGTCACCGCCCTGGCGGCTCTGGGTTCTGTGGAGGGAGGGAAGGAGGGGAGAGTGGAGCGGTGGTGGGAGCTGCCAGCCCACTGGGTTGTTTAGTGCACTTGGGACAGTGGAGGCCAGTGAAGGCTGGTTCTGTGATTTCAAGGTTAAGCCAAGGTTATATACTAGCTTAGATGGCGCATTATCAAAACACGCTTACGTTGCCTAACTATTTAATTTATATTTGTTAATCCATGTTCTAAATCTCTCTCTTCTTCATTGGTAAGCTTCTAGCAGACAGAAACCATTTGTTCGATTCATTTTGTGTAGCACTGAATAGACAGCCCTGTGTCGGATCTCAACCTAATTTTTCTTCTGACTTGAACACTCATTTGAGTAAATGCCACATGTTGATTTCTGAAATGTTTGGTAAAACACTGTGGTTGGTTGGGTAATTTTCTGTAGCTGAAAAGATCATCTCTTTGGGCTCCATCTAGGTTACTAATTTCCTTATGAAAATGCATGAGAATTTACTGTACAGCTGTTAATTTATTAATCAAAATACTTTGTCTGTTTTTTATTTTGTTATTTAAAATTGAAAAAGCAATTAGACCCTTTTGTGGCCTAATTGCTTGCCAAATGTAACTTGTTCCCAAACTAAAATGGTCTTGGAGTTGTACTACCACAAACAGTGTTTGGAACCAGTAAGCTGTATTTATTTTTAGCTTTTAAAACAGCCAAATAGTTTGCCCTCAATTTTCAGAGGAAAAAAAAAAATCCCCGTGGGCTAAAGCCTTGTATACTGAGTATCTTTATGCTTGACTATTCCCATCCAAACTCCAAATTGTGGAAAACAAAGGTTTCTAGTGATTCAGTCTTAATAACAGTTTGGCTAGTGTTGGTGCTTATTAAATACCAGTTTCTTAAATTATAACGGAGGAGGTAGTTACAGACCGAGGTAGGTTTAGTCAAGCACGTGGAGCCACAAGAACTTGCCCTAGGTGAGTATGGAGGGGCGGGATTCAGCGGCCCCAGGTTAGAGCAGTCTCAGGGTTCCATGCTGGCAAGCTGCTTTTACGTTGATGTTAGGTGAGTGGACTTGAGCCAGACGCACAGTCTGTGCAATTTCAGGTTGGGTGAGCAGAAGCGAAGGAGCACATGTGTCCCGAGCACTGTGGGCTAGACACACCCATCTCTATCATCTCCTTCAGTCTCGTTTTCGCTGGCAGGTGTTATCCATTTTTTCTTGCTGGAACAGGGGGACTGGCAGGCTGGGTGAGGTGAGTACCCTGAGCGTCACAGGATGGGTGGGCAGCAGCTCTGGGACTCAAAGTAGACCTGACCGACAGCAAAGCTCATGCTCGCTCGCTGCTTCTCGCTGTCTACATGAAGAGATAGCTTCACAAGTTTTATCATGTTTTGAATGTATTTGGATTTAATACCGGTGGACTAAAGAATTAGCAAACTAAGTATATATTTTTAAGAAATGCCAAACTTAGCTTTGTACAGCTAAGTGAAAAATGACATTGACCTTTGCTCTGTGGGTCAGAGTGCCCTGCTCTAATTTCACATTCACATTACATTAGGTCATGGGCCACATCTCCCTGGTTCCATCCAGCGTAGGCTTTTATTGCCTTCAAGGCTGCATGTTGCTTCTGGGACTCAGAACTTGACCCTCTGATGCTCAGGCAGATCACAGGGACAGGCTCCTCTCCCTTCTTGTTCTGGGGCGGCATTTCTTTCAATCTGCACCAGGAAATCTCCAGTGCACGACTGTGGTCAGTACCAAAGAGTAAATAGCCATATTTGGGTTGAGTTGGGTGGTGGATGAGTCTGCATTCATGAATGGGCTATGAGAATCAGGGGTGGATTCCTCGTGTTTAGTCTTATTCACCTACATGGAAATTCCAGGGAAGAGGCCATCATCCTACATTCTGGCAGAGTAAAGCCATGGGCTCAGCTATTCCCTACTCCTGGATCTGAGCTTTAACTCTGTGTGGCTTCCTGCTGTATGATCTTGGGCAAGTTACCCCATTCTCTCAGCCTTGGCTTCCTCAACTGTAAAAGTAATAATACTACCTGCCTCATAATGTCATTGTGTGAAATAAAATGTGTGTAAGTCTCTCAGGATAACATCCAGCACATATAATTATATGCAATTATAAAGTATTTGCTATTTTTATTTTTGTTATATTTTGTATCCTTTAGGTCAGGCTAGTATGTTTATTTCTTGGAGCCATCATATACAGGCGACAAAGAATGTCATTCTTTTGAGTTTTAATGTGACTGCTGGCTTCTTCCATGACTTAAAAGAATCTCTTTTTCAATACCCCTGGTTTAGCTGTAGCACTTGCCACATTCATCTTGTTTGGAATCTGGATCTGTGAGAGTGAGTCAGTATCTTGAGAGCTGCCTTGCAGGGGTGCTTCATCTTTTCTTAAATCTAGCACTAGGGTTTTGGTGCCAAGCATGTGGCATGTCCTCAGAGACACCAGAAGGAGAAGTAGCTGAGAGGTTCTCATCAAATGCAGAAGAGCTGGGACTCTGCAGAGCTATGAGGATATTTGTGGTCACTTCCTGCTGTGACAAGAGACCTCGGAAACCCAGGAGTGCTCACCGAGAGTGTCAGAGTACTCGCGTGTCCTGCGGGAAATGCAAGGGCTGAGCAGTATGGGAGGGCAAGACCAGGACCCAAGTTCACTGTTCTCCTGGGGCTCGTGTGACTACGGAGGGCTCTGCCCATGTGGCTTGATAGCTGAGGACTCAGTATTTGTACCTGGCCCACAGTTCTAGGGGTATGAATGCTTGTGGTCCTTGATGCTGCTGAAGTTGGGCTCCCTCGAGTGGCAGAAACTTGGAGGAAGGCCAGAGGCAGTTACTAAAGGACATCTATCTCTTCCTCACATGCAGAGCATTTAACTAAGAATGCTTTGGGGGGCTATTACTACTGTGTTGCTATGGCTGGCTAACCTTCTTTAAGCACTGACAATGCTCACTGTGTTAACTGCCTTACATGCACATAGACAGCGGTGGTGTGGCCAAACCAAGTTGCACAGCCAATGGTTGATGAAGCCATACCTCCAGGTATGCCTTACCCAAAGCTTGAGCTCGAAATGTGGTGCCAGATTGTCCAGATCTTCTAGCAAAGGGATTAGAGACAGAGATCAGAACAATCTGCCTGGTAGGAAGCATTGTCTCTTATTTTTGTGTTCTTGGTTTTAGAGCTTTCCAACCTTGGTGTTCTAAGAGGGTGTCTGTCAAGAGGATTTCCCTCATATTTCAATTGTATAGATTAGCCTTGCTGTACATTTATTACTTACAAAACTCTGGCTTTTCTTCCTTGTTGTCTTTTTCCACTTTTGAAAATAAGGGTAAAAAATGTCTGAAGAGAAGGGTTTCATGCTGGCAGGGTCCACTGAGATTACTTGAGATCTGTATTATAGATGAGGAATTGAAGCTAGTTTTCAAAGTCAACAGAGATGTGTGGTGTGTGTGTGTGTGTGTGCGTGCGTGTGTGTGTGTGTAATGTAATATTTGAATTGTTGCCTTGTTCCTTTTATGAGTCACGTTTACTGAGGTTGTTAAAAAATGTGTAAATATTTGTCATGTAATGAAGCTGAACTCAAATGCATGAAACAAAAGTGCTGTAATATAGTGAAGTCTGGGATAGAAAAACAGTCAATAAGAAAGAAAATAACTATAGTTCAATGTTATAAAACAAATACACAACAGAAGAATAACTTTTGAAGCAGTGTGGGAGAAGCCATTTTGAAAAACATTGTGGTACTCCTGGATCACATCCCAAAACTTTGTCTCCTTGCATAATCTCTATTCAGCACATGTACCTTTGTGTGCAAAAAAGTATATATGCATAATGTTCTCCAACACTTTTTGTCATAAATTGTAGTAAATCTCATCATATTCTAGATCTTTCACAGGCATACTTACATCTTTCTCTTGAAATTCTTGAAAACTTATTGTGTATGTTCAAGGACATCTTTGATGAGGCTGTGAATCTGTTGGGATCTCACATATGAAAGCAAAAACTTCATCTGAAGAAGACAGATTTGGATAAAAGGTGAGGTGGGGGCCATTTCCATCTTACCATTCATGTTTTACGACATCTGCGGTCTTATTTTGCAAATGCAAAACTTGTGTTGTCTCAGAAACCTCAAGGGAGGGAATGTAATTAGGTTTCAACTTCTGGTTAGGACCCTCCAAAGCCTGAAAACCAAGACAAGTTCCTGAGAACACGACAGAAAAATGTGCTGTTCTCTCAGAAATGTGCCCCTCCCTTGGCCTGCTTCTTGCTTTTCCCTCTCTGGACTTCTTCCTGCTTTCACTCCTCTTACTGCTTTATTGTAGGGTTGGTTTGCGTTGCTAGCCAGGGAGCTTTGTCTCCTCCTGCCCACCCCATGTTCCTTCTCTGAAGGATTGTCTTACTATGGCTTTAATTCTTGCTTACAAGATTTCCATATCGATATCACATAGAGTTGGAACCTCTTGTCTTCATTCACAAATGCCGATTGAACGTTTCTGTTCCAATTCTTTTCTGGGCTTCAAATTGAACACCTTTAAATTCTAACATCATTGTTCCTGCCAAGCGTTTTAGACTTGAGGATTTGTCCGCATGTTTCAAACACTCCTTGTTCCTCAACCATGTCCGCCCTGCTTTTCCATCCCCTGGGCTGTCTCCTGCCCTCCCAGCCAGCCTTCACTGCCTGCCTTCACTTGCTCAGGCCTGCTGATCACTTGCTCCTCCCCCAGGAAGTGCTCCCATTCACCTGTGCACCAACCCTAAGGGAGCCAGGGCTACAGCAGTGGGTTGTTCCTGCCCAGTCATGGAACTTGCTCCTGTAGGACCATTCCCCTGTAGTCTCCTCTCAGACTGACCCCCAGTGACACTGCTGTACCAACCAAGGTGACACATCCCACACGCTAGTCGAACCCTGCAGTGTGTGAAATGACAATGTATCCATTGTTTTTTTTCTTGGTCATGGAAAAATGATTATGTTTTTTTCAGGAAGGCCTTGACATTTTTTTTTTTTTTTTTTGGCTGGATGAGCAAGTTAATTTTTATTTTTTATGCCCAAGACTATATTTTTGTTTTAAGTAAAGGCTTGAACCAGAGATGATAGTTTGGATTTTTGTTCTGACATTTGAGACTTGAGAAGTATATGCACATTTTTCAAGGACATAACCAGGATTAGAAGACTTTAGCTAAATGCACAATTAATTCTGGGAAGAAAAAAAAATGGAGACAAAAACATTTTATACATTTGCTAATTGTTTTGGTGACACGTGTCTAATGAGCGTTGTTGTTTTTTGTTTTTTTTTTAGCCTTGACTTATTTTATTACATTTGACTTGCTTAAGGTTGAGTTCTTAGCCTAACCAAAACTAAAAAACAAAGACAATATAAAAACCCCAAAGGTCTCACTGCAAAGCACAGAATAAAGAAAATCATTTTTTAAAAAATGGGCTTGAAAAATTTTTTTCATTTAGAGAAATTTTAATGCATAAGAATTTGTGTTTTGCTTTGATCCAAAATCTATTAACAATAAAAAAAAAAGAAAGTGGTTATTACATTGTATGTTCACAATATAGAATTCAGAGGCTACCAATGAATAGAGAATTAACTAGGTCAAACCAAAAAAGCGGTCACATGGTTCTGCTTCCCAAGGTCCAGGAAATTTGAGAGAACCGCTTATAACAGCTTTCCAGTTTGTGGTCTTTCAACTTAACCTTAAATTACAACTCACAATAGCATGGAAACTAAAGCAGGAGAGGGCTAGGAGAAGGGTATGGGGAAATGAAAAAAAACCCAACAACTATATTCTTATCGTGATATATATATCACCGAAAGTGGTTTCATTAATGATTTGGAAAACCAAGAGAAAATTTGAAAAAATATTATTTTTTACTATTTCTGAAAATAAGTTTCACCTTATAGATTTAATTACCATGGTATATAAGTTTCCTGTTGCTGCTGTGACAAATTGTCACAAACTTAGTGGTCTAAAACAACACAAATTTATGTTGCATTTCCATATGTCAGAAGTCTAATGATGGTCTTACTAGGCTAAAATCAAGGTGTCAGCAGCACTGTACTCCTTTCTGAAGAGCCCTGTCTTCTCCAGCCCTGAAAGGCTGCCTGTACTCCTTGGCTCATGGACCTCGTCCTCTATCTTCTAAGCCGGTGGCAGGACAAGTCTTCCTCATGCTGCCTCGCTCTTGCATTGGCACTCTTGCTTCCATCTTTCATCTTTAAAGACCTTTGTGATTGTGTTGGGACCACTCAGATAATCCAGGATAATCTCCCTACTTTACGGTCAGCTGACCAGCAACCTTAATTCCATCTGTTACCTCAATTCCCCGTTGCCACGTAACATAGCATATTCATAGGTTCTGAAAATTGGGATGTGGACATCTTTGGGAGCTATTGCTCAGGCTCTCAATGTGATCTGTAATTAAGACTAGAACTACAAAGGGTAAAAAATGTGTTTCTAAAAACTTAAGTATTTTTCTTTTTTCAAGATTCTAGATGCCATATGTGTTTATGATGTTTTGGTAGAAAAAAAGAAAATATTTATTTTTAAGAAGTTTCAGAATTAAATGAACACTTTTTTCCTTTGATTGGGATGATTAGAAAAACAGACATTATTAGGTTCTGGAGAAACTCATCCAATAAAAAGATGCATTGAGGACTCCTATCCAGGGAGATAAAGCAGAAAAGAGTTGTAGTCCAAGATTAGGAGACCCTCCCCCCCCCCCCACCAACTTAGAGAATCACTGAAAAATATATACCTGGGACTCTGGAAGAAGCTAGCAGAATGTGCAGTGCTGCATTAGACTTATTTTCTTTCTCTCCTGAATTCATCATGGATTAAATATCTAATAGTAAAACTATTAGAGAAATGTCATTATATTAAAATCATGGGAAGATATTTGTATGTGTTGAAGAAAAGAGAATTTCATATCCTAATTCTACCTGAGTAGCCTCCATTCATCAGTAAGACAATTAAGTTCCCATAAAAAAGTCTGAGTTCTGCTATGAAATCTATTTGAGCTAAGATGGGAATAGTGATTCATTTTTGCCCTGCCATCATTTAAGTTTTGTTTATTTTTAAAATTCAAATTTTACTTTTTTTAGAACATAGTCCAAGATGTAGAAATTACAAAAGGCATAGACTGAAAATACGCCCTTCTGTCTCTATCAAACACCTAGTTTCCCTTCCCACATGTGGTCTGTTTCTTGTATAACTTTCTAGAAGTATTTTATGCATTTACATGCACATATGTATAAATAATTCCAACACCTACCACTTTATTTTTACATGGTAGCATATTTTATATACTCTTCTGCATCTTTCTCCTGTCACTTAAGAATATATTTTTGATGTGCCTGTTGGCCATCTGAATGTCTTCTTTAGAGAAGTGTCTATCCGCGTTTTCTGCCCATTTCTTCACTGGATTATTTGTTTTTCAGGTGTGGAGTTTGGTGAGTTCTTTATAGATTTTGGATACTAGCCCTTTGTCTGATATGTCATTTGCAAATATCTTTTCCCATTCTATCGGTTGCCTTTTAGTTTTGTTGATTGTTTCCTTTGCTGTGCAGAAGCTTTTTATTTTCATGAGGTCCCAGTAGTTCATTTTTGCTTTTAATTCCCTTGCCTTTATGTGTCAAGGCAGAGATGTGTCAAGAGATGTGTCAAGTAAGACATTGTTGTGGCTGAGGTCAGAGAGGTCTTTTCCTGCTTTCTCCTCTAGGGTTTTGATGGTTTCCTGTCTCACATTCAGGTCCTTTATTCATTTTGAGTTTATTTTTGTGAATGGTGTAAGAAAGTGGTCTAGTTTCATCCTTCTGCATGTTGCTGTCCAGTTCTCCCAGCACCATTTGTTAAAGAGACTGTCTTTTTTCCATTGGATATTCTTTCCTGCTTTGTCAAAGATTAGTTGGCCATACGTTTGTGGGTCCAATTCTGGAGTCTCTATTCTATTCCATTGGTCTCTGTGTCTGTTTTTGTGCCAATACCATGCTGTCTTGATGGTTACAGCTTTGTAGTAGAGGCTAAAGTCTGGGATTGTGATGCCTCCTTATTTGGTCTTCTTCTTCAAAATTACTTTGGCTATTCAGGGCCTTTTGTGGTTCCATATGAATTTTAGGATTGCTTGTTCTAGTTTTGAGAAGAATGCTGGTGCAATTTTGATTGGGATTGCATTGAATGTGTAGATAGCTTTGGGTAGTATTGACATTTTAACTATATTTATTCTTCCAATCCATGAGCACGGAATGCTTTTCCATTTCTTTGTATCTTCTTCAATTTCCTTCATAAGATTTCTATAGTTTTTTTTTTTTTTAATTTTTTTTTTTTTAACATTTATTTATTTTTTTGGGACAGAGAGAGACAGAGCATGAACGGGGGAGGGGCAGAGAGAGAGGGAGACACAGAATCGGAAACAGGCTCCAGGCTCTGAGCCATCAGCCCAGAGCCCGACGCGGGGCTCGAACTCACGTACCGCGAGATCGTGACCTGGCTGAAGTCGGACGCTTAACCGACTGCGCCACCCAGGCGCCCCCAAGATTTCTATAGTTTTTAGCATACAGATCTTGTACATCTTTGGTTAGGTTTATTCCTAGGTATTTTATGCTTCTTGGTGCAATTGTGAATGGGATCAGTTTCTTTATTTGTCATCTTGTTGCTTCATTATTAGTGTATAAGAATGCAACTGATTTCTGTACATTAATTTTGTAATCTGTGACTTTGCTGAATTCATGTGTCAGTTCTAGCAGACCTTTGGTGGAGTCTATCCATGTATAATATTTTCCATGTATAATATCCTGTCATCTGCCAAAAGTGAAAGCTTGACTTCATCTTTGCCAATTTTGATGCCTTTGATTTCCTTTTGTTGTCTGATTGCTGATTCTAGCACTTCCAACACTATGTTAAACAACAGCAGTGAGAGTGGACATCCCTGTCATGTTCCTGGTCTCAGGCGGAAAACTCAGTTTTTCCTCATTGAGGATGATATTAGCTGTGGGTTTTCATAAATGACTTTTATGATGTTTAAGTATGTTCCTTCTATCTGTACTTTCTCGAGGGTTTTTATTAAGAAAGGATGCTGAATTTTGTCAAATGCTTTTTCTGCATCAATTGATAGGATCATGATTCTTTTCTTTTCTTTTATTAATGTGATGTATCACATTGATTGATTTGTGAATGTTGAACCAGCCCTGCAGTCAAGGAATGAATCCCACTTGATCATGGTGAATAATTCTTTTTATATGCTGTTGAATTCGATTTGCTAGTATCTTATTGAGAATTTTTGCACCATATTAATCAGGAAAGATGCTCAACGTTACTCCTCATCAGGGAAATACAAATCAAAACCACACTGAGATACCACCTCACGCTGGTCAGGGTGGCTAAAATGAACAAATCAGGATACTGTAGACACTGGAGAAGATGTGGAGAAACGGGAACCCTCTTGCACTGTTGGTGGGAATGCAAACTGGTGCAGCCACTCTGGAAAACAGTGTGGAGGTTCCTCAAAAAATTAAAAACAGAACTACCCTATAACCCAGGAATAGCACTGCTAGGAATTTACCCAAGGGATACAAGAGTGCTGATGCATAGGGGCACTGGTACCCCAACGTTTATAGCAGCACTTTCAACAATAGCCAAATTATGGAAAGAGCCTAAATGTCCATCAAGTGATGAATGGATAAAGAAATTGTGGTTTATATACACAATGGAATACTATGTGGCAATGAGAAAGAATGAAATCAGGCCTTTTGTAGCAACGTGGATGGAACTGGAGAGTGTTATGCTAAGTGAAATAAGTCATACAGAGAAAGACAGATATCATCTGTTTTCACTCTTATGTGTATCCTGAGAAACTTAACAGAAGACCATGGGGGAGGGGAAGGAAAAAAAAAGTTAGGGAGGGAGAGAAACTGAGAATAAACTGAGGGTTGATGGGGGGTAGGAAGGAGGGGAGAGTGGGTGATGAGCATTGAGGAGGGCACCTGTTGGGATGAGCACTGGGTGTTGTATGGAAACCAATTTGACAATAAAGTTCATTTAAAAAAATAAAGAAATAAAATAAAAAATGAAATAAAAATATATCTGTATATATGGAGAGAGAAAAAAGAATATATTTTAGAAATGGTTACTTATCAGTAAAATGCTTCCTCATTCTTGTACTCTAAAGAAATTTGAGATAGTTTTAGGTTTGCATAAGAGTTGAGAAAAAGAATAAAAAAGTCTCATGTGCCCTCCACAAACCTCTCATATGTCTTAAAATTTTCTTGGTTTATTTATTTTGGAGAGAGAGAGAGAGAGGGAGAGAGAGAGAATCTGAAGCATGCTCTGTGCTGAGAGCAGAGAGCCAGATGTGGGGTTCAGACTCACGAACCATGAGATCATGACCTGAGCCAATGTCCCTCTCATATGCCTTATATATTTGACTTCACAAATTTTTCTACTGATGACCTTTTCTTCCTCAGAATTCAGTCCAAAATCCCACATTGTATTAACCTTCACGTCTCATTTTTTTCTTCCTTTCTATCATAGTTTCTTAGTCTTTCCTTGGTTTTCATGATCTTGAGGAAGCCTGGTTAGTTATTTTGAGGAATATTTCTAAATCTTGTTTTTTTTTTGGAATAGTTTAAAGTTATGCATTATTGAAAAGCCTGCAACAGAGGTGATGTGACCTTTCCAGTGCATCATATTGGGGAACATGATGTTGATTTGTACTAATGATAATGCTAAAGAAGTATCTACTGGAAATCTCCATTGTACAGTTACTATATCCCACTTTTAACTACAAATATTTTGGTATAAATAGTTCAAGATTATACAAGTATCCATTTCTTAGAAATTTTAGCATTCATAGGTGTATCTTGCCTATGTAATCATTATTGTGATGTTCCAGTGATGATCTTTTATTTTTCTCACTTCTGTATTCATTCACTGAAGTTATTTTTGTAAAGTTATTTTGTATATTTTGTAAAGTTATTTTTGTAAAGATTTTGTTATTTTGAGGTGGGAGGAGGGAGGTAGAGAGAGAGAGAGAGAGAGAGAGAGAAGCGGGGCTCACGTTAAGCAGGGCTTGAGCTCACACAAAGAGTGGTTAGTGCTCACCTGTTGAGGGACTCAAACTCATGAACTGTGAGATCATGACCTGAGCTAAGTCAGATGCTTAATGAATGAGTCATCCAGGCACCCAACTCCTGTGACTCTCTGACTTTCTTTTTTTCCCTGTTCATTCTTCATTCTTGTTCTTTTCTTGTTCATCATATCTTTGTTTTTGCACATCTTTACTTGCTCTCATCATAAGATGGCAGAGACTCGCTCATCTTTTATTTTTCCTGTCCCAGCCCTATAATTGACCAGTTTTATCTGATTTCTTTATTGGAGAAAGTATTTAGAAACCAAGATATGGGTGCTAGGTGTGCTCATTGCTACTGAGGTGTTACTCTTCTAAGCCTTCTCAATAACAGAGCTATAGATATATACTTATGCATACATATGTTAATATTTCTCTCTATTTTTACATATTAAAAATACACACTTATTTTGATACTTCTAACTCCAATCCAATACCATAGGGGTATTCTAGTCTTTATTCTTTCCTCATTTGTTCAAATGAGCCTGATACAGGTCAGGCAACATTCTTCCAGCTGGCTCTGGTGGCCTGAAAGGTTGCCATGGTTGGGGAAAAGAGAGGTGGAAGAGGCATGCTGGGTCTTCACTGCCTTGGCTTGGAGTTGACACATGTCACTTCTAGTCCCAGTAGTTTGACTAGAACTGGTCACACAGTTCCAACCAAACTTTGAGTGGAAGTATTAGATAAGGAATAAGTGAAAGTAAATAAATATTTTATTTACCTTATTCTTAGTTGACTTAATAGATAACAGTTTGTATAAAATAATAGTAAGAATGTATTGGGTGATTATATGTTATGAGTAAGTGAAATGAGTGACAGCAATGTAATGTGTAACTCATTGGAGGGAGAAATTGGAATACTTGTTATAAGGTACCTGAATTAACCCATGAAATGTTGTAGTGTTATTTGATAGTGAACCTAGTTTAATTGTAAATGTCTATTGTAAATTCTAAGCAACCGCTATTTTTTAAAAAAATATATTTATTTTTGAGAGAAAGCGCCAGAGCGGGGAGGGCAGGGAGAGGATAGAGGATCAGAAGCAGACTGTGGGCTTACAGCAGCAAGCCCAATCAGTGCAAGGCTTAAACCCGCAAACTGTGAGATCATGACCTGAGCCAAATCTGGATGCTCAGGTGACTGAACCACCCAGGTGCACCAATGCTAATTTTTAAAAAAGTGTACTTGGTGTACTAAGAGCGTAAAGAAGACAGAATCATATAAAATACTGAATTAAAACTTGAGAGGCAGAAAATTGAGTGAAAGGCAAAGATCCAACAAGGACAAGTAGAAAATAGTAAAATATGGTAGCTGTTAAACCAAATCTATCAATAATCATTTTAAATGCGAATGGTCTAAATACACCAATTAAAAAATAAAAACTATCAGAGTGGATAAAACTAAGACCCAAGTATGTGTCGTCTACAAGAAGCCCTCTTTGAATATAATGACACTAGTAGATAAAAAGTAAAAGGATGAAGAAAGACATACTAACACTAATCAAAAGAAAGCTGTGGCGTTATATTAATTTCAGAGAAAGCAGTTTTCAGAGCAAGGAAAAATAACAGGTAAAGAGGGCACTACATAATGATAAAAGGGCCAACCCTCCAAAAATTCACAATAATCCCTAATGTATATATGCATTTAACAACAACACATCAAAATAAATGAGGTAGAAATTGGTGAAAATGCAAACTTTCTCTCTGAAAAATGGACAGATCCACAGGCAGAAAACCAGTAAGTGCATAATTAAACTGAACTGAACTATCAATCAACTGAGTCTGTTTGGCATTTAGAGTATACTTCACCTGACAGCAGGATACACATTCTTTCCAAGTTCACAAGGAACACTTACCATTATAGACCACATTCTGGACCATAAAACACACAAATTTGAAAGAAGAGAAATCATACAAAGTATATTCTGACACCACTATGAAAATTATGTAGAAATAAGTAATGGAGAGAGACCTGGAAAGTGACAAATATTTGGAGATTAAACAACATACTTCTAAATAACACAAAGTCAAAGAGGAAATCTCAAGAGAAATTGAAAAATATTTTGAACTAAAGTAAAATGAAAATACAAATATCAAAATTTGTGGGATGCAGCAAAATCAAAGGGAAATTTATAGCATTGAATGCATATATTATAAAAAAAGAAATATCTAAAATTAGTAGTCTCATATTCCAGCTTAGAAAACTAGGAAAAGGGGAGCAAAGTAATACCAAAGTAAGTGGAAGAAAAGAAACAATAAAAATTAAAGCAGAAATCAAAGATATTGAAAATAGGAAAATATTAGGAAAAAAGCCCAAATCTGGTTCTTTGAAAAGATCAATACATTTGATAAACTCCTAGCTAGTCTAACCAAGAAAAAAAGAGGATATAAATTACTATATATTGGAAATGAAAGAAATCATCTCTACTGTTTCTATGGGCAGTAAAAGGATAATAAGGGAATATCATGAACAACTCTAGGCCCACACATTTTATAAGCTAGATGAAACGGACCAATTCCTTGACTTCCTTGAATGAATAATTAATAATCATCTATATAGAAAGCAGTAGGCCTACATGGTTTCACTAGTGATTTCTACCGAACATGTAAGAAAGAAATCACATAAATTATCTGCACTGTCTTCCAGAAAACAGAAACAGAGGGAATACTTCCTAACTCATTCTGTTAGGCCAAAATTACCCCAATTAAAACCAGATGAAGATATTACAAGAAAGAAAAACTACAGACCAATATCTCTCATGAACATAGATACAACATTTCTCAACAAAATATTGGCGAATTGAAACAAATAATGTATTTTTTAAAAAGTTTTTATTTAAATTCCAGTTAGTTTAACATACAGTGTAATATTAGTTTTAGGTGTAAAATACAGTGATTCAACACTTCCATACAACACCTGGTGTTCATCACAAGTGCACTCCTTAATCCTCATTACCCATTTAACCCACTCCCCACCCAATGGTTTAGTTAAGAGTCTGTGAAACAAGTAATGTATTAAAAAGAATTATACAGCATGACCACATGGGATTTATTCCAGGTATGCAAAGATGGTTCAACATTAAAAAAATCAACTGATGCAATCCATAACTTCAATAGACTAAAGAAGAAAAATCATGTTATTGTATTCATAGATGTAGAAAAAGCATTTGACAAAATCCAATACCCATCCATGATGAAACTATGAATAGAGATGAACTTCCTCAACTTGATAAAAAAAAAAAAACAACCCATAAAAATCCTTCAGGTAACATCTTGCTTAAAGGTGGGAAACTAGAAGCTTTCCTTCTAAGATCAGGAGCAAGGCAAAGGTGTATTTTGGCACATTTCTATTCAACACAGTATTAGAAGTCCTAGATAATGCAATGAGAGAAGAAAAGGAAATAAAAGGAATATGGATTGAAAAAGAAGAAATAAATTGCCTTTGCTTTCAGGTAACGTGATTATCTTTGTAGAAAATTCCAAAGAATTGACTAAAGAATTCCTGGAATTAATAAGTGATTACACTTATTAGTTGACCAAAGAATTCCTGGAAATAAGGTTACAAGATAAAATATTAACAAACAAAAGTCAATTGCTTTCCTACAGGAAAATTCGCCAGCAGTGAATAATTAAAATTTGAAATTGAAAACGCAATTTGATTTACATTAGTACCAAGAAAAAAAGTAAATCTAACAAAATATGTACAAAGTCTATGTGAGGGAAACTATAAAACTTTGATGAAAGAAATAAAAGATCCAAATAAACAGAGAAATATTATTGCATGTTCATGGACAGGAGACATTATTGTCAGGATGCCAGTTCTCAACTGATCTGTAGATTCAACACAATCCTAAATAAAATCTCAAAAAGTTATTTTGTGCATATTGAGAAACTCATTCGAGTCTGTAGGGAAGGGTAAAAGATCTAGAATAGTCAATACAATACTGAAAAAAAGGAAAAGATTGAAAATATTGAAGAAAAAGAACAGAACTGGAAGACTGACACTTCACAATGTTGGGACATAATATAAAGATACAGAAATCAAATCTGTGTGGTATGGCAAAAGAATAAGTAAATAGATAAATGGAATAGGATAGAAAGCCCCATAGTAGACTCACACAAATTTAATGAACTGATCTTTGACAAAGGAGCAAAGGCAATTCGTTGGAGAAAGGATAGTCTTTTTGACAAGTGGTGCTGGAATAACTGTACATCAGTATGCAATAAAATTAACCTAGGCACCTTTTACCATTCACCTTACACTTCTACATAGCTTATACCTTTCATAAAAATTAACTAAAAATAATCATAGTCTTCAATCTAAGATACAAAACCTAAAACTTATGGTAGAAAGCATAGGAGAAAATTTAGGTGACCTTGTGTTTGGCAATGATCTTTCAGATTCAACACCAAAAGTACAATCTTTGAATTTCATTGATAGTTATGACTATTCAGAATTACTATTTCTTCTCAAGTAAGTTTTAGTATCTGTTCTAGTTCCTGCATAACAAATTACCCCCCCCCCAAAAATGACAATAGTCATTTTTTAAAAACGTTTATTTATTTATTTTGAGAGAGAGAGAGAGAGAGAGCACAAATTGGGGAGGGGAAGAGAGAGAGTTGGAGAGAGAGAGAACCCCAACCAGCTCTGCACTCCTAGTGTGGGACTTAAACTCATGAACCATGAGATCAAGACCAGAGCTGATATCAAGTTGGTTTCTTAACCTACTGAGCCACTCAGGTGCCCCCTCTCCCTTTTAACAATAGGCATTTTAATCAAACTTATTGATTCTGGCAGATTAGGCTTCTGGCAAGTCACAGTGAGAATGGCTCATCTCTGGTTCTTGATGTATGGGGCTGTATCTGGGCAGATTCAGACTCATGGCTAGAGACTGAAGTCATCTAGAGGTATCGCTACTCACTTATCTGGTGGCTGTCAGCTGAGATCTCCAGCCTGGACTTCCAGACGGTGTACTGACCACAGGATGGGCAGACGTTTTAAATGGTAACTCAGGGCTCCAGAAACAAGGGTCCCAGTGAACAAAAATGAAAGCTTCGCTATCTTTTATGACATAGCTTCGGAAGTTGCACAATATCAATTCTCATGAATTATATAATTACATGCATCATTAAAACCAGCTGAGATTCAGGGGGAGGGGTTATGATCCTTAACTCCGAATGGGAAGAGGTTTAAAGGACTTGTGGACATGTTTTAAAACTGCCATAGCTGCTTATATTTTTCCACACATTTGTCCATTTTATCTACACTTCCCTTTTTTTTTTCTTTTTTAACGTTTATTCATTTTTGAGACAGAGAGAGACAGAGCATGAATGGGGGAAGGTCAGAGAGAGAGGGAGACACAGAATCCTAAACAGGCTCCAGGCTCTGAGCACAGAGCCCGACGCGGGGCTCGAACTCATGGACTGCGAGATCATGACCTGAGCCGAAGTCAGATGCCCAACCGACTGAGCCACCCAGGCGCCCCTTATCTACACTTTCAATCCATAAAGCTGTTGATGGAATTATCTTTATTACCCTTTAAAGCTTTGCTCAAACTATATGCAATTTGTGTGCATTTGTAATATTGCATATTTGTGCCTTTCTCTTTTTTCTTAAAGTCAAGGATTTTTGTACTACATAGATTTTTTTTTTAAAAGAACTGTCTTGTAGATTTGTTGATATTATCCATTGTAACTTTGTTCCTATTTTGTTGCTTTCTGATCCTTTCTTTTCTTTCTTTTTTTTTTTTTTAAGTTTATTTTTGAGACAGAGAGAGAGAGAGAGCATGAACAGGAGAGGAGCAGAGAGAGAGAGGGAGACACAGACCCGAAGCAGGCTCCAGACTCTGAGCCGTCAGCACAGAGCCCGACACGGGGCTCAAACCCACGGACTGCGAGATCATG
>NW_024412406.1:33455133-33516084 GCF_014898765.1 Herpailurus yagouaroundi | reverse complement strand
TTTTTTTTTTGCAATGTATTTAATTCTGGGTTGACTAATTCTTCATCCTAACACTTTATAGTTATCATTCAACTTATCTGGTCTCATTATTGTTGAAAAGTCTGCCTTTACTTAGCTATTCCTTTTAAGTGATATATTCCCTCTCTATACATTCATTATGTTCTCTTTGGTGTTCTCTTTGATTTGGTGTTCTCTAGTTTGACTATGTATGATCTCTTTTTATTAATATTTCTTAGGATATATAGTGGTTTCTGGGTCTACGGATTCATGATTGACATAATTTCTGGAAAATTTGCAGCTATTATCTCTTTACCTTTTGCCTCTTTAACATTCCATCAAAATCTCTTTCTGGGACTCCATTTAGGTGGATATCCTCTCATTACATCTTCCATATTTCTTCAACTCTATTTCATGCTTTTCATCTCCTTGTCTCTTTCTGTATACATTCTAAATTATTTGAATATCTTTCAGTTCAGTAACTGTTTGTCAACTGTGTCTAATTTCTCTAATGTTTAATGCAATCATTTGAGATTTCAACCCAACCGTTATACATTTTATTCCTGAAGTTAATGTGTTAAAATTATATTTTTGTTATTAATATTTTTTTTGTATACACATCTTTCTAATTTCATCCTTTCATTCATTTGAACATTCATATACGTTTCTTTAATATGCTGTATCTCTCACCAGGTGGTTCAACTTCTGGTGTGTGTGGTAATCTTTGTGAGGCCATGTTTGAATTGAGTCTATGAGAGACAGGCAGTTCCAAACTGGGGAAGTGTTCTAAAGAGGGTAAATAGAAGCTTTCTACTTTTATCAATAGTGTGAAGGCACCTCCATTCAAAGTTTACTCAGCCCTTCCTGAAGGTTTTGTCTTAGTGTGGGTATCTCAAACTCAGCTTTCCTCTCAATGGCTGTTCTATTGGTCAATTCCTGTAACCATTTGGCGATGTGACGCAGAACTCAGAAAGCCTGTCCCTTCTGTTGGTCCACACTGCTTAGTTTGGACAATTTATTGCCACTTCTTAGTTTCTGTGGCTCCCCTAATGGTACCTGGTATTATTCCTTGACATTGCTCAACTACCAAATCCTTTACTCTTGCTTTCTCTAATCCTATCCTCTCTGCTCCCCCTCACAACAAGATCTGGCCTTTTTCTCATTGGTTGCTTTTTTGTTTGGGGTTGTCCCTGGAGACCTCTCCTACCTGTTGTGAGGCCAAAAACTCTCAAAGAGAGTGTCATATTTGTCTCTGTGAGCCAGTTGTGCACAGGGAGTTTCCTCAGTGTTCCTAGCTAACTCATGAGACCAGAAATGCAAGCCTATTTTTATTGTTAGGTTTCTGTTTTCCTGAACAAGAATTTCCACTTACCAATAAATTTCAAAACTACGTAGTTAAACATTTGTTTTTTCCAAAGTAAAAAGAAAGGAACTTAGTGATCCATTATGGAACATAGATTTCATCTTTTATGGACACTTCAGTAGATTGGTCTTGGCCCCATGTAATGCTAGTTGAGAAAAATTCTAAGGCCATGTCCAGGCATAGTGGAAACTATGATTGATTAGCAATGTCCTCTAAAGATATAGAACAGTGGAATGGCAGCACATGAGCTTCATCTTTGAATATCATTTAGTCTGAACTACGCCTTTCACAAGCGAGAGCAATGAAATCCAGTTTAATTAATTGACTTGCCCCAAGCTATACAGTGAAATAATGGCCACTAAGCTAAGATGGGGATTTTTAAGCCCCTTGTCCTGTGCATGTTCTGCTATACTATACACACCACATAAAAGCTCTCTTTCCTGTTTCCCTATTTTTGTCAGTGATACTGTTGATTACCCAGGAATCTCTGGTGAAAACCTGGAAATTGCCTTATTCATTTCAGTCTTTCATCTTCCTATAGATACGTCAGTCTTTTAAGTAAATGTCAACTTCCCTTTCGTCTTCTATCTCTTTGCATCTCTGTAGTCCAGGACATCATCAGCTTATACTTAGATTTCCAGAAACATCTTATTGTTGGTCTCACTGTCTCCAAGTTTCTCTCTCTACCCCTCACAAAACATGCAGAGTTTTATGTTATTGTTAAGATTTTAAAGCTGTGTGCCATGTTTTTTGGACATTGGGTGTGTTAAGTGAAACATACCTCAAGAGCAGCTCACTTAAGCCGTAAGTCTTGCCATTATTGGATTCTACCACCCAGAAACTTGGACCTTGCTCTTATAGGTTTTCTTTCCTTGCTCATAATCACTGTCATGTTTTTCTGCCAACAGGTCTGGGGTTAGAAATTGGTTATGCCAGTGCTCTGGAGGCATAAGAAAGATGGGCAGGATCTATGGAGAGGGAAGCAGGGCAACTTGTGGGTATCAGACTGATTATAGGCTGAAGTAATATAATCTACTACTTATTTGTAGAAAGGGGTTAGGGTCTAGAATTAAATTTACAGTCCATTTTTTTTTGATATGAGCAGATTTTCGTAAATTTATCAGTTCAAATGAACTACCCACATATTTTGAATAGGAACAGGAAATGTGTGATTTCATTTATTTTACTCTCATTCTTTTCCTTGTCTTTCTGGGAGAAAAATGCCTCAGACTGCATAGCAGTATTCTTCTAAACAAGACAGAAGATAAGGTTAATAATGTAGGAATGAATGATATATTTACTCTTAAAAATAACCAAAAAGTTACATAGTTGAGTTGTTTGCAAAGGGAAAAAAAGTAAGGTAAGCATGTAGTTAATTTCCGAGCATTCTTTTATATAGAAATATAAATATATGTGTAATTATATATATAATATATATTTAATATTTATTTATTTTTGAGAGAGAAAGAGACAGAGCGTGAGCAGGGGAGGAGCAGAGAGAGAGGGAGACACAAAATCTGAAGCAGGTTCCAGGTTTTGAGTAATCAGCACAGAGCCCAATGCAGGGCTTTAACCCAGGAACCATGAGATCATAACCTGAGCTGAAGTTGGATGCTTAACCTACTGAGCCACCCAGGTGCCCTGAGGGAGCGTTCTTTTAACTGAAACTCAAGTGGATTTACGAATCAGATGTGAAGATTGATTGGCTTGGAATTGCTGGCTTGGAAGAATGATGGTTTTGCTTACAACTAAAAGTGCTTTACTGGATGTCTCCTGTCATGTGTGACTTGAAAATATATTTCCAGTCTCAGTCTCTCATGACTAGGTCTGTTCAGGTCTAAGATATGGTGACATCCTTTCAACTGCAACTCAAGGAGGGATGTCCCAGGGGATTATTCCTTTTTCTACCTTTTGGAGTCCCAGCATCACTTCTTGGTCCAGAAAACACCAGGACCACTCATCCACCTCCTGGCTATGCATCACTGTGCCCTCCATCTCCCCCTCCATTTCCTCTTAAACCACAAAGCTTCATATCTGCTCCTGTGGTAAAGTGTAGCTCAACTCTTTCCCAAGGTATGAGCTATTCTTGATTTAATGGTGGGTTCGTGGAGCAGCTCAGTGTTGCTTTTTCAGTTACTGTCTTGCCTGAGATGGCTGTCAACACACAGTGGACTATAGTGCTGGGTGCTGTGGTACCATGTGGTTCCAAACTCTACTTCACCCCACTATAAACACCCACCTCCCATGTGAAGTCAGTTAAAGTCTTCAGTTGCTAGGGAGTGCTTTTTAATGAGGGTAAAGTGTACTTGAACACATCTACAACTTGGCAGCCTGTCTGCTGCTTAGAAGCTACTATGTGCGTTGCAGAAATAAGTCTTTCAAAGCCTTTTTTGAAATAAATGGGACGCATTTACTTAAGAACTGGGAGATGGTGCCAGCAGTCTTGTTTTGTTCCCAATCCTTATTAGCCTTGTCAAAGGTCTTATAAAGTCTCCTGGATATTTCTGATTACATACCACATAAAGCTCTTTTAGGGGGCCAAGAATTTTGGCTAGAGTGTACAGAGGGATCATTCTATGGGCATGTGTGTAAGCGTGTGTTTGTTTTTAAGCTTTAGAGGTAGCCCTACAAAAAGGCCATGCAATAATGATGAAGTTCTTGTTTAAAAAAATTTTTTTTTATTGTTGATGAAATTCGTTAATTACCTTGCTGGTGGAAGGGCAGACTCTTACTTGTTTGAATGTCTTGTGAAGCTTGTGCTGGAGAAAAATTGGACTCACATTACACTCAATACCATTTTGATTAATATATGTCTGTTGGCTACAATAGGCAATATGGATCTAAAGTGGATTAAAAAATTATTTTTCTTGTGTTACATTTCAGAAGAGACTGTGCCTTTTATTTTATTTTATTTTATTTATTTTTTACATTTTTTATGTTTTTATTTCTGAGACAGAGAGAGACAGAGCATGAGTGGGGGAGGGGCATGAGAGGGGGAGACACAGAATCCGAAACGGGATCCAGGCTCTGAGCTGTCAGCACAGAGCCCGACGCGGGGCTCGAACTCACAGACCGGGAGATCATGACCTGAGACGAAGTCGGTCACTCCACCCACTGAGCCACCCAGGCGCCCCGAGACTGTGCCTTTTAAATGAATGCCTGTTAACTGGCCAACTCTCCCACGAATCCCTGAAGGTGCTAGGAAGTTATATGCAGAGGCCTAACTTTTTGAATACTCTTCATAAAATAAAGAAGTCACAGGTCTGCTGCTCTCCTTTTGAGAATGGGTGTGGCTTGTGAGCATTAGTGACTGCAAGGATTGTACCCAGAGTGGGCCCTGAGACCCACTGCCTCACTCTAGTGAGGCCCATGTTTAAGCCCATGTTGTGATGCATTTTCACTATTTTTACATGGAGGTGTGTATTTTATGGTCCTTTGTCTTTCGTGCATGACAGCACGGCCAGTCTTTCATGTCCTGGACTTTGCAGGCCTCTCAAGTCTTGGTGTGACAAATGGTTCCTGAAAAAATCAGAGTGGTGGGTGATGAAGGGAGCTGGTGTAAGACATCCATTTAGAATTATGAGCACTTATAAAATAGTTCATGCTTTAGGTGAAACAACTCTTCTCGAAGACTGTGAGTCTTAGTGCGTGTTCTCTAGCTGCATTTTACCATGCCACTAGGATCTGTTCTCATAAAGCTCTTGAATTCCTTTTGTACAGGTTTATTTCTTGAATCTATCGAAAGCATGGGATGGCATTCTGACTATGCACATTTATTAGAAAAAAATGAATCTTTAAAAAAATTTACAAAAGAGAATCAACAAGTAACTAACAAATAATTTTACTCAAAAGTTTTTCTTGAGATGTTTAGAATGTCCCTTAAGATAGGAGATACTTCAAAGAGGAAGAGTGGCCAAATCAGGACCGGAAATTACTCATTGAATCATTAAATTGAGGGGTGAGGATTACCTACTTCTCAGAGATATTTGAAGGTGAAAATGAATAGCAGATAGAGCGGCTGTGAACTCTTTAGAAGAAAGATACCAAGTAATCATCAGCATCACTAATGTTAACTGTCCAACCTTCTGCCTTCAGCCCTGACCTCTTCAAAGCTCCATACATAGGCCAACCTCCTTATTCACCTTTCTTATTGCAGGTCCAGTAAACATCTCAAATTCAGCTTGGCCAAAACAGAACTCTTGATTTGTGCACCCACACCTGGGTGTATTCTAGTATCACTCATATCAATAAATGGTACCACCATTCATCCAAACATATCTTTATTTTATATCCCTTTCCTTACCCCTCCCCATCACCAAAACCAATGGTAAAGCTTGCTGACCTTTCCTTCAAAATATATCTTTGATCTGTCCACTTTTGTCTGTCCTCACCACCATCATACCGGCCAGCCCACTTTTATTCTTTCACGTCTCAGCTTGTCTTCCAGCTTCCCTTTGCTCTACCTTCATCCAGTTTTCACACAGAACCCGGAGAGACCTTAGATGGAGGTCAGGTCATGTCACTCCAGGGTGTGAAACTCTTTCTTGGTTTTCCATCATGGTCAGGATTTGTGAATGATAAGCTCTTTGTGGTCAATGATTGTCTACTTGGTTGATCTTATTTTTTACTATTATTACTTTTCTGCTCCCTGAACTTGTCAGGCTGGTTCCAGTTCTGGAGGCTTTGTGCTAGTTTTTCTTTCCACTGAGAATAGTTGTCTCCCTTCATCCTCACCTGGCAAACTCCTTGTGACTCACAGGGCAGCTTGAATGCGACCTAGATGGAGAGGCTTCCCTGACCATGTAGCCACTTGCTATCTCAACACCTGACTTTGATGCTTCACACAGTATTTACCATTATCTGATATTTATCTCTGCTTTTCTCTATTATGTATCAGTCTATCATGTTGAACCTATGAAAACAAGCATTTCTCCCCCCCATCTTCTTTATTGCTTAAAACATATGGTAACACTTAATGTTTTTCAGATAGATGAATTTGTTGAATAGAAAATATTTTTAGACAGAGTGGTCATAAATCTAACTGGGTGTTTTGTCATTTCAAGTATTTAAAATTCAAGATTGAATTTATATGCATGAGCTCCAAAGTTCTTTTAATTGCAGTTTAAAAAATAGTTATGATAGTGAAACTAATTTTACTTATGACAGCAATGTAAAAAATGAATGATGTAATATCTCATTAATTTTCAGGGACTGGCTGGGTACCTTGCAATGTCCTAAGACAGGTAAATAACATTACTGGAAAGGAGAAAGTTGGTAAGATTAATTATCTCCCCCTGAATCTCTCAAATCACTTTTTATATGTTGTCAAACATGGTTGATTTACATAATCAAGGATTTTCTAGAAATATTGAACAAACTGGTTTCTCACATAAAGCAAACATGGTAATTAGGGTTACTGGAGTTGTAGTGAGTGGTTTACACTGTAAAAGAAAAAAATATTTTGACACTTGTTAAAATGGTAAGGAAGACTTACCATTTTAAAAGAAGTAGTTTTATTTAAAACTACTGCAATATGGGAGAGAGACTGAATTCAACTCTAAACAGAGCAAAGACAGCTGGGAGAATTATAGCCAGGAAGCAGAGTGAGGGGGTCAGTGGATGGACAATTACTAAGAGGAACTTGATTAGATATCAAGATTAGATAGATTCTTGCTAAATTGTATCCTTGCTAAAGGTAGGAAAATGTGATCAGGTGTCAAGGGTGTGTGTAGTTTCTTAATAAACTGGCTTAGCTGGATTCTTTCCTAATAGTGTGCTCAGCAGGAAAAAGTTGAGGCCTCATTGAGAAGTGAGCCCAGAGGAATCTGACTAAAGCTTGAATAAGGAGGGAGTCTTTGCACATTTAGAGTGAATTAAAATCCTTCGGTTACCAAAATTTTTTTACTAAAATTATTCTGACTTACTTTCCTGTCTCGTTTTATCTGTCTTGGGTTTCCATGTTGCTGAAAATGGTTCCATGCCTCCCTGTACCTAAAAACAAAATATCCAAACTCCTTTACCTGACATTCTTTTTTCCTCCCTCATCTTTATTGAGGTATAATTGACAAACTGTAAGGTATTTAAAGTGTACAACATGATGATATATATACATATACTTTGTGAAAGGATTCCCCTCCATCAAGTTAACACATCTATCACCTTAAATATTCACATATTTAATTTTCTTGTGTGAGAACATGTAAGTTCTAATTTCTTAGCAAATTTCAGTTACACAATACAGTGTTACCCACCATAGTCATGTTATACATTAGATCTTCAGAACCTTATCATATTACTGAGAGTTTGTACCTTTTGCCAACCTATCCTTTCCCCCTTCCCTGGCAATCACCAATCTACTCCGTTTCTATGAATTTAACTTTTCAAAAAAAATATTACTTATTATTATTATTATTATTATCATCATCATCAATTTTTAGATTCCACATGTAAGTTGTGCCATGCAGTATTTGTCTTTCTCTGTCTGGCATATATCACTTACTATAATGCCCTCCTTGTTGTTCAGGATTTATTTCTCATAAATAAATTTTATATGTAAATAATGTATGTATATATACACATACATACCACGTTTGCTTTATTCCTTCATCCATCGATGGACATTTAGGGTGTTTCCATACCTTGGGTATTGTGAATAATGTTGCAATGAACATTGGAACAATATGATGGTTTCATTTCCTTTGGATATATACCTAGAAGTAGTACAGCTGGATCATATTGTAATTCTATTTTTATTTCTTGAGGAAAATCCACATTGTTTTCCATAGTGACTGTACAAATTTACATTTTCATTAACAATGTACAGATTCCCTTTTCTTTCTTTTTTTTTTTTTAACGTTTATTTTTGAGACAGAGAGAGACAGCATGAACGGGGGAGGGGCAGAGAGAGAGGGAGACACAGACTCTGAAGCAGGCTCCAGGCTCCAAGCCATCAGCCCAGAGCCCGACGCGGGGCTCGAACTCACGGACTGCGAGATTGTGACCCGAGCTGAAGTTGGAGATTCCCTTTTCTTTATATCCACATTTGCATTTGTTATTTTGAATCTTTTTGATAATAGACATTCTAACAGGTGGTGTCTCATTTTTCTTTTCATTTGCATTTCCCTGATTATTGGTGATGTTTGAGCACTTTTTCATATACCTGTTGGCCATTTGTATGTCTTCTTTGGAAAAATGTCTATTCAAGGCCTTTGTGCATTTGTAATCAGGTTGTGTTTTGCTATTGAGTGGTACGCATTCCTTATATATTTTGAGTATTAGTCCTTAT
Source organism: Herpailurus yagouaroundi (assembly GCF_014898765.1). Lineage (NCBI taxonomy): Eukaryota > Metazoa > Chordata > Mammalia > Carnivora > Felidae > Herpailurus > Herpailurus yagouaroundi. The sequence continues at coordinate 33,507,439 of NW_024412406.1, read as the reverse complement.
AAAATATGTGGTTGGCACATACTTTGTCTTACTCCATGTGTTGTCTTTCTATTTTGTTGATTTATTTTGCTCTGCAGATGCTTTTTATTATTTTTATTTAAAACTTTTTTTTTATGTGGATGCTTTTTACTTTGATGTAGTCCTACTCATTTATTTTTGCTTTTGTTGCCTTTGTTTTTGGTGTCAAATCCAATAGATCATTACCAATACTGATGTCATGGAGCTTACCCACTAGGTTTTCTTTTAGGAGTTTTATTTATTTATTTAATTAATTTATTTTTTAAATATGAAATTTATTGTCAAATTTGTTTCCATACAACACCCAGTGCTCATCCCAAAAGGTGCCCTCCTCAATACCCATCACCCACTCTCCCCTTCCTCCCAACCCCTATCAACCCTCAGTTTGTTCTCAGTTTTTAAGAGTCTCTTATGGTTTGGCTCCCTCCCTCTCTCTCTCTTTTTTTTTTTCCTTCCCTTCCCCCATGGACTTATGTTAAGTTTCTCAGGATCCACATAAGAGTGAAAACATATGGTATCTGTCTTTCTCTGTATGACTTATTTCACTTAGCATAACACTCTCCAGTTCCATCCACGTTGCTACAAAAGGCCCGATTTCATTCTTTCTCATTGCCACGTAGTATTCCATTGTGTATATAAACCACAATTTCTTTATCCATTCATCACTTGATGGACATTTAGGCTCTTTCCATAATTTGGCTATGGTTGAAAGTGCTGCTATAAACATTGGGGTACAAGTGCCCCTATGCGTCAGCTCTCCTGTATCCCTTGGGGAAATTCCTAGCAGTGCTATTGCTGGCTCATAGGATAGATCTATTTTTAATTTTCTGAGGAACCTCCACACTGTTTTCCAGAGTGGCTGCACCAGTTTGCATTCCCACCAACAGTGCAAGAGGATTCCCATTTCTCCACATCCTTGCCAGCATCTATAGTCTCCTGATTTGTTCATTTTAGCCACTCTGACTGGATTGAGGTGGTATCTCAGTGTGGTTTTGATTTGTATTTCCCTGATGAGGGGCGACGTTGAGCCTCTTTTCATGTGCCTGTTGGCCATCTGGATGTCTTCTTTAGAGAAGTGTCTATTCATGTTTTCTGCCCGTTTCTTCACTGGATTATTTGTTTTTCCGGTGTGGAGTTTGGTGAGCTCTTTATAGATTTTGGATACTAGCCCTTTGTCCGATATGTCATTTGCAAATATCTTTTCCCATTCCGTCGGTTGCCTTTTAGTTTTGTTGATTGTTTCCTTTGCTGTGCAGAAGCTTTTTATCTTCATGAGTTCCCAGTAGTTCATTTTTGCTTTTAATTCCCTTGCCTTTAGGGATGTGTCAAGTAAGACATTGTTGCGGCTGAGGTCAGGGAGGTTTTCTCCTGCTTTCTCCTCTAGGGTTTTGATGGTTTTCCTGTCTCACATTCAGGTCCTTTATTTATTTTGAGTTTATTTTTGTGAATGGTGTAAGAAAGTGGTCTAGTTTCATCCTTCTGCATGTTGCTGTCCAGTTCTCCCAGCACCATTTGTTAAAGAGACTGTCTTTTTTCCATTGGATATTCTTTCCTGCTTTGTCAAAGATGAGTTGGCCATACGTTTGTGGGTCTAGTTCTGGGGTTTCTATTCTATTCCATTGGTCTCTGTGTCTGTTTTTGTGCCAATACCATGCTGTCTTGATGGTTACAGCTTTGTAGTAGAGGCTAAAGTCTGGGATTGTGATGCCTCCTGCTTTGGTCTTCTTCTTCTTCAAAATTACTTTGGCTATTCGGGGTCTTTTGTGGTTCCATACAAATTTTAGGATTGCTTGTTCTAGCTTTGAGAAGAATGCTGGTGCAATTTTGATTGGAATGCATTGAATGTGTAGATAGCTTTGGGTAGTATTGACATTTTAACTATATTTATTCTTCCAATCCATGAGCACGGAATGTTTTTCTATTTCTTTCTATCTTCTTCAATTTCCTTCATAAGCTTTCTATAGTTTTCAGCATACAGGTCTTGTACATCTTTGGTTAGATTTATTCCTAGGTATTTTATGCTTCTTGGTGCAATGCAATTGTGAATGGGATCAGTTTCTTCATTTGTCTTTCTATTGCTTCATTATTAGTGTATAAGAATGCAACTGATTTCTGTACATTGATTTTGTAATCTGTGACTTTGCTGAATTCATGTATCAGTTCTAGCAGACTTTTGGTGGAGTCTATCGGATTTTCCATGTATAATATCCTGTCATCTGCAAAAAGTGAAAGCTTGACTTCATTGACAATTTTGATGCCTTTGATTTCCTTTTGTTGTCTGCTGATGCTAGCACTTCCAACACTATGTTAAGCAACAACGGTGAGTGTGGACATCGCTGTCGTGTTCCTGATCTCAGGGGGAAAACTCTCAGTTTTTCTCCATTGAGGATGATACTAGCTGTGGGCTTTTCATACATGGCTTTTATGATGTTTAAGTATGTTCCTTCTATCCTGACTTTCTCGAGAGTTTTTATCAAGAATGGATGCTGAATTTTGTCAAATGCTTTTTCTGCATTGATTGACAGGACCATATGGTTCTTATCTTTTCTTTTATTAATGTGATGTATCATATTGATTGATTTGTGAATGTTGAACCAGTCCTGCAGCCCAAAAATGAAACCCACTTGATCATGGTGAATAATTCTTTTTATATGCTGTTGAATTCAATTTGCTAGTATCTTGTTGAGAATTTTTGCATCCATAGTCATCAGGGATATTGGCCTGTAGTTCTCTTTTGTTACAGGGTCTCTGTCTGGTTTAGGAATCAAAGTAATGCTGGCTTCATAGAATGAGTCTGGAAATATTCCTTCCCTTTCTGTTTTTTGCAATATCTTGAAAAGGATAGGTATTATCTCTGCCTTAAATGTCTGGTAGAATCCCCCTGGGAAGCCATCTGGTCCTGGACTTATTTGTTGGGAGATTTTTGATAACTGATTCAATTTCTTCACTGGTTATGGGTCTATTCAATTTTTCTATTTCTTCCTGTTTGAGTTTTGGAAGTGTGTGGGTGCTTAGGAATTTGTCAATTTCTTCCAGGTTGTCCAGTTTGTTGGCATATAATTTTTCATAGTATTCCCTGATAATTGCTGTATTTCTGGGGGATTGGTTGTAACAATTCCATTTTCATTCATGATTTTATCTATTTGGGTCATCTCCCTTTTCTTTTTGAGAAGCCTGGCTAGAGGTTTATCAATTTTGTTCATTTTTTCAAAAAACCAACTCTTGGTTTCATTGATCTCCTCTATAGTTTTTTAGATTCTATATTGTTTATTTCTGCTCTGATCTTTATTATTTCTCTTCTTCTGCTGGGTTTGGGGTGTCTTTGCTGTTCTGCTTCTAGTTCCTTTAAGTGTGCTGTTAGGTTTTGTATTTGGGATTTTTCTTGTTTCTTGAGATAGGCCTGGAATGCAATGTAGTTTCCTCTCAGGACTGCCTTCGCTGCATCCCAAAGCGTTTAGATTGTTGTATTTTCATTTTCATTTGTTTCCGTATATTTTTTAATTTCTACTCTAATTGCCTGGTTGACCCATTCATTGTTTAGTAGGGTATTCTTTAACCTCCATGCTTTTGGAGGTTTTCCAGACTGTTTCCTGTGGTTGATTTCAAGCTTCATAGCATTGTGGTCTGAAAGTATGCATGGTATGATCTCAATTCTTTTATACTTATGAAGGGATGTTTTGTGACCCAATATGTGATTGGAGAATGTTCCATGTGCACTAGAAAAGAAAGTATATTCTGTTGCTTTGGGATGCAGAGTTTTAAATATATCTGTCAAGTCCATCTGATCCAATGTATCATTCAGGGCCCTTGTTTCTTTATTTATCCTGTGTCTAGATGATCTATCCATTGTTATAAGTGGAGTATTAAAGTCCCCTGCAATTACCACATTCTTATCAATAAGGTTGCTTATGTATGTGAGTAATTGTTTTATATATTTGGGGGCTCCTGTATTCAGCGCATAGACATTTATAATTTTTAGCTCTTCCCGTTGGATAGACCCTGTAGTTATTATATAATGCCCTTCTTCATCTCTTGTTACAGCCTTTAATTTAAAGTCTAGTTTGTCTGATAGAAGTTTGGCTACTCCAGCTTTCTTTTGACTTCCAGTGGCATGATAAATAGTTCTCCATCCCCTCACTTTCAATCTGAAGGTGTCCTCAGGTCTAAAATGAGTCTCTTGTAGACAGCAAATAGATGAGTCTTGTCTTTTTTATCCATTCTGATACCCTATTTCTTTTGGTTGGAGCATTTAGTCCATTTACATTCAGTGTTATTATAGAAAGATATGGGTTTAGAGTCATTGTGATGTCTGTAGGTTTCATGCTTATAGTGATGTCTCTGGTATTTTGTTTCACAGGATCCCCCTTAGGATCTCTTGTAGGGCTGGTTTATTGGTGGTGAATTCCTTCAGAGTTTGTTTGTTTGGGAAGACTTTTATCTCTCCTTTTCTAAACGACAGACTTGCTGGATAAAGGATTCTCGTCTGCATATTTTTTCTGTTCATCACATTGAAGATTTCCTGCCATTCCTTTCTGGCCTGCCAAGTTTCAGTAGATAGATCTGTCACTAGTCTTATTGGTCTCCCTTTACATGTTAGAGTGTGTTTATCCCTAGCTGCTTTCAGAATTTTCTCTTTATCCTTGTATTTTGCCAGTTTCACTATGATACATCGTGCAGAAGATGGATTCAAATTATGTCTGAAGGGAGTTCTCTGTGCCTCTTGGATTTCAATGCCTTTTTTCTTCCTCAGATCAGGGAAGTTCTCAGCTATGAGTTGTTCAAGTACAACTTCAGCCCGTTTCTCTCTCTCTTCCTCCTCTGGAATCCCTATTATACGGATATTATTACATTTCATCACATCATTTAGTTCTCTAATTCTCCCCTCATACTCCTGGATTTTTTTTTATCTCTCTTTTTCTCAGCTTCCTCTTTTTCCATAATTTTATCTTCTAATTTACCTATTCTCTTCTCTGCCTCTTCAATTCGAGCTGTGGTCGCTCCCATTTTATTTTGCACCTCATTTATAGCATTTTTTAACTCCTCCTGACTGTTTCTTAGACCCTTGATTTCTGTAGCAATAGATTCTCTGCTGTCCTCTATACTTTTTTCAAGCCCAGTGATTAATTTTATGACTATTTTTTAAATTCATTTTCTGTTACATTGCTTAAATCTTTTTTGATCAATGCGTTAGTTGTCGCCACTTCCTGGAGTTTCTTTTGAGGATAATTCCTCTGTTTCATCATTTTGGATAGTCCCTGGAGTGGCGAGGAACTGCCAGGCTCTTCCTCTGTGCTGTCTGGAGTAACTTGTGTTGGTGGGTGGGGCTGCAGTCAGACCTGATGTCTGCCCCCAGCGCACCGCTGGGGCCACAGTCAGACTGGTGTGTACCTTATCTTCCCCTCTCCCAGAGGCAGGACTCACTGTGGAGTGGTGTTACCCCTGTCTGGGCTACTTGCACACTGCCACTGTGCTTGCACACTTGTGGTGCTGCTTCAGCCGGGGTGTATCCGCAAGGTGCACAGGGACAGGAGGGGCAGGCTCAGCTTGCTTTGACATTGGTGGTCCCCTGTGGGAGGGGCCCTGCAGCACGGGATGGAGGGATGGATCCACAGAAGCACAGTGTTGGGTATTTGCTCAGTGCAAGCAAGTTCCCTGATGGGAACTGGTTCCCTTTGGGATTTTGGCTGGGGGATGGTCAAGGGAGATGGCGCTGGCGAGCGCCTTTGTTCCCCGCCAAGCTGAGCTCTGTCCTTTGGGCTCAGCACCTCTTCCTCCCATTGTCCTCTACCCCTCCCTCTCTCTGAGCAGAGCTGTTGACTTATAACATTCCAGATGTTAAGTCCTGCTGGCTGTCAGAACTCACACAGTCCGGCCCCTCTGCTTTTGCAAGCCAGACTCAGGGGCTCTGCCTTGCTGGGAGGGTTGCCCCTCCACCGCCCTGGCTCCCTCCCGCCTGTCTGTGTAGCGTGCACCGTCTCTCTGCCCTTCCTACCCTCTTCCGTGGGCCTCTCGTCTGCGCTTGGCACCAGAGAATCCGTTCTGCTAGACTTCTGGCGGTTTTCTGGGTTATTTAGGCAGGTGTGGGTGGAATCTAAGTGATCAGCAGGATGCGGTGAGCCCAGCATCCTCCTACACCACTGTCTTTTAGGAGTTTTAAGGTTTTAGGTCTTATGTTCAAGTCTAATCTATTTTGAGTCAATTTTTGTGTATGGTGGAAGACAGGGGTCAAGTCTCATTCATTTGCATGTGGCTGTCGTTTTCCTGGTGCTATTCATTTATTTATTTTTGATTTTTTTTAATTAAAATTTTAGTTAACATAAAGTGCAATATGGGTTTCAGGAATAGAATTCATTGATTCTTCACTTACATACAACACTCAGTGCTCATCACAAGTGCCCTCCTTAGTACCCATCACCCATCCAGCCCATCTCCCACCACCTCCCTCCAACAACCCTCTCTTGTTGTTATGTGTTTCCCTCTCTTCTCTTTTTTCCTCCCTTCCCTTTTGTTCATCTGTTTTTGTTTCTTAAATTCCATATATGTGTGAAATCAAGGTATTTGTCTTTTTCTGACTTATTTTGCTTAGTATAATTCTAGCTTCACCCATGTCATTGCAAATCCCAAGATTTTATTCTTTTTGATGGCTGAGTAATATTACATTATATATATAGATAGATATATATCTATATCTATCTATATATATATCTATATATGTATACACACACACACACACACCACATCTTTATCCATTCATCGGTGATATATATAATATAATGATGTATATATAATATATATGATATATACATTATATATATGTATATGTGTGTATATGTGTCTGTGTATATGTGAATATATCACATCTTCTTTATTCCTTCATCAGCGATGTATATAATATAATGATGTATATATATATAATGTATATAATACATGTATATAATGTATATATTACATGTATATAATATATACATTATAAGAGTGTGTGTGTGTGTGTGTGTATGTGTGTGTGTGTGTGTTTGCATATACCACATCTTCTTTATCCATTCATCAGTCAGTGGACATTTGGGCTCTTTCCATAGTTTGGTTATTGTTGATAATGCTGCTCTAAACATTGGGGTGCATGTACTCCTTTGAGTTTATATTTTTGTATCGTTTGGGTAAATACCTAATAATGCAATTGCTAGTTGGTAGCTTATTTTTAGTTTCTTGAGGAACCTTCATACTGTTCTTCATAGTGAGTGCACCAGTTTGCATTCCCACCAACAATGCAAGAAGGTTCCCCTTTCTCCACATTTTCACCAACACCTGTTGTTTCTTGTGTTGTTAAGTGTAGCCATTCTGACAGGTGTGAGGTGGTATCTCATTGTGGTTTTGTTTTGTATTTTCCAGATGACAAGTGATGTTGAGCATGTTTTCATGTGTCTGTTAGCCATCTGGATGTCTTCTTTGGAAAAGTATCTATTTATGTCTTCTGCCCATTTCTTAACTGGGTTATTTGTTTTTTGGGTGTTGAGTTTGATAAGTTCTTTATAGATTTTGGATACTAACTCTTTCCGAGATATGTCATTTGCAAATATCTTCTCCTATTTTTTAGGCTGACTTTTAGTTTTGTTGATTGTTTCCTTCACTATGCAGAAGCTTTTTATCTTGATGAAGTCTAAATAGTTCATGTTTGTTTTTGTTCCCCTTGCCTTCAGTGACATGTCTAGTAAGAAGTTGCTCCAGCACAGGTCAAAGAGATTGCTGCCTGTGTTTTTCTCTAAGATTTTGATGGTTTTTGGTCTCACATTTAGGTCTTTCATCTATTTTAAGTTTATTTTTGTGTATGGTGTAAAGAAGTAGTCTAGTTTCATTCTTCTGCATGTCAGTCTCCAGTTTTCTCAACACCGTTTGTTGAAGAGATGTTCTTTTTCTCCATTGTGTATTCTTTCCTGCTTTATCAAAGATGAGTTGACCATACAGCTGTGGGTTCATTTCTGGGTTTTCTATTCTGTTACATTGACCTGTGTCTGCTTTTGTGCCAGTACGTTACTGTCTTGATGATTACATCTTTGTAATATAGCTTGAATCTGTAATTGTGATGCCTCCAGTTTGGTTCTCTTTTTCAGGATTGCTTTGGCTATTTGGGGTCTTTTGTGGTTACAAACAAATTTTAGGACTGTTTTTTTCTAGCTCTGTGAAGAATGTTGGTGTTATTTTGATAGGGATTGCATTAAATATGTAGGTTGCTTTGGGCAGTATAGACATTTTAACAACGTTTGTTCTCCCAATCCATGAGAATGGAATGCTTTTCCATTTCTTTGTGTCCTCTTCAATTTTTTCCATAAGTGTTCTATAGTTTTCAGAGTATAAATCTCTTACCTCTTTTGTTATGTTTATTCCAAGGTATCTTTTTTTTTTTTTTGTGCAATGCAAATGGGATCAATTCCTTGATTTTTTTTTCTACTGCTTTGTTATTGGTGTATAGAAATGTAACAGATTTCTGCATGTTGATTTTATATCCTGTGACTTTGCTGAATTCATGTATTAATTCTAGCAATTTTTTGGTGGAGTCTTTCAGGTTTTTTACATACAGTATCATGCCATCTGCCAATTGTGAAAGTTTGACTTCTTCCTTGCTGATTTGGATGCCTTTTATTTCTTTTTGATTGCTGAGGCTAAGACTTTCAGTGATATGTTAAATAGTAATGGTGAGAGTGGGCATTCTTGTCTTGTTCCTGACCGTAGGGGAAATGTTCTCAGTTTTTCACTATTGATGATCATGTTAGCTGTGGGTTTTCCATGTATGGCCTTTATGATACTGAGGTATGTTCCATCTAATCTTTTGTTGAGGGTTTTTATCAAGAATGGATTCTGAATTTTGTCAAATGCTTTTTCTGCTTTTATTGACAGGATCATATGGTTCTTATCTTTTCTTTTATTAATGTGGTGTGTCATATTGATTGATTTGTAAATATTGAACAAGCCCTGCAGCCGGGGAATAAATCCCACTTGATCATGGTGAACAATTCTTTTAATGTACTGTTGAATTTGATTTTTGCATCCATGTTTATCAGGAATATTGGTCTGTAGTTCTTTTTAGTGGGTTCTTTGGTTCTGGAATCAAGGTAATGCTGGTTTTGTAGAATGAGTTTGGAAGTTTTTCTTCTATTTTTTGGAACACTTTGAGAAGAGTAGGTATTAACTCTTCTTTAAATGTCTGGTAGAATTCCCCTGGCAAGCCATCTAGCCCAGGACTCTTGTTCGTTGGGAGATTTTTGGTTACTGATTCAATTCCTTTGCTGGTTATAGGTCTGTTCAAATTTTTTTATTTCTTCCTTTTTCAATTTTGGTAGTTTGTGATTTTCTAGGAATTTTTCCATTTCTTCTAGATTGCCCAATTTTTTGGCATATATTTTTTTATAGTATTCTGTTATGATTGTTTGTATTTCTGTGGTATTGGTTGTGATCTCCCCTCTTTCATTTGTGATTTTATCTATTTGGGGCCTTTGTCTTTTTGAGAAGTCTGGCTAGGGGCTTATAAATTTTATTAATTATTTCAAAGAGCCAGCTCTTAATTTTATTTATCTGTTCTACTGTTTTTTTGTTTGTTTCTAAATAATTTATTTCTGCTCTGATCTTTATTATTTCCCCTCTTCTGCCTTTAGGCCTTATTTACTGTTTCTTTTCTAGCTCATTTAAGTGTAAGGTTAGGTGTGTATTTGGGACCTTTCTTGCTTCTTGAGATAGGTCTGAATTGCAATATACTTCCCTCTTAGGACTGCTTTTGCTGCATCCCAGAGGTTTTGGACTGTTGTGCTTACATTTTCATTACTTATATGTATTTAAAAAAGTTTCTTCTTTAAATTCCTGCTTATCTCATTCATTCTTTAGTAGGATTTTTTTAAAAATTAAAAAAAATGTTTATTTATTATTTGAGAGAGTGAGAGAGAAAGACAAAGACAGAGCATGAATAAGGAAGGGGTAGAGAGAGAGGAAAACACAGAATCTGAAGCGGGCTCCAGGCTCTGAGCTGTCAGCACAGAGCCTGACATGGGGCTTGAACCCACAAGCTGTGAGATCATGATCTGAGCTGAGTTGGGCACTCAACCGACTGAGCCACCCAGGCATCCCTTTAGTAGGATGTTCTTTAACTTCCATGTGTTTTAGGGCTTTCAAAATTTTTTCTTGAGGTTGACTTCAAGTTTCATAGCATTGTGATCTGAAAATATGTAAGGTATGATCTCAATCTTTTTGTATTTGTTCAGGACTGATTTGTAACCCAGTATGTGATCTATTCTGGAGAATGTTCCATGTGCACTTGAAAAGAAAGTGTACTCTGCTGCTTTAGGATGAAATGTTCTGAATGTATCTGTTCAATCCATCCAGTCCAGTGTGTCATTCAAAGCCATTTGTTGTTGTTGTTGTTGATGTTGATTTCTGCTTAAACGATCTGTCCATTGATGTCAGTGGGTGTTAAAGTCCCATACGATTGTTGTATTATTATCAATGAATATTCTTATGTTTGTTATTAATTGATTTATATATTTGGGGGCTTTCACATTGGGGGCATAAATATTTACAATTGTTAGATCTTCTTGGTAGATAGACCCCTTAATTATGATATAATGCCCTTCTTTATCTCTAGTTACCATCTTAATTTTAAAATCTGGTTTGTCTGCTATAAGTATGGCTACTCCAGCTCTCTTTTAACATCCATTTGCATGATAGACCATTCTTACCCCCTTGCTTTCAATGTGCAAGTATCTTTAGGTTGAAAAGGAGTCTCTTATAAGCAGCATGTAGATGGGTCTTATTTTCTTATCCATTCTGATACTCTATATATTTTGATTAGACTGTTTAGTCCATTGACATTTAGAGAGAGTACTGAAAGATATGAGTTTAGTGCCATTGTGTTGCCTGTTGAGTTATGTTTCTGGTGATGTTCTCTGGTCCTTTCTAGTCTTTGTTGCTTTTGGTCTTTTTTTTTTTTCCTCCACTCAAAGAGTGCCCCCTTAAAATTTCTTCTAGGTCTTGAGGCATCTGAGTGGCTCAGTTGGTTAAGTGTCTGGCTTCAGCTCAGGTCATGATCTCATGGTTTGTGAGTTCAAGCCCTGTGTTGGGCTCTGTGTTGACAGCTCAGAGCCTGGGGCCTGCTTCAGATTCTGTGTCTTCGTCTCTCTCTGTCCTTCCCCTGCTCATGCTCTGTCTTTCTCTCTCTCTCAAAAATAAATAAACATTAAAAAAAATTTCTTTTAGGCCTGATTTAGTTGTCACAAACTCCTTTAGTTTTGTTTGTCTGGGAAACTCTTTATCTCTCCTATTTTGAATGACAGCCTTGTTGGATAAAGGATTCTTGACTGCATATTTTTCCCAGTCAGTACGTTGAATATATCTTGCCACTCCCTTCTGGCCTACCAAGTTTCTATGGACAGATCTACTGTAAACCTGATCTGTCTTCCCTTGTGGCTTAAAGACTGTTTTCCCCCTTGCTGCTTTCAGGATTCTTTCCTCATCTGCGTATTTTGTGATTTTGACTATGACATGTCTTGGAGATGGCCAGCTTTTGTTGAATTTAATGGGAGTTCATTGTACTTCTTGGATTTTGATGTCTGTGTCCTTCCCCAGATTAGGGAAGTTTTCAGCTATAATTTTCTCACATAAATGTTCTGTCCCTTTTTCTCTCTTTTCATCTTCTGGGACTCATATGATATGAATGTTGTTATGTTTCAATAAGTCACTGAGTCTGCCTTTGTGATCTCTGACCTTTGTTTCCCTCTCCTTTTAAGCTTCATTATTCTCCATAATTTTATCTTCTATAATTTATTCTTGTGCCTCATCCACCATTGTTTTTATGGCCTCCATTTAGGTTTGCATCTCGGTATAGAATTTTAAATTTTAGCCTGACTAGATTTTAGTTCTTTTATCTTTGCAGAAAGGGGTTCTCTTGTGTCTTCTACACTTTTTTTCAGGCCCAATTAGTAACTTTTTAATCGTTTTAAATTCTGGTTCAGAATCTTACTCATGCCTGCATTGAAGAAATTCTTGGCCATCATTTCTTCCTGTTCTTTCTTTTGAGCTGAATTCCTCCATTTTGTGATTTTGGTGGAAGAAGAAACAACAACAACAACAACAACAACAACAGAATGAAATAAAAATTAAAATTAAAAAAAATCATATAAAGGAAGCTAGATCCTAGGTGTGTTTTGGTCTGCTTGTTAGAAAGAAGCTTTATAGAAGAAAGAGAAGAGAAAAAAAGAGAGAAAAAAATAAAAAAAAATTGCTCTTTCTGTATCCAAGAAACAAAAGAAAAGAAAAAAAACAACAAAGAAAAAAGCAACAACAAAAACGAACAAGAAAACCCAAATGAAGCTAGGTCCAGTTTCCCCTAGCACTGAAACTTTACAGCAGTCTACAGCCAGTAGACTAAGTTTGTGGAAGGGATTTGTGCTGATCTTCTGGAGTAGGGGCCTGCTGCTCTTATTCTCAGACCTGACTTGCCCCAGTGGAGTTGTGCCTGGAGGACACAGGGAGGGTGCAGCTTGGTGTAATGTCTCTGTTCTCCACTTGGTGGCACTGTTTAGCTCACTGGGGTCAATCAATGTTGGTGGACTAATGGTGAAAATGACATCACCCTGCTCTCTAGTTGCCAGAGTGGGAAGTTCCTGCCCTCACAGACACTGTATTAACCACCGGTCCTGTGTCCCTAGTTTCCATATGTTCCCTGTCTTCCTCCTGCCAGGGAGTGCCTCCCTCCAGAGTCTTATCTCAGGCATGGCTGTGTCTCAAAACCCCACACCTCAGAGACCTCCGCAGTTTGGACCCACAGTAAACTTCTGGGGGGTGGTTCTCGCTGAGCTGTGGCCATGACTAGCTTGCCCCAGGAAATGGTAATGCCTCTGTGCAGGGGCAGCAGCTGATTTTATGGTAAATCACAACATGCAGCCAGTGCCAGGATTTGCTGCCCTCAGCCAGCATCTTTGTTTCTATATGGGTGAACATGGTGGCTTGGTGGCACCTGCCATGTCTTTTGCCCATGGAAAGGCTGCATCACCTCTACCAAATGCACTCTGTGAAGGGGACCTGCTTCTCCCCATGCAACCCAGGGGATCCTCAGACCACACTGTCTACTCCTGGGGCTCTGCCTTTCTTCCTCACTAGAGCACCACCAGGGGCTGATGTCTGAAACTTGAGACTCTGTGCTCCACTGTTTATAAAAAAAAAACAAAACAAAACTGCTGATATTGAAACCCTCTCCTTTTCCCCTGTCAGTGGTTTTGGGGAACAGTTTTCTTGTACGGTTCCTTATGTGTGTTTCCACCCTTTCTCTCTAGCTGCTTTCAGGGGCAGTGCTTTCTTGCACAAATCGGATGTGCTGCTCTCTGTCTTTTCCTCTGTCTTTATCTTCTCCATGAAAAGGGCTCCCTCCCCTCTGGCACCACAGCTTTTCCTTCTCTCAATTCACCTCTCTGCACCTTGTACATGTTGTGTTCTCTCCCTCAAGTTATGCAGATGGTTCTGTTAACCCTCCAACCAATTTTCTAGGTGTTCAAATGGTTTGATGTTTATCTAGCTGTGTTCAAGGGGCAAGACAAGTTGAGGGTCCCCTTACTACTCCACCATCTTAACTCTTCCCTCCAGCACAATTTATTAAAGAGATTCCCCATTGTATATTCTTGGCTTTTTTGTCATAAATTAATTGGCCGTAGGGCGCTTTATTCTGTTCCATTGATCTCTGTCTGTTTTCGTGCCAATACTATACTATTTAGATTACTTTAGCTTTGTAGTATCAGAGAGTGTGATGCCTCTAGTTTCATTCTTCGTTTTCCAAGTTGTTTTGACTATTTTGGGTCTTTTGTGGTTCCATAAGCATTTTAGGATTTTTTTCTATATCTGTGAAAAATGCCCTTGGACTTTTGATCAGGATTGCTTGAATCCTGCTTTGGGTAGTATGGATATTTTAACATGGTTTTGTATCCTGAAATTTTACTGAATTTGTTTATGTCATAATCTTTTATGATGATATCTTTAGAGTTTTCTATATATAATATTATCTCATCTGCAAACAGATAATTTTACTTCTTTTTTTTTTTTTTATCATTTGGATGCCTTTTATTTCTTTTTGTTTCCTAGTTGTTTTGGCTGGGACTCCCAGTAGTATGTTGAATAACAGTGGCAAGGGTGGGCATCATTGTCTTTTTACTGATCTTAAAGGAAAAGCTTTTAACTTTTCACCATTGAGTATGGTGTTAGTTGTGGGCTTATCATAAAGCGCCTTTATTATGTTGAGGTACATTTCCTCTGTACCCAATTTGTTGGGAATTTTTATCATAAAATGATGCCAAATTTTGTTAAATGCTTGCAGTGCATCTATTGAGATGATCGTATGATTTTTATACTTTAATTTGTAAATATGGTATATTACCTTCGTTGATTTGAGTATGTTGAACCATCCTTGCATCTCAGAAATAAATCCCTGTCGATCATGGTGTATGATTCTTTTATATATCTTTTAACAATATGAGCTGTTGAATTGGGTTTATTAATATTTTGTTGAGGATTTTTGCATCTATGTTTATCAAAGATATTGGCCTTCAAATTTATTTTCTTATAGTGGGACAAAATCAGTTTTAGTTTTTTTACTTCTTATTGATTAATGAATTCACCCAAAATTTAGTGGACATGTACTATGTGCCAGGCATTATATTACCATTGGTACTAGGGGCACAAAAATAAATGGAAAGAGGCCTTTTCTTCACATTAGGAACATTGTTTATTAATGGGGAAGGAAGGGGTAGGCATGTAAACACATTTATCCCTTCAATCATGCAATAAATATTTATTAAACCCTATTATATGCTAAGCACTTTTAGGTGTTTGGGATGCAGCAGACAACAAAACACTTTATTTTTGCTTTCATAGAACTTACATTCTAGGCAGTCATTGCAATATGATGCCATAAGACATCACTAGGTTTCCTGCTTCTGCCATGAAAGGTTTCACAGAGGAGGAGACATCTCAATTGCTTTTTAAATGACTAATAGACCTACTTTCCATTTCTCTATATTGGGCCATTCTGAACATTTTATGTAAATAGAATTCTATCATATGTGGTGTTCTCTGACTGGCTTCTTACATGGAACATAATGCTTTTGATGTTGCGGTATGTATCAATACTTCATTCTTTTTTATGGCTGAATAATATTATACAGATACACTACAATTTTGTTTTCTATTCATCAGTTAATGAGCATTTGCGTTGGTTCCACATTTTGGCTATTATGACCACTGTCGCTATAAATATTCCTGTACAAGTTTTTGTGTGTATATGTATTTTCAATTCTTGTTGGTAAACACCAAGGATTGGAATTGCTGGGTCATAGGGTAGCTCTATGTTTCACATTTTGCGGAATTGCTAGACTGTTTTCCAAAGTGACTGCACCATTTTACATTCCTACCAGTAACACATCCTTATCAACACTTGTTACTGTTTATCTTTTTTATAGCCCTTCTAGTATGGGTGAAGTGATATCTCACTGTGGTTTTGTTTTGCATTTTCTTAATGACATATGATGTTGGACATATTTTTGTGTGCTGATTGCCCATTTGCATAACTACTTTAGAGAGTATTCTATCTGAATCTTTTGCCATTTTTAAATTGAGTTATCATTTTTTACGGATATATATAAAATTTTATATAATTTATATAATATGTTATATATAATATAACATATATAATATAATTATATATAATATATAATATATAAATATATTATTTATATGAGTAGGGGAGGGGCAGAGAGGGAGACACAGAATCTGAAGCAGGCTTCAGGCTCTGAGCTGTCAGCACAGAGCTCGACGTGGGACTCAAACCTGCCAATCGCGGGATCGTGACCTGGGCCGAAGTCAGACGCCTAACTGACTGAGCCACCCAGGCGCCCCTGTCTTTTCACTTTCTTGATGGTGTCTTTGAAATACACAATTTGTTGATTTTGATGAAGTCAAGCTTATCTATTTTCTCTTTTATCGTTGTGCTTTTGATGTTATACCTAAGAAATTACTGCCTGATCCAAGATTATGAAGATCTTCTCCTCTGTTTTCTTTTAACAGTTTTATGGTATAAGCTCTTATATTTAAGTCTATGGTTCCCCTGAGTTAATCTTTGGCATATAGAATGAGATATGTCCTATTATTTTATACTTAGAACTTTTTCACCTTCTAAAATACTACTTAATTTACTTGACTGTCATATTTATTGTGTATTTACCTGCTTGAATATAGGCCTTACAAGAGTAAGTGCTTTTTTACATTTTGTTAATATTAAATGGCTAGAACATTGCTTAAAGTGTGTACTCAGTAAGCATACGTTTAATGACTAGTGGAGATCCTACTGTAGTTTACAAAATGGTATTTTAGAAGAAGGGCTAGTAATTGTGCCAAAAGGATAGCCTGGCTATAGTAAAAGGTTCATATTAACACCATTTGTTGCATATTGAAAGGATTTGCCTCATCCTAGAAATCACTACAGACAAAGCCCCAGTGGAAGCCCAGATTTCTGGTGGGTAATACTGCTTGGGGCACAGGGTTTAGGGTTATGGATTCTTTGTACCATATTTATTTACATTTTTTGTTACTTGTTTGAAGTTTTATGGATTCATTGATAAACAAATATGGGTGGAAAGAGTAAGAATATATATGTACAATTTTCTGGAAATTCTAGAGACTGGCAACAACTTTATAATTGACAACCCTAGAAGCTTGAAAAATGTAACTGGGTGCTTTCCAAAAGCCTAGGGGATAATTTGCAAATTTTCAGTTGTCCAAAGATGAAGGGTAATTAACAATGAATGGTTAATCAATCAGTGACATTCAATGATTGTTTCTCCTGTAGGAAGATGTTGAGCTAGAGGTTTCTTGGGAGACGGAGGTGAGTGATCTATGTTCTCAGCCCTCAAAGAGCTCACAGTCTCTGGAGACAAATATGTAACTACTGCGGTACGGTGCAGAGTTTGGTTTTGCCACAGAGGAGACATAAAGCCTTTGTGGGATTCATAAGAGAAAGAAATATAGTCTGGGAAGGAAGCTGAGAAAGCTTTATGGAAAGTTTTCACTTGAGATGAACTTTGAAGAGCGGGTAGAGTCACCTGGAAGAAGTGGTGAGAGAGGACATCTCCTGAGCCAGGGTGCAAAGCAGGAGAAGAACACGGCCAGTGCCGAGAGGCGCGAGCTGTGCTGAGGGGTGGTGACAGAGGATTGGAGGAAAAGAGGTTATGGGGGTGAGCAAATGTGTCGAGAGAACAAATATTGAAACTCTGGCCTAAGCGCAGCATCAAATGTCAGCAGCAACAGGTAATTTCAACAGCGAGAAAAGCTGAAAACAGAGGTAATTAAGTCACTGCTCATTAGTTGGATTGGCTGGCTTGTTGGAATCTGCATATGGTACCCCTGGAGACGCTTGAATTATTGGACATACGGTCGTAGGCTGGGATTCCTATACAGCGGCTGAAGCTGCAGCCAGAGAAATTCAGTTTTGTAGCTTTAACCTGGGTTCTCATAGTGCACAGAATTGTTGAAGTAGTTGTGTACCTGTGTGTGTTTGAGATGTGCGTCTGTGTGTGATTGCTAGATAGATAGACACTGCAACCTGCTAGTAATAACTTTAAATCCTTAGCAGAAGGTTAAGGTTTTCTAAGAAGCTGGTATTTCTTAGAGAAGTGACTTTGGATCTTGTTAGAAAACTGTTTGAAGGAATATGTTGTGAGGGACCTTCAAGACGTCTCTTGACAAGGAACCTTGGCCTGCCCTTTGGGGATAAGGAAATCAAGGTCTGGCTTAACACACCACATTTCGAGAGAGGAAGTCTGTGACCCTTGATCTTCCTGTCTATAGGGCCTTCCGGATCCCTCTGGACAGGACCTCATCACCCGTGTGTGTTGTGCAGAAAGCAGTGACCCTTGAAAAGTGTGTGGGGTGGGCGTCAATACAATTTAAATCACTGTTTCATGTCCATTTTAACTCTTAAAAATCCTTCCTCCTCCATCTGTGGGAGATTTCTTTTTCTTGTCATAAGAGATAGGACAAATCTAGGGACAGAAGGAATAAAAGGAAGATTTCTGGTAGTAACGGAGGTAGAAAGCTCAACTCGGAGAGATGACAGGATGGAAAGGGAGAACCCGCGGCAGGAGGGCAGAGGGCTCCAAGTTCAGGTGAGGGCCTGGAAGGAGAATGCCTCCCGGGAGGAGACAGGACTGTCGCCCAGGATAGGGCTACGGGAGGCATCTACGGAGACCCTGGGGAGACCACAGGAGACCCGAGAGAGGGCCCCTCCTCCAACCACGCTGTCCCGTTTCCTTGCCTCCAAGATGAATGAATTGGGTTGTGTAATTTTTCATCCCCCCATAGTCTCGAATTCTGTAATTACACCCTGTGTTGAGATTCAAGGCAAGTAGAACACATCTCTGTCCTCGCTAGCAGGGCAGACACAGCGCGCGAGCCCTAAAAATGCACACAGTGGTTAGGCTGCATTGTGGTGGCATCTCCAACTCTGAGCAGAGAATGAGCCTTTCTCTGCATGGGGGTGGCTCTTAGTTTAAAAAGCTTCCTCCAGATTCCTTAACTTCTCTCCCAAGGACTCCCTGCATTTTCCAGTAACTTCATTTCTAAAGGACATCTAACAGGAAAGATTCTCTTAGCTAAATAATCTTGAATTGCTTTAAAACTACCTTGTATATTGTGATTACATCAGAACTAGGTTAGAAGAATTACTGTAAATGGCATATAAATATGTGCAAACTGAGGACTGAGGGCACCAGGGAGTTCCAGGTAAAGTAATAATTTCTTTTTGGTGGAATATCATATGAATTTCTATAGCCAGCTTCAAGAAGCTATCTCAACCCTGCATTCTCCCTCCAAAGACAGTAATTTCCACTTAGCACTGCAGGAATTAAAAATATATGGGGCGCCTGGGTGACTCAGTCTGTTAAGCGTCCGACTTCAGCTCAGGTCATGATCTCACCATTCATGAGTCTGAGCCCCGCATCGGGCTCTGTGCTGACGGCTCAGAGCCTGGAACCTGCTTCCGATTCTGTGTCTCCCTCTCTCTCTGCCCCTCCCCTGCTTGCACTCTGCCCGTCTCTGTCTTTCAAAAATAAATAAACATTAAAAATTATAAAATATGGTATATAAATAAGTCACAAAGGTAGACCAAAACGACTGGTTAAAATGCATCTTTCTTTAAGAAAATGTACCAGAAAAATCTTAACAAAATGTTTGGCAATCTTTGTAACATTGAAATTATTGCTTTGGTGGCAACTTCATTTTTATCAGACCGAAATTAGTCGTTAAAAAAATGGCACCAGGGCTCTAACTGAATGCTGGCCAGTGCATGTTTCCAGGGGCACCGCCTGAAGGGGCAAAGCTTCGGTGTGGTTGCCATGATGCCCTTGCTTCAGGTTTGTCTGCAGTTGGAGGGATGTTACAGGATTGTTTCTATTTTAGGCTTTCTCTTCTCTGCCTTGCTCCCTCCCTTCCTCCACCTGTGCTCCCTCCCTTTTTCCCTCCTCTTCTTCCGTCTTTTCCATTCCCTCTCTACATTCACTCTTCCTCTCTTCCTTTTCCCCCTCTCTCACATGTTTATCGAGTACCTAATACGTACCAGAGCGAGACGGGAAAGCCCCTGCTTCCTGGAGCTTATCTTCTAGCAGGTATGAGAGAAAATAGGCCTGTAAAAAAATAAATCACATGATTAGAGGGAGTGATTGGTGCTTGGATGAAAACGGGATGTAGAGAGAGTAATGGGGGCCTCCTTTAGGTAAGGTGGTTAGGGAGGGCATTCCACTGGAAAGTTCTGGAAGGGTTCAAAGGTTATCCAGAGGCCCCCCCCCCAATGGATACCATGAATAACTGCCCACATGATCTACATGAGGGCACCCAAAGGCTCCCCAGCCTCCCAGACTTCTCTGTCCTTCCTACCAGACAGCCTTATTGTAGCTTCAGGTACATACGATGTATATGCCTTATTTCCCCTTTGATGGAGGCCTCTATACATTTCTCATTTTAAGCATTAACTGTACATTAACACATTTAATCCTTAGCACAACTTTGTGGGGTGGGCACAGTTATTATCCCCATTTACCTTTGGGGAGATGGAGGCACAGGAAGCCTGACTCAGCCCTAGACGGCCTGGCCCTGGAGACAGGCTCTCCAGTGCCTCCTGCTACCTGCCCGTCCCATTTCCCCTTCTGCCTCCTGCAGGGCTCACATTGCATCCACGCCTGTAGTCGTGCCAGCCATGGCCACTTAACTCTTTAAGGGACAGTCACAAGCAATCTCTCTGAACTGCAAAATCCTCTCAGCTTCCATTTATGCGGTGCTAATATGGGTGTGACCATACAGGATGGAGTGGGAATAATCAGAAAGTCCCCAAATATAAAACCACGTCTAAGAGTCTACAGATGTTCTAATACCCATTACTCATCCCAGAAATGCATTTTGGTGCAGCTGGAACCTGATGGGTTGGAGGGGGTGGATGATGGAAAGCTTTCATTTCGAAGGGAGATGCAGAGGGAAATCATATGGTGTCATTTTCGATTTTGGAAGTCTGTTCATCTCTGAGTCAGCCGCAGCTGTATAGCTCTGCCCCATGTGTTCAGAATATGTGCTGGTGGACAGGCTGTGCAAGCCTCCCGTGGCGTGACTGCACCAGATGCCGTATGCTCTGGACATTGGAGGGCGGGCGCAGGAAGGTTCTGTGAGGTCTCAGTGTATCTCTGTTAGGTTTAGGTTTGGCTCCTCTTGCATCATGAAAACAGTTTGGGGAATCAGGATGATTAAGCTCTCGAGGGACCAGCCTTTTAACACACCAGGGTGCCCTTGGTCTCTGTTTGCACCTGGAAGTCAGCTGTCAAGTCCTTTGCCACCCATTAAGAAATGTATGGTTCATGTTATCTCTGGAATAACACACACTGAGGGCCACGCCACAATCTGCATAATAGTAAAAAAAAATCTGGCCTTTAGTGAGTGCTTATTCTATGCCAGATATGCACTAAGTGCTTTACATACATTATTTCATTTATTCCCATAATGGACTTTTGAGGTAGGTGCTATTATTAAACGTAGTTTTTATAAGGGAGGAACCTAAGGCGATTCATCCAAAGGTTATAGTAAACATTCCCCAAAGAAGATTGAGGTGAGACCGGAAGTCAGCTGATTTGGGTGTCCTGGTCTTATAGCTGCTGCTCTGAGTTGAGCACAATAAAATTACTTTTAAAGGCATTTTTACCTAAAAATAAGAAACATATGGGAGAGTCATCCACAACCTGGACCTGCCGCCATAGCACTCCCCTCCCCCACCTGGGTTCCGAGTGAATTCCTGTTCATGTTCAGGATGTGCATGCCCAGTGGACAGCATCTGATCTGCAGTTCTCTTTGTGGGTGGAGGTCTAAATCCCTCGGGGTGCCTTTTGTCCCACAGGTATAAATGATTTTACTAAGGGGAGCCTTGGAAATTACCCAGTGGGAGCACTGAATCTCAGCATGTTTTGACCAAAATTAGTGGGTCTTAGAGAAATCACTCTGATGTCAGCTCTTACTTATTTATTAAAACCCTGAGAAGGTAGGATGCTTCATTCACTTTTTTATCAATTCAATAATTATTTACTCTGTTCTTCATGTGTCAAATCCTGGGTATAGAAAAGTGAGCAAATTTTGGGGCACCTGGCTGCCTCAGTTGGCTATAGTATGCAACTCTTGATCTTGGGTTCGTGAGTTAGAGCCCCATGTTGGGTGTAGACTTTACCTAATAAAAAAATACTTTAAAATATTTTTTAAAAAGTGAGAAAATTTTATTATTACCTGTTGTATGGGAGAATTTTTTAATTGATGTGAGAGATTTCCAGGTTTGTTTGCATTTCAGAGCTTTTGCTTTGTTTACTTGATTTTTTATTAGGAAAGCACAGAAAATCTTTGGCCAGCCTTAACATTTTAAGCAAAGAAACTTTCCCATCTTGTCGTGGAGAATGTAGGAGAGCCTAAATGCCTTTTAAAACAGCTTCCCAATATTATATGAAAACATGTGATCTCTTTCAGTAAAGGTCCTAGTTTGGCTTCTCCAAATTAATTTCAAACAAAGATAAGTAAATTCATTTTTTGAACTTTGGGATATGCAGCCTACTGTTCAGTATTCCAGTGATCTAAATCAGGGTCCTTAGGCTCTTAAGAAAGAACAACATGCTGGCATATGCCTGTTTGTGACACAGCTGCAAGGAGGACACAGGCTGGTGCAGCCAGGAAGGCAGGAGGGTTTCAGGTCCCAGTCACCATACACAGGACAGGCAGAGGGCTGGGGCCTGCCTTGCTGCTGGCTGGCTGCAGACAGGATGGTAACACCTGCTCCATCTGCCTTCTTTGGCTCAGAACAACACCGAGGTGTCCAAATATGGCAGCTACTCACTGGCACCTGCGGGAAGACCCAGTACTTTTGGGGTTTCCTTGGGTTATTCAGTTCCAGACTTTTGTTTTGTTTTGTTTTGGTTTGGCTTGAACTTTTTAAACTCTATTTTTATTACAACTAATAATGCTTTTTATTAATTTTAGGTTTTGTATTCACATTTTAGAAATAATTTTATGTCTTCTAGATTTTTTTACTGTGGTGAAGAACTCATAACATTAAATTTACCATCTGAATCATTTTGAAGTGTATTGTCCAGTAGTGCTAAGTATATTCACATAACTGTGCAACAGATCTCTAGAACGTTTTCATCTTGCAACACTGAAGCTCTAAATCCGTTAAACATTCACCCCCCTCGCCGCAACCTTGGCTATCACTTTTCTACTTCTTGTTCCTATGAATTGGCAACTTTGATTTTGTTTAACGTTTTTCATTTTTGAGAGAGAGAGAGACAGAGCGTGAGTGGGGGAGGGGCAGAGAGGGAGGGAGACACAGAATCTGAAGCAGGCTCCAGGCTCTGAGCTGTCAGCGCAGAGCCCGATGGGAGGCTCAAACCCACGAACTGCCAGATCGTGACCTGAGCCGAAGTCGGATGCTTAACGGATAGAGCCATGTAGGCGCCCCTGAATTAGCAACTTTAGATACCTCATATAAATGGAATCATACAGTAATTGTCCTTTTGTGTCTTTTCACTTAGCATAACGTCTTCAAGGTTTCCTCAAGTTGTACCAAAAGTGAGAATTTTGGGAAGTGTCACTGTTTGTAGTGGACATCATGGCTTCAAGTTTACTTTGTGGAGTTGGAGCACTGGCTGTGCCAGCCCTTAGGGCCTGTGGTCCCAATGAAGTTGCCGCAGTGCACTCCATGGCATCTGGAGGTGGTGTTTCTGCTGAAGACCAGCAGGTGACTGGGCTGGAGAGGGAGGTCATGATGGCTGCATGGAAGGGACTGGACCCATATAATATACTAGGCCCAATGGCAGCTTCAGGCACCAAGGAAGACCCTAATTTAGTCCCATCTATTACCAACAAGTGAGCGATGGACCGTATCTGTGAAGGGGACAGTAGTGCAGTCATCTGGTTTTGGCTGCACAAAGGCAAGTCTCAGTCATGCCCTCACTGTGGAACCCAGTACAAGCTGGTGCCCCACCAGTTGGCCCACTGACCTTCTGCTCTAACTTACTCAAAATGTTCTGTAAAGTTTCTTCTTTCCAGTAAAGACTAGCTATTGCATTAGTTCCTTCTCCCATTGAAAAAAAAAGTGAGAATTTCCTTCCTTTTAAAGGCTGAATAATATTGCATGCACACACCACATTTTCCTTATCAATCTGTAAAAGGACATTTGGGTTGCTTCCACCATCTCTTGGAAGCGGTGAGCAATGCTGTGATGGACATAGGTGTGCAAATATCTCCTTGAGATACTGTTTTGAGTTCTTTTGGATTTATACCCAAGTGGGAATCACTGGATCATAAGGTAATTTTAGTTTTAATTTTGGGGAATAAAGTTTTTTGTTATTCAACAAAACAGTTTTCTTTTTCCAGAGTTGGTTTAGATTTCTAAGTTTGCACTACTATTTTAAAAATCTTCCATTTTGGATGTTCTTTCTTTTGGCCTTTATCTTATCATTTTGAACTTTATCTATTACTTAAAGAAACACCTGCTTCTGGATACAATTCCTCCGCTAGATCTCCAGTTTTCTTTGTTTCTACTTACTTCTGACATTATACTTGTTCACTTTTCTGTAATTTGCTACTGTACCAATTCTCCATCTTCATTTGTTTTGACTGCTTTCTTCTTAATAAATGTCTGCAACTCTTTATTCTGTAAAAACTGTATCTTAGGGTTGACCAGCAACTTGTGTCTGCTAAAATGGTGCTTACATGGCTCAATATTTTCCCCTCCAAAGTGAGGGAAACTCAAGCCGATGAATCAATTGGCAGTATGCTCAGTAAATTGTGTATTAGAAAATTCTGTTAGTTATTTGAGGCTAATAGTTTCTATCTTTGAGGTCTAGATAAGACTCCAAGTCACCCTGGGCTCTGACATTTACAGGGCTTGTTTTAATGTTACCTCCATCACATTTAGGGACCTGAAGATCCGTGCAGAAGTTTAAAGTTTCTAGATCCCTCCCATCTTGCTCTTCTAGTGGCTTTTGGGAATGTCCAGGCAAAATGGAGTCTGAAGATACCTCCTTTGAGAGTGGAGTATTTCCTGGATATTGTTAGGATGCAGTGACTTGTCAGATTTGAGATCTTATAACCAACAGCTTGCATGGTTTATCTCAATACTTAAGAGGCTTAAAGCTTCAGGTTGCCCAAGGATCCAGAAAGCTAGTATGAGGCCAGTATCCTTGAAGGTAACTAACTATCTTTCTTATAAGTGATTCTACTAATTGTTGTTATATATTGGAATCCACTCTCAAATTACACTTGTCAGTCTATGCCTTTCATTGTCCTTCTCAATTTTATGCTCGGTCTCATCTAGTATTTGATTTGATCTGGAAATGCCTGGCAGAATATAAGGAACATTATAGCTGCCACAGTGTGGGAACAGGGTTTGTCTTGTGGCCTTAAGCCCTGTTCAGAGATCACTAGGATGGGGTACTAGGTGAGGCATGCCTCTGAGCCTGCCTGATGACAGAGTTGCTTCCCTGAATACTGAGTGACACTTTTTTTTTTCCCCCCACGGGGACTGGAATCTTCTGTGATGCCCAGCCCACTGGACTGCACCCTGATCACCTTGTCAGCTCCTCCACCTGCCCGCAACTGTACCCCTAGGTCTATAGCCCTTATGTCTCAGAGCTCCCATGTCAAACCGATGGCTTTTCTTGTTAACACCTGTCCTACTAGAAATATTGTCACTGCATGGAGACCTGCTACCATCTGTTCAGCAAAGATGGTTCTTAGCTGCTGACATTGGCCTGGCTAGATCCCAGCTCCCCAGTCAGCTCTCCAACATGCCAACACTCTTGCTATGGGGGACATATCTACTTACTGCTCTAGCCAAATTCCCACCTCTTCCTCTTTCCCACACAATGGGTGGTTAGGTTCTGTCCTGTCTCATCAATGACCTTACTTCCACAGCCTCTGGGCCAAATCTGGCCACTACTTCGTGTTTTTGTGTGGCCTTCAGGCTATGTCAATTCCTAATTGATTCTACGATTTGATGATTCTAACATCTTTTGATGTTTAAAAAAATGAAAGAAGAAAACCATTTTGTGATACATGAAAGTTATGTTAAATTATAACTTCAGTGTCTATAAATCAAAGTTTTATTGGTACACAGCCATACTTATTTGTTTATGTTCCATCTATGGTGCTTTCTCTGTGAGCAGTTGTAGCAGAGACTGAATGGCCTTTAAGCCTCACATATTTACAGTACAGCTCTTTACAAAAAAACTGATCAAATCCTGGTCTCAACAATAATAATGTTTGTAAGAATTATGGTGGCTTCATTTCCCTCCGCTTTTTGTTGCCACTGTGTCTCTATCCTCCTCAAGTCTTTTGTTATTCCAAATGGTTAGGAAGAAAACCTCCAAACCTGCCAGATTGTGTCATCTGTAACTTTATACTCCAATTTAACAGAATTTTTATTCCTGTGAAATATTTGCTTTCTCCCAGATTATACTCTCTCCAGTCCCTCCCTTCATCCTTTCATCCTTCTCTCCCTTCTTTCTTGTTACATAGTTCTGCATATTAATTTAGCACCCTTTTAAGCTTGAGATTTTAGCTAATATCCTATGAAAGTGCTCTGCGAATGGTCTCTATGGTTGCTAGGCTTCAAGGATTTGTTTAAAAATCATACGGGGCACCTGGGGGGCTCAGTTGGTTAGGCATCCAACTCCTGATCTCAGCTCAGGTCCTGATCTCAGGGTTGTGAGTTCAAGCTCCACACTGAGCTCTTCACTGGGTGTGGAGTTTACTTAAAACATTAAAAAAACAAAAACAAAAACAAAACCAAAAAAACCCTCTTAGTTCCAAAGTCAGAAAAGTCATAAAAAGGCAACTTTCTGAATTCATTAGGAAAACTAAACACCCAGATGTGAAGATAAAACACTTGTCCATAAAATTACAATCACCAAATTATTTGCAGTTGCCCATGTTTTCCATGCCCTGGAAAAAATGAAGCAGTCAGAATTTTGAGGGCATCGTCTGTCTGTAGGAAAGAGAGAACTGTGGACACCACAACATGCACTCTTCTCACTTTTGTCTACTGACAATTTTAGCGGCACTTAACATCTTGTTCACAAAAAAATGGATTCCTGGAGAACATTTTGTACTTCACACAATATTTCCTGGTCACCGTAGGTCATCTAGAACACTTTCCCCCAAACAAATCAAATCAATGTGTGCAAAGCAAAAAGAGATGAAGGACAACTAGGGACTGAATTTTCAGTGATTAGTAATGTGGAGTGATGGCATGGCCTTCAAAAGCTGTAGGCTCCTAAAAAGCAAGCTGCAGAAGAACACAGGGAGACAGCCCTGTGCTCTCTTTCCTTCCTGGCTTTGCCTTTGTCCTGTGAGCTGCCATCAAAGCAACAGATCCCTTGCTGTGGTGAGAATGTTTGCCAGTCACTACCCACAGGATGTCTTGCTTTGGATACCATTGGGTTTTACTTGGGCATCCTGTAACAGATTGTTTTGTTATCCCTCACAGCTATTGGGTCTTACAGAAACAATTTTCAGGGGTTTACTCTGAGTTTGCTTTGTATTTGGAATGACCAATCACCTTCCAGATGATGAAGATGATGTGTTGATACAGGTAATTTGGTTGCATATACTGCCAGGACCCCAAGAGCTTTAGTAATTTTTTTTGCCTTTTCTGGCTTATGTTTATAGCTTCCTTTCTTGTAGTTTGTGTGGCTCAGCTGAGTTGGTGTTTTAGCGGGTTTCTTTCTGTGGTTATCTGAATACTAGGTTGCTTATTACAGCAGAAGTAAGATATGTCTGAATGTTTGCAAGGCACATTATTCTGGAAGTTTGGGGTAGGAGATGGACTTTTCTGTTTCTTTATCTAGATCAAGATTTTCCAGACTAAATGGTCTTTGGGTAGAAATAAGTCACAGAGAAGCTCAAGAATATTTTCTTGTGTACATTTCCACACACAATTGACACACTCGAGCTTATTATTTCTCCCAGCTGTTTTTGGGAATCCTTAGAGGTTGTCTCCCGTGCACTAGGGTACAACTCTCTGAGCTAGCTGATGGCTGCGATTGTCCAATTTTCTGCCCTGGCTTTCAGAGAAATTTCTCCTGTCACTGTCAGAGCTGTGTGAGCCCTGATATCTTGGGGTTTAGGAGTCTCTGGGTTCCTGCATGCAGGCTGCTGTAACAATCATAGCTCACGTATGACATGTGTAATCTTCAAAGTTATAAATCTAATAAACAGTTAACGAATATACATATCCTATCATTCTATCTTCATAAATGTCTTCATAATGACAAAATAAAAATATATGTAAAGCCACAATTTTTATATAACTGGAAGCAAAATATCAAAGATGTATTTAATTATTATTACACACATCTGGGTGTTGTGTAGATGTCTTAATAGATAATAAAATAAAGTATACACAATTAATATGTACTCAGCACATAAAATTTATTTTTTCTTGTTTAACTTAGCAAAATCACTAATTGTATAGTTGTAATAAAGATTTTTACGTAGTTTGTGTTCAACTGACAGTAATGATCTAAATTATAAAATGGAAATCTTTTTATAAAAATATAAATAAAAACAAGTGTGAATTCTTAAAAACTAACAGTACTTTCATGTTTTTGAAAAATTAGTTTTCTTTCAAAATATGAAAAATTTAAGTTAGGATATAAAATGCAAATTTCAGAAAAAATGAATACCCAATTTCAAATCAAAATTATTGAAATAAAGCTAAAATTTAAATTTAACTTAAAAATCTTATCTAACTTTCATTATATTCACATATTTTATACACATGAAACAACTCAGTGTCCACGTAGTTGCCAATGTAAGGAGTTAGCATTGTGCTTTATGTCTAGACCAACACGTATAGGTTTAAGAGTAATATAAATTGTTTAATACTGCAAAATATTTCTCAGTCACCATGTGGTTTCTCAGTAACTATGGTGGATCCTGTGCTGATATGTGGATCCCGTAGGAACTGTGAATGGGCACAGGAAGAAAAGCAAGAGCAATGGACTGTCAGCAATATGGAGTGCCCCTGGGAATTGAGATTGCTAGTCAAGAATAAGTTGTATTTATGCTAATGAAGGATTGAAAAGTGAACTTTTCAATAGATGTTCTTTATCATACCTAAGCATTCTCCTTATTAATTTCCCCCCTGCATGCAAAGGCAGTGCTGGACCCAGCTGTGGGTAGTAGTACAATCCAAAAATCTTCACAGCATTTGGACACCGCCACCTTTTGTGTGGAGGGTGATGGGCAGAAGATGGAGAAAAGTGTGCCTACGCCTTGGTGGAGCCACATCATGAAGGGGTCATGCTCTCCAGAAAGGCACCAGATATCAGGGGAAAGGTGTGCCTTTGGGCATTGCGTTCTTTTATAGTTTATTGTTTGGTGTTTGTGATAGGCAGGATCCAGCGCAGGTGCCCCTCTTGTTCAGGTCTAGTTCCTAAGCTGCCGGGCTTATATTGTGACAAAGTGGGGCAGAATTTCTCTCCTTAACTTGCATTTCATTTGTTAAAACTCAAGTATAAATAGAGTTGACCTGGGCCCTTGGTGTCATCAAGTGAAATAGCTCTTTTTTCTATTTCTTTTATTGCATTCCTCTCTCCCTAAGAGTCAGGGAGCTGGGTGGAGGACAACCTGAGTAGGGTATATCATTTTGCTACACTCAAAGAAACCCTTACCCTCTGACTTGTACTCATTAAAATTGGGCCACATCTTTAGTTATTGATTCCCTCTTCCCTTATGAAGAAATCTTAGGAAACTTCTTTACCCCTCATGCAAATGTCCTCCTAGTGGGTTTCCCCATCCATCTTCCAAAAATACCCTAGACATTCACCCTACAACTGCCTGATATATCACATCATCACATTTATGTGATGTTACAGCATATGGAAATGAGAAAGCAGTATAAACCAACCTCTTTAATACATTAGTTAGAATTAGTAGCTTTGGGGAAAAGGTTGATAGTCTAGGTTATATTCTTTTTTTTTTTTTTCTAACGAAGGGAACTTTTTACTCAGTATTAGGATTTGATATGTGCTCTTGTATTTAATGTTCCTGGTATCCCTGCAAGGAAGTTGTTAATTTCTCCATTTTTCTCAGATGAGGAAACAGAGTTTAATAGAAGTTGAGTAATTTGCTTAATTCGTAAGTGGTAACATCAATATTTGAATATTGGTCTGTTTTATTTGAAAGCCTTTGCTTTTTCTGATAAACCGTCTCCTGGTTTTCACTGCCACAAGTAAAATTCCACTTAAAACATTAAATGGGAACCAAAATTCTTCCTCGTAAAGAATTTGGGGAATGAATGAGTGTATGTCACTTAAAAAGCCATCAGTAATTATTTTCTTTGACTTTTAAAGCTTCTAGCATCTGCAAGACATCTGTCAAATGCACTCCCTGGGGAGATTTCACGGCTTGGGAACTTTAATTTATGATTTATTAAAAGCCAAGTAGCTATAACACAGGGTTTTGATCCTTGGATAAATGCTGGTGAGAACATTAAGAGGATGGAGAGAGGCGGGAGAACACTGTGATTGATTGATTAATTAAGAGAGCAAGAGCATGTGAGCAAGGAAGGCACAGAAAGAGGGAGAGAATGAATCTTAAGCAGGTTCTGTGCTCAGCACAGAGCCCAACACAGTGCTCTTTCCTATGATTGTGAGACCATGACCTGAACCAAAATCAAGAGTCAGTTGCTCAACTGACCAAGCCACTGAGGTACCCTGATTATGCTATTCTTTTCATTTCATTTCATTTTATTTATTTTATTTTTAACCTTTATTTTTAGAGAGACAGAGTGTGAGTGGGGGAGGGGCAGAGAGAGAGGGGGACACAGACTTTGAAGCAGGGTCCAGGCTCTGAGCTGTCAGTGCAGAGCCCAACATGAGGCTCAAACTCACAAACCCCGAGATCATGACCTGAGTCGAAGTAGGATGCTTAACTGAGCCACCCAGGTGCCCCATCTTTTAAAACTTTAAATAGAGAAGTGAAGAACAATGAAAGGTTTTATTGGATTGTGGATGACAGGAAGCTGGTGTGGATATAAAGCACGTTGGATGATATCATCTGAAAGCTAGAGTGATGAAAATCCAATAAACTAAAATAATATAAATAAATTGGCAAATTTCTGTACTTAGTTTCAAAAGATCACCGCACTAGAAGTTTAGGAAATGTGAATGAAAGCAGTACAATTTAAAAAGAATTGGGAGAGGGACTGATATTAACAAAATGGTGAGCAAGGAAGCTCCAAACTCTTATTCCCCCATAGAAATATTGAAACAAACGAAAACTCTCTCAACCAACTTTGTCAGAGCCCTGGAATTTAGCCACTTTTACAGCCACCAGGCAAACCCCAATCAAGAAAAAGCCATATTCCAAATTTTTGACATTCTTACCTACTCCTACACACAGCCTTGGTGGCATTCTTGGTTTTGAAGCAGCAGCAGCCCAGTTCCTGGTTCCTTCCCTTAAACTGGAGGGAACAGAGCAGACTTTATTAGCAAATTATTGTGTATGTCTTTTCTAAACTATTTGGGGGATACTCAAAAGACTAATGCAAGGTGCTCATCTCTGTTTTGCCTAACTCAGAACTCAGGAGAACAACTGTGGGCAGTGTTCCTAATAATGAAAAGGTGACTACAGATGCACAGGTTTACTCTAAGGGCAAGAGATTATGGGGGCAAGGAGGAGACATACAATACATAATTTAAGGCATGGAGGAGAGGCGAGGGTGAGACTCTAGAAATTAAAGCATTTAAAAAGAGCTGTGTAGGGGCGCCTGGGTGGCGCAGTCGGTTAAGCGTCCGACTTCAGCCAGGTCACAATCTCGCGGTCCGGGAGTTCGAGCCCCGCGTCGGGCTCTGGGCTGATGGCTCGGAGCCTGGAGCCTGTTTCCGATTCTGTGTCTCCCTCTCTCTCTGACCCTCCCCTGTTCATGCTCTGTCTCTCTCTGTCCCAAAAATAAATAAAGGTTGAAAAAAAAATTAAAAAAAAAAAAGAGCTGTGTATACAAGGAAATCTAGAAATTCAAATGCATGCCTAGGCAAGACACAGACTCAGAAAAGACACAAAAAGACTTTAAACTTTCATCTTGGGTTAATCTTTAAAAAATGTTTGTTTATTTATTTTGAGAAAGAGAGAGAGAGTGAGCGAGCAGGGGAGGGACAGAGAGAAAGGGAGAGAGAGAGACTCTCAAGCAGGGCTGTCAGCAAAGAACCTGATGGGGGCTTGATCCCACAAACCATGAGATCATGGCTTTAGCTGAAATCAAGAGTCAGATGCTTAACTGACTGAGCCACCCAGGCACCCCACCTTGGGCCAATTCTTATGCTCAAAGCAGCCTAAGTGTTGAAGAGGTTCCCCATGACAGAACCAACTGTCAAAGACTGAGAGAGCTCTTGACATTCAGGGAAGTCTTTGTCACAACACTAGCTGAGCACAGCTAAAAGGACAGAGACTTCAATGATCACATGGGACAAGGACTGCTCTTTGCTACAATAGTTTGGAAAAGTCTCAAAACTAATGGGCTAATATAGTTTTTAACAATCACAAACAAATAACTCTTGGAGGAGGACAATCTAATATCCAGAGATACTACATTGTTATATTCAAAGACTCAATTTTCAAGAAACAAATCACAAGGCATACAAAGAAACAGGAAAACATGTCACATTCAAAGAAATGGACAGAAACTGTGAAGAAGCCAAAATTAGACTTACTGGACAAAGACTTTAAGACAACTGTCTTAAGTATCTCAAAGACCTAAAGGAAAACATGAGCAAATGATTGAAAGAAATCAGGAAAATTATGTATGAACAAAATGAGAATATTAACAAAGGGAATTTATAAAAAGAGAATTATAAAAAGAACCAAACAGAAATACTGGAGGTAAAAAAATACTATAACTGGGATGCCTGGGTGGCTCAGTTGGTTGAACATCCAACTTTGGCTCAGGTCTTGATCTCACAGTTCGTGGGTTTAAGCCCCGCATTGAGCTTGCTGCTGTCAGCCTGTCAGCACGAGGCCTGCTTCAGACCCTCTGTCCTCCTCTCTCTGCCCCTCCCTCGCTCAAGCTCTCTCTCTCAAAAAATAAATAAAACATCAAAAAAAATTAAAAAAAATTCACTAGAGGAGTTCAACAGGAGATTTTAGCAGGCGGAAGAATCAGTGAACTTGAAGATAAGACACTGAAATTATTGAGTATGAGGAAGAGAAAAAAAATAAAGTAAATAGAATCTAAGGTACCATCAAGCTGACTGATGTTGGCATTATGGGAGTCTCAAAAAAGAGTGAGAAAAAGACAGAGATTATTTGAAGAGATCATGGTCAAACTCCCCAAATGTAATGAAATACATGAATCTACAAATAAAAGAAGCTCAATGATTCTAATAGAAATTCAA
Organism: Herpailurus yagouaroundi; assembly: GCF_014898765.1. Lineage (NCBI taxonomy): Eukaryota > Metazoa > Chordata > Mammalia > Carnivora > Felidae > Herpailurus > Herpailurus yagouaroundi. The sequence continues at coordinate 33,474,434 of NW_024412406.1, read as the reverse complement.
AGAGACCCACACGGAGGTACATTATAACCAGACTGTCTGAAATGCAAGGACAAAAAGAGAGTATTGAAAGCAGTGCGAAAAAAACTGAGTCATCATGTATAATGTGTCCTGCATAAAATTAGCAGTCTATTTCTCAGCAGAAACTTTGGAGGTCAGGGGCAATGGGATGATATATTTAGAGTGTTAAAAACTGTCGACCAAGAATTCTCATATGTGATAAAACTATACTTCAGAAATGAGAGAGAAATTAAGATATTCCAGATAAACAAAAGCTGGGGCGCATTACTGCAGCTAGGCCAGGCCTACAAGAAATGCTAAAAGGAGCCACTCAGTTTGAAATGCAAGTATGCTTGCCGGTCAATGGTCACATGAAGATATAAAGGTCTCTGCTGTAGGTAGATACATGGCAGATCTGAATAATAAGTATTATTGTAATTGTAAATTACAACTCCACCTTTTATTTTCTACGAGATTTAAAAGACAAATACATAAAATAATTAATAATCTGTGTTAATTGTGCACACAATGTGTAAAGATGCATTTTGTGACACCAATAATGTGAAACTGTATAGGAGTAGAGTTTTTGTATGTGATTGACATTAAATTGATATGAATTCTGGGGCATCTGGGTGGCTCAGTCAGTTGAGCGTCTGACTCTTGATTTGGGTTCAGTTTATGATCTCACTGTTTGTGAGACTGAGCTCCACATGGGGCTCCGTGCTGACAGTGCAGAGCCTGCTTGGGATTCTCTCTCTCCCTCTCTTTGCCCCTCCCCTACTCACACTCTCTCTCAAAAAATAAATAAATAAACATTAAAAAAATTGATGTGAATTCAAATTTGATTGTCATAACTTTAGGATATTATATGTAATCCCCATGGTAACTGCAAACAAAACATGTATAAAATATACACAAAAGGAAGTGAGAAAAGATTGAAACATATCACTACAAAAAATCAACTAAACAGAAGGCAAAAATGGAAGAAGTGGGGGACAAAAAATGATATGAGACATATAGAAAAAATAGTAAAATGACAGAAATAAGTCTTTTTTTTTTTCAAATAACTACTTTAAATTTAAGTGGACTAAACTCTTCAACCAAAAAGGAAAGATTGGCAGAATGGATTAAAAAACCATGGTCCAACTATACTATACAAGAGATTCGTTTTAGATTTAAGGACACACATAGGTTGAAAGTGAGAGACTAGAGGAATGACATCAGCATCATGGCAGCGTGGGGCATTTCTTTGGTCTCTCTCCTTTGAAGTACAATGAATTGGACATCCCCAAGGAAACAGTGCCTCTGCAGAGTATACCAGGGCATCTGGGAGTCTTTCTCACCTACGCATCTGAAAGCAGGCAGATAGGGCTCTGTGGGGGCCTTCGATCCCAGGGAGTTGGTGAGCCTGCCCTACCCCCACTTGCCGCTATGGTGGAAAAGGGAGCCTAGAGAGTATAAAAGTGGGCAGATACCCATGGCCTCTAGACAGCTGTGAGGTCCAGACTGCCTAACAAAGGAATCTGGCGTCAGAGCAGGATAGAGGTGAGTTTTGAGGCAGAGGAGACGGAGGAGCTCACTGGGCTGGCTCCCCTCCTCAGAGCAGCACTGCCAGGTACTGGACTTACTTGTCCAGGGGCGCCTGGGTGACCCAGTTATTAACTATCTGACTCTTAATTTCAGCTCAGGTCATGATCTTATGGTTCTTGAGATTGAGCTCCAACTTGGGCTCTGTGTGGAGCCTGCTTGGGATTCTCTTTCTCCCTCTCTCTCTGCCCCTCCCCCCATCTAAAAATAAATAAATAAACTTAAGAAAAAAAAAAAGAAGTGATCTCTCCAGGAGGGGAGGTGGAAAGTGAGAGTGGTGAATGACCCTGTGGCTAGCCAGTTGTACAGGTTGCAGCTGGAGGGACCTGTGTGTCTCCAACAGCACCTGAATTCCTGAGGAGGGACATCTGACTGCAGAAAGGGAGAGGAAAGAGGAGAAGGGAGACAGAATATCAAAGGGCCTCAGAGGAAATCATTTCCTACTGTTTGTGTGAGATTTCAGCAGGAGGTCCACCCATGGACCTCTGGGAGTGCTCTACTGGAGGATCCCCTATTGGGCCCATGGGCATCTCCCAAAGCCAGAGTTGCTGCTAGGTCCACACCTTCAACGCCCCCCCTCCCCCCAGCCCTGCCCCACTCTATTGCCAGCTCCTTGTGTAGGCCTCTAAATTCATCTGGGAGAGCCAGCTCCCTTAGGAGAAACCACAAACTTGAGCGATAGTGCCACCTTCTGGAATACAAAAGAAAGTTTTCTAATTGCCAGCCTGTTGAACTCTAAGAAACAAAGTACACATAAATCCTTTTTTTGTAATATGAAATTTATTGTCAAATTGGTTTCCATACAATATCCAGTGCTCATCCCAACAGGTGCCCTCCTCAATGCCCATCACCCACTTTCCCCTCCCTCCCACTCCCCATGAACCCTCAGTTTATTCTCAGTTTTTAAGAGTCTCTTATGGTTTGGCTCCCTCCCTCTCTTTTTTTTTTTCCTTCCCCTCCCCCATGGTCTTCCGTTAAGTTTCTCAGGATCCACATAAGAGTGAAAACATATGGTATCTGTCTTTCTCTGTATGACTTATTTCACTTAGCATAACACTCTCCAGTTCCACCTGCATTGCTACAAAAGGCCAGATTTCATTCTTTCTCATGGCCAAGTAGTATTCTATTGTATACATAAACCACAATTTCTTTATCCATTCATCAGTTGATGGACATTTAAGCTCTTTCCATAATTTGGCTATTGTTGAACGTGCTGCTATAAACATTGGGGTACAAGTGCCCCTATGCGTCAGCACTCCCTTGGGTAAATTCCTAGCAGTGCTACTGCTGGCTCCTAGGGTAGATCTATTTTTAATTTTTTGAGGCACCTCCATACTGTTTTCCAGAGGGACTGCACCAGTTTGCATTCCCACCAACAGTGCAAGAGGGTTCCCATTTCTCCGCATCCTCGCCAGCATCTAGAGTCTCCTGGTTTGTTCATTTTAGCCACTCTGACTGGTATAAGGTGATATCTGAGTGTGGTTTTGATTTGCATTTCCCTGATGAGAAGTGACGTTGAGCCTCTTTTCATGTGCCTGTTGGCCATCTGGATGTCTTCTTTAGAGAAGTGTCTATTCATGTTTTCTGCCCGTTTCTTCACTGGATTATTTGTTTTTCCGGTGTGGAGTTTGGTGAGCTCTTTATAGATTTTGGATACTAGCCCTTTGTCTGATATGTCATTTGCAAATATCTTTTCCCATTCCGTTGGTTGCCTTTTAGTTTTGTTGATTGTTTCCTTTGCTGTGCAGAAGCTTTTTATCTTCATGAGTTCCCAGTAGTTCATTTTTGCTTTTAATTCCCTTGCCTTTAGGGATGTGTCAAGTAAGACATTGTTGCGGCTGAGGTCAGGGAGGTTTTTTCCTGTTTTCTCCTCTAGGGTTTTGATGGTTTCCTCTCTCACATTCAGGTCCTTTGTCCATTTTGAGTTTATTTTTGTGAATGGTGTAAGAAAGTGGTCTAGTTTCATTCTTCTGCCTGTTGTTGTCCAGTTCTCCCAGAACCATTTATTAAAGAGACTGTCTTTTTTCCATTGGCTTGCTTTTTCTTTCCTGCTTTGTCAAAGATTAGTTGGCCATAGTTTTGTGGGTCTAATTCTGGGGTTTCTATTCTATTCCATTGGTCTAAGTGTCTGTTTTTGTGCCAATACCATGCTGTTTTGATGATTACAGCTTTGTAGTAGAGGCTAAAGGAAAAGTATCTGCTACTTCAAATGCAAAAGTAGAAGCGCATGTTGTCAAACACTATGGAAAACCAAGGGAATACAGTATCACAAAAAGAAAATAATTCTTTAGCAACCAAACTCAAGGGCATGGAATATTGTGATCCAAGTGATAAAAAATTCAAAATAGCTATTAGGAAAAAATTCAACAAGCTACAAGAAGACTCAGAAAGGCAATTCAATGAACTCAGGATATAATTAATGAACAGAAAATTTCTTTACTGAAGAGAATGAGATGACAAAATGGAACCAAAGAAATTCTGGAGCTGAAGAATTCAGTGAAGGAGACAAGGAATGTATTACAGAGCATCAGTAAAAGGGCAGAACAAATTAAGGAAAGAGAAAATGACTTGGAGGATAGGAATAGAGAAATAATTCAGAAGAAAATAGAAATTTTAGATTTAAAGAAGTGAAGAAGCCCTTACGAAAGCTATAAGATTTGATCAGAAAGGCAAATACAATAATTGATATACCAGAAGGAGAAGAGGGGGGGAGAGAGAGAGAGAGAGAGAAGGGGGCAGAAAGTTTATTTAAAGAAATAGTATTTGAAAATTTTCCAAACCTGGAAAGGGACTTGGACAGACAGGTCCATGAAGCAAATAGATCACCCTAGTATCTCAAGGTAAAAAGACACATTATAATGAAACTTAAAAATCAGTGACAAGAAAAAAATCTTAAAGGCAGCTGGGGGCAAAAGGAAGAAACTTATGAAGGAACTCCCATTAGGCTATTGCTAGATTTCTTGGCAGAAACTCTACAGGCCAGGAGAAAGTGGAATAATTTATTTGAAGTGTTGAAACATGAAAATTACCAGCCGAGAATACTTTTCTGGTAAGGTTCTCCTTCATATATGAAGGAGAACTGAAGGCTTATCTAAACAAACAAAGGCTGAGGGAGTTCACCACCACCAGACCTGCCTTGCAAGAAATACTGGAAGCAGCTCTTTAAGATGAAATGGAAATGTGTTAATCAATGACATAAAAACATATGAAAGTACACAACATTCTGGTAAAAGTAATAAGCGGATGGAACTGAAAAACTGTAACTATATCAGAATGACATGTTAACCACTTAACTGTTGTATGAAGGTTAAAGAAAGCATAAAAATAACTATGGCTATTATAATTTGTCGATGAATTCACAGCATAAAAAGAGGCGAAGTGTGACATCAAAAATATAAACAAGATGGGGTGCCTGGGTGGCTCAGTGGGTTGAGCATCCTACTCTTGACTTCCCAGGGTCACAGGATTGAGCCCCACACTGGGCTTTGCACGGAGCGTGGAGCCTGTTTAATATTCTCTCTCTCCTTCTGCCCCTCTCCTTTGTCACCTCTCTCTCTCCTCTCTCTCTCTCTTTCAAAGAAAAAAAATGTAAAAGAGGAGGAGTAAAAGGGTGGAGCATTTATAGGCAATTGAGATAAGTTGTTACCAGCATAAAATGGAGTGTTTTATCTTTGAGATGTTTTATATAACACAAAGCAAAAATCTAGAGTAGATTCACAAACACACACACACCCAAGAAAATCTATGGTTGACTTATTAGAATTAATAATAGTTAAGCAGGGTTGATGGATGTAAGATCAATACACAGTAATTCATTATATTCTTACACCTCACTTAGAAACACTTAAAAATGAAATGTAAAGGGATACTTTACGAAAAATTGCAATAATAGATTAAGCACACAGCGATAGATCCCAACAGGATTTATCATTGTGATCTTAAAAATCAGCTTCTAAAATTTACATGAAAGAGTAGAGATTCAATGAAGCTGCAGTTGGTTGATTTCCCACATGACCTCAATCCTCATCCCTCTTCCTCCATGCCCTTTACAATGTCAGCTGGGAACTCCTCACACCAGGAGGCATCCCTTTCCCCAGCCTTTGAATCTGGACTGGCCTCCTGACTGGCTTTGCCCAGTAGAGTATGACCTTAGGTGTGTGTGTTGTATTTACTCTCTTGCTTACCTGCCCCTGTGTGAACATACACTGGGGCTGACCAACTGAGTGATGAGAGACATGTGACTTAGTTGGTCACCGGTTTTGCCCCAGCCAGCTGCCAGATGTGTGAGCGAGCCCAGTCTAGAGCAGAAAAACCATCCAGTTGAGGGCTGCCTGAATAGCTAACTCATGGATTTGGAAAATGAAATAAATGCTTATTGCCTTAGCTGTCTGAGTTTGAGGATGGTTTGCTATGAAGCAATAGCTTGCTGAAAAAATAGACAAGATAATTTTAAAGCAAGAGAGCAAAATGGAAGGACTCACTACCAGATATTAAGATTTGTCATTGAGCTTTATAATGAAGACACTATGGAGAGATGCAGATAAATTGGTGGGTAAGACTACAGCGTTCAGAAAAAGATGTATATGGAAAAGAGAACTTGATACATAAAACAGGGGCATTACAAATAAAACGTGGTACTAGAAGAATTGGTTATAAAAATGAGGAATTTAAATTCCTGCTCCATACTATTCTCAAAAGTCAGTTTACAATTTCTAAAAGAAAATAATGGATGAACATCGTTATGACTTCAGAGCAGGGTCATATTTCTAAGACACATAAATGAAGGACTGTAAAAGAAAAGACTGGTAAATTTTATGACAGGAAAAATGAAAGAAACCTTTTGTACATCAAAAGATGAAATGAAAAGCCAAAGTCTGGGAGAAAATATTTGCAATGCATAAACCAAACAGATTTTTGATCCAAAAGGTACAGAGAATTAGACCAACATCCCAACAAAAAATTGAATCAAGTGTATAAATAGAACCCAAATGTCCACTAAGCACATGAACGTTTGCTTAAAGTCAAGATTAAGCAGGAGACAATGGCAAGTTGAGAGAAATCGGCTGATTCTGGGTTCACGTTCCACCCAGGAACGCTGTCTCACAGGGTGTGCGAAGCTGCTTCCCAAAGCCAAGTAAAATGGAAGAGAGTATGACTGTGAACATGGTAAACCATTTATGGTCAAACCCACTTGTATTTAGCGAGTGCCCACTGTGTGCAATGTACCTTGAGCTATGTCGGTTACGTCAGCCCATCATCCTCAGGAGAGCTGCAAAGGGCTGTGATGGGAAGTGGAGAAAAGTGCAAACAGAGAAGGATGGAGCTCTTTGCTTCCCATTCTTGCTGCGACTCAACGATTTCAACTTTTACATCAGCTCTTGTTAAAAGTCAGTGTTCTAGTATGGAAAAGGGCTGCCGTGGGGGTGCGTGGGCACCTGCATGCTGGGAGCTTGGACCAGGGCAGGGGCTGTGAGGCCCCACATTCTGGATGATGATGGACAGCCCCTCCTCCCAAGTGTCTGAGGGCATCTCCCTGCAGAGGTGGGATGGGCACCTGGAACTGGGGCTGGGGCACTCCACCAGCTCGACGTGCACAGTCCATCAGGCCCGGGATATGAGCATCTGAGCAGCATCCTGAGTAGTAGAGCCAACACTCGCCACATAGGCCCACACCTGTGGGCACACCGCCCCAGTCTGGAGGCCTACAGAAAATGCCCATCAGAGAGGTCCCCAAGCCCAGTGGCAATGTCCTCTGAGAACCCACTGCACAAGGCAATTTCATATCCAATATTTCCTATAATCAAGAATTTGGAGAGATTGCTTAGGTTTGCACCCTGGCTCCTTATTCATTAGCTAGATGACCCTGGGTGATGTGCTACAGTTTCTTCATCTGTGGGACAGAATTAATGGTGGTGCCCGTCTTAAAGTAATGCTACGGCAATTCAATGAAATCATACATTTACAACACTTAGAACAGCCTGGCACAGAGTGGGCACACAATGCATTTTAGTGATCATAACGATAAATTAAGTCCAACTTGCTCATGTATGTCTAAACCTGCCTGGAGATCCTTTGTGGCAAAAGTGCCAAGAGTCTACTTTTTTCATGAAGGATCTAAAAACCATTCATTTACTCATCCATTTAACGAATGTCTATCAAGTGCTTCCTGCACGCCAGAGACTGTTCTAGGCTCTGGGAAATGGTAGGGAGGAAAAGACACGAAGCTTCTGTCCCTGTGGAGCTTCGATTCTAGCCAGGGAATGTGGGGGACTGATTAAAAGTAAACAAACAGATACGTGTTGTAGTATGTAGGTGTATGTTAGTGTGTTAGGTGGCGATGTGGAGAAAAAGCAGGGTACATGAAGCTTTAGGGTAAGAGGGACCAGCATTCACCACAGAAGCCCCCAACCCAGACTAGAGTCTGGGGAGAACCGGGCTTCCAATCCTGGCTCCACTGTGCAATATGTGCCTGAAGCTGTTAGAATTTGGAAAATGTGACCTGTAGCCAGTCCAGTGTTGTCATTCCATTGTCTGATTAAACTCTTAGCACTTACAGATGGGATTTGAGCTGCCAGCGTGGAGCAAACCAGCAGTTTCTCCTCTCGGCAAGACCAGCCCTTGGAGAGGAACGGCTGTTCCAGGGCCTACGCCGACGTCTGGGCTGGGCTTGCATGCGAAACAGCAGTTCTGGACATAAACACTTTCTGGTTGTGAGGAAACAACTGTTATTCCTTTTAAAAACACACTCAAAGTTGCTGTGGTAAGAATTCACTGTTAACACCAAGTTGTATATTTTTCTTGAAAATGTTGTAGACGTTTGGTTTTTATCATGTGAGACCAGACCTCCGATCAGCAGGTGTGCAGTGGCCAGCAGGTGATGCCCACAGGAGTTCTGCCTCATGTTTGGTCCTATTCATGACTTCCTTCTCCGGTTCCATGATGAGAATTTGTAGCAAAATGGAAAGTAAATAAGAACTGGGCAGTCAACCTCTAGTTGACATGTCCGAAGCAGAAAGAATCCATTTTGCCACCAAAGGATGTTCATTTTCCTTTAAATATGTGTCAGGGAAGTGACAGCGTTATCAGGCAGCACCAGGAAAAGATTGGTCCTAGAGTTTTCCCTTTTGCTCTTGGCAGAGGGGAAAGCACACAGGATTGACAATGAGCATTAGCTGTGTGATTTGGGGGCCATGACAACCTTTTGGGGCTTCAGTGTCCTCTTCTGTGAAATGTAGCTTTCACATTCTGCCTCGAAGCCTTCAGCCTCAGTGACTGATTCCTCCTTGCTTCAGAAGACTGGTTTGTATGCTTCACTGGCACAGTTAGGTAGCCCAGTTGAAAGCTGTGCACATGGGGAAGGGCTGGAGAAGGTTGTCGAGCCTGATCCCGCTGAGGGTCAGAGGTTGGTAGTGAAAGCCGTGTACTCCACATCTGACGAAGTGGAATTCTCAAATTTTGTTGAAACTGAGATGATGCTTTGGGAGAAAACATACAACAACGTGGTGTCTGTGTAAACAGGGACTGTGAGTTAACCTAGCTCTGGCCAGGGGTCCCAGTGGGGGCTCCTGGTAGAAGCTGTTTCTCTCTGGAAGAGGTGCCTTCCTTCCTGCGAGTGGCCGAGTTGCGTTGATGTGTCTTCAAAGACCATTGTCGGGGGGAGTTTCCTTCATTCGATCCTGACTTCCACCACTTAGAAAGTGCTGTGTTCCAGTAGTTTTACCTAATTTATTTCAAATGATCACACGTGATTTGTCTGGATCCAGTAAGAAATGTAAACAAATTCCCCAACATAATACACCAAAACCAAAGCAATCATTTCCACATTCCTTAAAGTGTACGGGGTTGAGAGCAGTAGAAAGAGGGAGATCTTCACATGCAAGAGTCAGTTGGCTTTTCTTCCAGGAGAAGCACTTCTGGGGGTGTATCCCAGGCCAGTCCACAGGAAGGTGGCCTCCAAGATGGGAAGCCTTGTGGGCTCGTTAGTGGCTTTTATGATCCCCACTGCGGGAGATGGAACCACACATCTGGTTGAGTTTGTAGTGTGTGTTGTTAGCATTAGTTTGTGAGGGGACACATACAACGCATGCTCACACACACAGGGTAAGAAGCAATTTGGTAGCCATTGAAAAACACTTGGTGAAGAAAACAGATTGATTTTCAGCTTGAAGTAATTCACTGGCACTTAACACATGTATTAAATGCCGGCTCGGGAGAGTTTGTTTCGTTTTCTGTTTGCTGACTGGCCTTTGGCTCTCTGTTGCGTATCTCAGAGTTAAACCAGGATGGTCTTTGCCAGAGATGTCGTGGGGCCTTGTGTGTGGGAGCCTGAGACAGAGCCCTTTGCTGCTCAGACCCTGCTGAGCAGGTACTGCTGGAGCTGAGTCCAGGAGTCCTTGGTGGGCAGCCTCTAGGCTGTGGGTAACCAGGCAAGCACCCACGCCGAAAGGATGCCTTTCCACGCTAATGGGAGGGGATGCAGAGACACAGGGCACAAAGGTGATGCAAACACATCTGAGTGCTGTGAGTCTGGGGCCATGTATTACATGGCTGAGATGTGTAATCACTGAAATTGACAAAAATGTCTTCAGTCTTTGGAGATCAACCTCCAAAGAGAGGTTGGAGCTTTGGAGATGAGAAGCTACTTCTCATCTTTGGTATTGGTCTGGGCTTGTAGATCAACTAGTCTAGAGGCCCCAGAGTTTTGACCAGCTTGTCTACAACTGAAGCTGCCGTTTTGAAAGTTACCTTTTGTAAAATTTTCATTTCCTAAATGATGGACACTGGGTGCCAGTCCTCGGATCACTCTTGTCTCACTGGCAAAGAACATGGCTTCTGTTTCACTCACCCAAGCAATTGTTCACATTGGCCACATCCAAATGAGGAAACAGGGCAAGGTGGGCCATTTCCTCTCATTTTGTGACTTTGAGTCAACAAAGCCAGCTGCCTCACTGGTTCGCCTGGATTTCCAAATGATCCTTCCTCCTTTGGCCTTGGCTCCTGCACCAGGCTCATTCCTGGTGTGGGGTGGGGGTGGGCAGTGGGGGCAGTGCCCTCCTTTCCTCTCAGTTGACAAACCGGCTTAGAACATTTGCAGAAATTTTTTTCCCAGATGGTTACATTTCTGGTCTTTGTGATTTGTGGGTGACACTTTCTTAACATTTTGGCAGCCCCGCCCCCTCTTTTTTAAACCAGGAGTACCTTCCAATCCAATGAGCTAGTTGGCTCATTGTTGAAGAGCAGCACTGAATAGTTTCCTCAGCACCGTGCCCAAGCACAGGTGGCGGCAAAGGTCAGGTTTTCATGGCTCTTGGTGAACCGTTTTCATTCCTTCGCTGCTCCTGGGGAAATGTACTTGTTTAACTTTTGCAAAGCCACCTTTGGGAAGTAGGTTTATTCTGTGAATGGGAGACTTGTAGTAGGCTAGGTGCCATCCAAGCACTATAGCAGTTGGCCTCAGGCCCAGTCTCCCTGGTTGCCTCTGCAGATAGTGAGTCCTTCGAGCACTCTGAATCTGTCGATGGGGTCACCAGCCACTGAATCCAGGGACGGAGCCCATCTTGTGGTTCAGCTGGCAGCAACCGACCCAGCACAAGGCAGCTGCTGCAGTGAGGGGCTGTGCTCTCACCCTCCCCCCACCACTACCAGCTGTGGCCAGAGGAAGTGGGTCAGGGACATTCTGGAAGCTTGGAGGAAGCCAGGCACCACTGCACTGGGGCAGTGAGTAAGGCAGACCCAGGGGCAGAGAAGACAGTGGTGGCCATAAGCTGGCAGTGCTGAGGTAGAGGCTGTTTGTCTACACTGGGCTTCTTAGTCACCCCCTAGACACAGACAACACTATCCTTTCACATGCCCCGGGGGGACTCCACATGTAGAGGTCAGGAGTATGGATGTAAGCCTTGGCTCTAATACAGAGGAACACATAACTTTGGACAAGTGACTTTAGTGCTATGAGTTTCTGTTTCATCGCCTGTAAAGGAGGGTCAATAGGAATGTGGTGAGAAGCAAAGAAGAAAACCAGCAAAGCCCTGAGTCATTGGCTGCAATGCCTAACAAACGGTGTAAGCGATCACTGTTAGCTTTCCCGATGCGGGAGTCAGCACTGCGCAGCTGACTTAGGGGTCAGCCAATAGTGAGGAAAGGAATCATGGAGTCGTGTTTTTACAGAGCATTAAAAACTGCTGAGTGAGCAGTCTATAGTTTCTATTATGTGGATAATTGCTCATATCTGCAAAAGCACCATAGTTAATAGGGTTCATAATTAATAGAGTTCACTTTGACCATCCATGGGCTGGAAAGCAGCGGCTGCTTGGAATAAGAGAAAAACAGTGGTCCGCTGATGTGCCTCTTCAAGAGTTGAGGCAAGATGAGCTCCAAGCACGTGACGCGCAGAGACGAGCCATTGAGAGGACACTTGGGCGGACTCGGGCTTCTGGATGTTGGGCCTCCATGCATGGTCACTTGTCTCACCATGGCTGCCTCCCTTCCCTCCCTCCTTGGATGCTTTTCTCTCCCCAAAAAGAGTGGGTGGCCCTTCTCTCACTTTTTTGAACTACGGCTGACCTGCAACCTTTTTGACTACTTTTGCAGGAACGTTATGCCTTGGACCTGGCCTGTAAGGCTGGCCGTTTTTCCTTTCTTTCTCTCAAGACATCCTGCGGGGGGAGGGTGGCAGCCATAGAAACTAAGATCACACGCTGAGGAAGCCTAAGCTAGCCACGTGGAGAGGCCACGTGGCGGGTGTCATGCTCCCAGCCCTCAGCTATTCCAGGGGTCCCAAATCGGGCACTGGACATCCTGCGAGAGAACCATCTGGAGCATGCCTGCTCCCTCAGACAACAGGCGGAGAGGAACGAAAGCCTGTCCATAGGGCTCAGGTCAGGCTGTCTACTGGCTCGAGCTGACTGGGCTGCCTCTCAGGCTCCCCACAGAGGCCAGCCCCTCCAGGTAGCCCTCCCAACCTCCCCCCTTACAGAGCCTCAGGCATGGTGAAATGGCTGCTGTACCTGCCACCAAGGTGTGGAGCGACAGCCGGACCGCCCCGTGAACGCTTCCCGCCCTGCTAGTCTTGCCCTGGCCGGTGTGAGAAGCATCTCCAGTGCCGTGGCCTCACAAGACAGGATGCTGGCGGGTAAGCCAGCAGTGCCAGCCTCTAGGTCTGGGCTCCACCCTGCTCCGTGAACAAGTGGTTCTGCTAGGACAGGACAGTCCCCGTTAGCTGTGCGAGTCGCCCCACCCACTTCTGAATATTTCCAACACACACAGAGCAGTCCTGAAAGCATCCAACTTCCATCGTCATTCTTTCTCATATGCTTCTTTCTGCTCACCCCTCTTGGTTCGAGGTGGTAGGCTCCTTGCCAGGCCGGCACCAGTGTGTTATTGGCCACGGGAAACGACCAATCCCAAGACCAAGACCTGAAGCCGTCAAGGCAACCAGGAGCCATACATTTGGACTTACCACCTCTGAGCGACTCTTAACTCATGATTTTTCTTTTATTCACTGTTTGCACAGTTAGCATGATTTTGTGAGGAAAATATGGATCACAGATGCTTAGGATAAGTAATTTCAGTATCCCTTGCTAACAAATGCATGTACATACACACGATGTACACTTACACATCCACGTGTGCGTGCACACACACACGGCCATGAGGGCATCATGTGAATAGACTTCAGTGTGGATCGAAGCAGTGTGGACCCCCTTGCTGCAGGGGCTGTTGGCAGATGTGGTCCCAGAGCCCCCCGAGCCCTCCTCAGTGTGGCCTGCTCCAAATACCCACCATTACTATGTAGTGTATCTGCACCACAAAGTCTGTTTGCTTATATGTGTCAAAGCACGCAATCTTTCTGGCAAGCGGGACGCGTGTGCATTAAAGACTCGGGGGGCTGGGGCACCTGAGTGGCTCAGTCGGTTGAGCATCCGGCTTCGGCTCAGGTCATGATCTCTCCATCCATGGGTTCGATCCCCGCGTCTGGCTCTGTGCTGACAGCTGGGAGCCTGGAGCCTGCTTGGGATTCTGGGTCTCCCTCTCCCTCTGCCCCTCTCCTGCTCGCACTCCAACATTGTCTCTCTCAAAAAGAAATACACATTGAAAAAAAAAAAAAAGACTTGGGGGGTTAAGTCAGTTGGTTTTCCACCTAGGTATTTGACTCCACCTGAGGATTTAGGAGCAGGCTTTCAGAGCAAGCTTCACTGGCAACTGGGCTTATTAGAGGCCCCTGGGAATGAATGAAGAAAGATATTCACAAGCAGAAAGGCCACGTAAGAGAGGTTACTGCTCTTCTTCCATAGTAAGAGAATCCTAGACATCAACGCTGAATGTAGATTGTGAAATTTGACAAATATAAATGATTTCTAGAGCTTGTATAGATTCCAGGGTTTGGCTAATGAAGTATCAAAACAGGACAGGTTTTCTCAATCAGTTTGAATTCCATTAGGTTGAATAAACAATCATGCTGGAATAGCAACCTTTTTTTTTTTTTTTTTTTTTTTTTTTTTTTTCTCAAGATGTCCAGAGAGAGGCAGGCTGTGGCCGGTGTCGATGCTATGAGTCCTTTGCTCCTTTGGTCCTCCTGTTCCACCCTCATCAGCTTGCGGTTTTTGTCTTTCCAAAGATGCTAGGACCATATTCAGACATCACTTTTGCATTTTAGTCAGGAAGAAAAAGAGCAAAGGGCAAAAGGTGTCTATCAGTTGAGTGTTCTCTTGTCACAAAATAATGTCAGAAACAATCTCAGAAACGTTGTCAGAAACCAATGGTTTTCTTCAAAGTGCCACTCAGTAGAATTCCATTTCATCCCACTGGCCAGGTCACGGTGGTCCCAGCTACCAAATTTGTTTCTGTTAGTAAGGATGGAAAGAAAGGAAATTGTGACAGATTCCAGGGGGATGTAATGCCACATTCTGGTTTAAATAAGGAAGCCAACATAGGAAGTGGTGATCTATATCATTTTATAGATCAATTATATAAACAAATTATATTTGTATAATTATACAAGCATATCTATATCTATCCATCTATCTATCTATAGAGAGAATCTTCTATTAAGTGCTAGTGACTGGAAATCTTTGCCAGACCTCAGTAGGCCAGACTGGAGCCTTCCACCCAGGGGAGGAATGGCAGGAAATGCACACCGAGAGGCCCGGCTCTCACAGGGAACAAGCAGTGTTTGCAGAGACATACGTGAGGTATGTCCCTGGTCTACGGAGAAAGGGAAACGGGTCATGACTAACTGAACTGGTGAATTATTCACAAGGCTCTAAAAAATGCAAAATACAGCTATAAAGTAATTAATTTTCTTTTTTCAGCACAACATGTAGGTGGAGATGATATCACTTAAAATGGTCATCTGGCAGGGCCTTAACATTTGCCAGATGGTACTGGGTTGATATCTCCGTTTTATGGCTCCAAAGACCGAGGTTTGGGAAGTTTGTCATTCTTAGTCACACAGCAACCAGGTCAGATTTTGAACTCAGGTCTTTGGACTCTAAGTTCATGCCCCGCGTCCACCACGGCTGCCTCTTATTTGAACTTAATCTCTTCTTGTCCTTGATCTTTATTTAATCCTTCAGGATGGGGAACCTGAAGCAGTTTCTGTTCTCAGTTGAGACAAAAGTGCAGAAAGAATGGCATTTCTTACCTTCTCACACTTCATTCACAGGGGAAGTCATGAGGACAAGGCAGACCCTTCCCTGCGTACCTGCAGCTCTTCCTGTGGGAGCTTCCCTCCTGGCCGGGTGTTGTGCCGCTCTCCTGGGAGCCCCGCCTCCTCCGGGCCCCAGGGTCTTCTCCCCTGCTGGGCTGTGTGGTGTCCCCGTGAGCCCTGTCCTGTCTGCCTGAGCTGCTGTCACTCACTGTCTTTGTCTTTCCATGCTTCTTCCCTTTGGAAAAAGTATTCATTGTTTTAAAAATGATCCCTGTTTATTACAAAACTGATATATTTTCTGTGTATTACATATTTTTAGATCTATCTAAAGAGAACTTCAAAAGAAATCAAAGGTAGATAAGATCTCATTGTTTAGAAATAATCACTGTTAATTTGTTGGTTTAACACCATTCTAGAATCTTCCTATGTATATATACAAATTAGCAAATGTATGTAGGTATTTATCATTTTATATGAATAGGACTATATTTTATATGTGGTCTTGTTACCTGATTTTCCAAACAACAATATGGCGTAGACTTCTATCCATGCCAACAAAACTAACGTGCATCATTATTTCTTAATGGTTGTGTACGCATTCCATAATTTACTTAATCGGTTTCTTGTTAATGGACTTGTATTGTTTCCTATGAAAAGGAAAGGAAAGGGAAGGGAAGGGAAAGGAAGGAGAGAAAAAAGAAAAGAAAAGAAAAGGAAAACTAAGGTCTGTGACCAGCCCATGCCCAGCCCAGTGGGCGGTGGGCCACATGCCAGGGGTCTCCTTATGGAAGGTGCTGACACAGAGCCTGGAATGCTGAGCCTTTTCTTATCTTGTAAGTGTCTTGTGCAATGCTTCAGGCTGTAGCTGAGTCTGATAAGAGCCAGGATGGAGAGCATCGAAGGACCCGGACATCTGGAGCCCATTTCCGTGGGGAATAAATGGTCCTCCAGGCAGGCTTATCTCTTGCCCATGCTCAGAAACCCACAAAGAGATAATTAACATGCCTCTGGGTAATTCTTCTCTGCCCAGGACACTCTCCTCGTGGGAATACCAAGCATCTGCACAGTAGGGCTAGTGCAGGAAGAAGTTCAAAGCCCTAATGACCCTCCTTTGACATTTATCGATTGCCCGCAGTGTTCAGGTGTGGCATTGCTCCTTCGGGGTCCCATCTGAGTGCAGAGGGCACAAGAGGTCTGGCAAGACCACTGCTACCCAGTGCAGCCTGGTCTCCTTGCCTGATGAGCCACGATGCCTAATGCTCAGCACTGGCTGTCCTTGTACTTGATTCTGGCTCACTTGGGAGTGGATCCCACCAGATGCCGGTCTGTCTTATAGCTGGTCTTTTATTCCAGAGGCATAGGTCCACCTTGCTTGCTCATAAACTGGGGCAGCGAATCGTGGTTCACGAGGGGAGGAGGGCAGAGCAGCTGTTACCAGTAACAGTAACGACAGGAGTGCCGAGACAAACATTTTCATGGTGATGCATGGGAACGCTAAATCCAAACCACATTGTTTAGCTTTCAGTCCAGTAAAGGGGAATGCCACATCCCCTAAAGTAAATGGAAGAGATCATAGTTTAGAAAATATGACAGAGTTGAAAACTTAAAGCTGTATCACACAGTGACATCCTTCAGAAGAAAACAATTGATACAAGGGAGTGTATATATGTTTCCATGTCAGTTTATTACTTTGGAGTCTTCCCTAGTCCAAAAATGGAACTTAGTGGCCGTGAGTCAGGAGTGCCTCAGGCAGGCAGTTAAAAGGAGGCGGGAACACTTTAACAGTCACTGTTGGGAAAGGGACGCACGTCCACAGACTTGAGGAATGCATCAGACCATGAGAACCCGTTTTCATGTGTCTGCTTCCGCTCAATGTTTGTCTCAGACCGACATCGAGTGCCGTACATGGAGCTGTGCGACCCTGATATTTACATGCTCCGGTTCCCTGTTTTTCTTGTGGATTGAAAAGTCCCCAGGAGTCTGTAAACACTGTGCTCTAGAGTTTGATTTTGCAGAGGCCAGAGCAGGCTCTGGGGGAAGGGCAGGGGTCAGCTGACGCTCAGGAAGGGGCGGAGGTGCAGCTTCCACTCTCCCCTAGCAGCGAGCACAGAGCTGACGAATCTCAGGCTCGGGGCCTCCTTGTGTGGGCTTGCCGAGAGATGCTGGAGGCCGTGATCCAGGCAGGAGAGGAAGCCAGGTCAGCAAGCATTTCTGTGTGAGCATTTCTGATACAGGGCTTTCAGAAGGAACAATCTGAATCCCCCAAGCTCACTTGATCTGTTGTGATTTCTTCTTTCATTCTGGTAAAATTTCATATTTGCAATTGTGTATTCTTTTTCATTTTCTTCCTTCCTTCCTTCCTTCCTTTCCTGCTTTCTTTCTTTTAAGTTGATTATTTGTTTTGAGAGAGAGTAGGACAGGGGCAGAGAGAGAGGGAGACGGAGAATCCCAAGCAGTCTCCGCACTGTTGGTGCAGAGCCTGATGTGGGGCCGAACCGCATGAACTGCAAGATCCTGACCCGAGCCCAAGTCAGACACTTAACCGACTGAGCCACCCAGGTGCCCCTGTGTATTCTTTTTCTTAAAGAAGTGCCCCAACTTGCATAGGATTCTGATCCCACACAATCCAGAGCCTCGCACTATGATTTTTGGCTATCACCCTTGAAATGCGTATATTCAGGTGAGATGGTCCCAGACAGCCCTTATCCCCCCACATGGCACTGTCACCTGCCCCCCAGCAGAGCACTTTCTCCGGGGTGCCTGTACACGGTAGGTGGCAGTGAAGGTGAACTCCCAGAACCCTCCTCCTCAGCCGTGCAAGGTGGTGAAGCATTCGCTTAGGAAAGGAAAGCAGGAGGTAAAGATGTGGAATGCCCACGACCTCACACTCAAGCTGCAGGGAGCACAACAGTGTGGGGATCAGAGGCCACTTGGACTCCCCATTCGGGACTAGCCACGGCACCTGCTGATGAGGGAAGCCTGAGGATGGGCAAAGGGAAGTGACTGCCCACCAGTGAGAATTTGAGGAACCCAAGACAGCGTCCAGATCGGTGTCTCATTTCACAGATCAGAAAACAGATCTGGAGAGATCCACAACTGGCCCCAGGCAGAAGTGTCTGTGAGCATGAACGTGACTTTGGGGACCGGTGGGGGCCGCACGCTGGCCAGTGCTGGTCAACACCACCTGCTCCTTCAAGGACAGGGTGCACGTGAGAGCAAGCCACATGCCACTTGTTAGGGATTTAAGAATTTTATCCGACCTCCAGAGGATGGGACACCTTTTTGCACTCCGACCGTGGAAACCCCAGGTGGGGCAAGCACGTGCTGAGGCAGAGCTGGCTGCTGGGTGTGCTGTCGGATGGCCGGTGGAGGCTGGGAGGCATGGCTGCCTGGGGTCTGTCCCTGCTTCTGCCACGTCAGCACCCAGAAGGCTCGAGTGGTAACCCCCGTCCTGTCTCCCTCTGCATCCGGCGCCGGGCACCGGCGGGTACAGGCGGGAAACCCAGGAGCAAGGACTCTGTGCTGCCAGCGTTGGGCCTGGAAGGCCGCTTGGCAGGACCCTCCTGACACCCCGGGATCTGGCTGCTCAAGTGGCTTATGTTCTTCCACTTGAGCCATCGGTAAGTGAAAAAACCCCTGCACCTGGCTCCCTGGTGGGGCCAGACAGCAGGCAGCACAGCTCTCCCAGAAAGAGGATATGCGGGCTTTTGTTTTATGTCATAATCCTCGGTCCCTGTTCCAGGTTTTAGCGCACTAGGAAAAGCTGGCAGGGAGGCAGTGTCTCTGCCGGAAGTGGCCCTGTGAGATCCTCCCTCTGGGCCCGCGCTGGCCGCCCCTCGGCCCCGGGTGCGGGTCCCTGCTCCTCAAGTCGCAGCTGAAGAGGTGCTGTCCCTTGCTCTGACTTGCTGAGGAACAAGAAGACGTCCTCCGCCGGTCGCCCCCTGTCGCGTCTCAGAACGGTGCTCACGGCAGAGCGCTTGTCTGAGGATGTGTCCTCTACAGACAGGTCATTGTCACACACCTGTGACCCACCACGGAGCTCATGCATTCACCTGGGCCCTTCCGGGTCATC
>NW_024412406.1:33371034-33455123 GCF_014898765.1 Herpailurus yagouaroundi | reverse complement strand
TGGGACCCACCACGGAGCTCATGCATTCACCTGGGCCCTTCCGGGTCTGGCGCTGTGGCACCTTGGGGGTTTCGGCTCATGGATTTCAAGAACAATGGCAGAGCCCCCCTCTGGCCACCCGGGACCCACGGGGATGTGTTAAAATAAGGGTGCTGGGCTCCTCCCGCACAGGATCCGACTTCATAGGTTTGAGTGAGTCCTGGAGAGCGGGAGTTTAAAACTGCCTCCAGCTGGATCTCCGCCTCTGACCAGATCTTTGCCTGGGACTGGATCTCTGCCTTAGGCTGGATCGTTCCTTCACACGGGATTACTGCGTCGGACCTGACCGCTGCTTCAGACTGGATCGCTGTTGCAGCATAGATCTCCGCCTCAGGGTGGATCATAGCCTCCGACTGGATCTCCGCCTCCGATTGGGCCGCCGCCACAGCCTAGGTGAGTGATTCTCAACCCTGGCACCACAATGCAGTCACCCAGGGAATATTAGACTGGGAAGAAGAAAATGAAGAGGTCAGAACACCGGGTCTTCCTCACTGGAAACGGAGTCCACTGCGTTCCACGGGAAGCACCAACTTCCTGCGTAAACGGTAACCCGTCGTTACACGTGTCCTCCCATCGCGCCGCAGAAGGACCTTCCAAAATCATCAGCAGAGTGAAGCCGAAGTTTGTACCAGCGCCTTATCAAATCGCTGTGTTTTTCAAAGAGTCGTCACACAGATATTTAAAATCAAAGTTAAGATCTGAAACAAATCAAGCAGTTGTCTCTTGGACCGTGGCTAGAAATGGAAAGCACTGGAAGCTTCCCGGCCCCTTCTGCGTGGAGCACCCTGGAGGATGAACTGCCCATTGTTGACCCTGCTTGGGCACCTGTTGTTTGAGACAGGTCTGCACAATGTAGTACCCAAGCACACACACACTTCGGTCGCTCTGGGAATGGTCGAGTGACTAATCTGGGGGCAAGAAACAGTCTGAGTGGCATTTTGTGCCGCAAACATCTCAAGCATGTGCTTAACATGCAAAACATAGGTTTTTTAAAAGAGAGAAAATTCATTTTCGAGATGAGGTTCGCTGCAGACCCCTGTCATGCTCCAGGAGTGACTCATGTCCTGAGTGAATTGCTCCAGTTTGAAAAAAGCCACACCAGTGTTTCAGACTCTCCTCCTCCGGACCTCGGTCGGACTCCCAACACGGGGGCTTTTTAGTTTCCTGAGCTAGTGTACTTTTTGGACTAAAAAAAAAAAAAAAAAAAAAAAAGATGCTGTTGAATCCTCGCCATTCCTGATTACCACACTCCGTGGGGCAGATGCCTGTGGGCTGGGGCTGTGTCATCCTCGGGTACGAGGGTCTCCGAACGGCTTGTCTGTATGGACCGCATACCAGGGCTGCCCTGCCCAGGCAACCCTGAAACGAAATCGTGACCCAAGGGTTTTGTCAACCTCCGGAAGTAAATACAGAGCCAGGGAGCGGGCCCGGCCTCTGAAATCGCAGTGCAACCTTCCTGCTTCGCCTGGAGGAGAGGCCTGGTGCCTCCACCTGCCTCCCAGGGTCTGGTGACTGTGAGGGGCAGGAAGGAAGCAGGCAACATCAAAGGAGGCTGGCTTGGAACCTCTCCGTGACACAAGGTTTCACAAGTCTGCGTTTTTATCAGCTGCAGGCTGACAGCTTCCTTCCCTCTGTGTGTTGACCGCCTTTCTGAATTGCCAGATTTTTCTCACACATCTCCAATCCGCCCTAAGAGATTCTGCTGGCTGGAGCTCGGAGCTAGGCAGATCCGCTCCCAGAGGCTAACTCCAGGCCCGCCCAGACCCAGAGCGGGAGGCCCTCAGGAATGGGAAGTAGGGACAGGCTTCCTTGGCTCCCCGCTGGGCGACCGGCCTGCCCTCCCTCCCCCACTCTCCCGCGGCTCCTCTGAAGTCTCAGGGGCCCTGCCAGCGACTGCTGGAGCCCCGGTGGCCTTCCTGCCCCGTGGGCTCAGAGGGGCAGGCTGGAGAAAGGATCCCTCCCGCATCCGGAAACGTCTCCCTGGCAGGGCACTGGAGGGGTGGCATAATCCACAGGTGGCACTTTAGGTGCACAGAAGACAATGCTCCAGGGCTTCTCAAACTGAGACGACGGGCCACCTTTTCCCCTCCGATTTTCAGCGTATCGCGGTTATGTTTTTATACGTTACGCTAAACTTTCAACGTATCGCGGTTATATTTTTATAAATTACGGTAACGCGAATTGCCAAGAAACAAAATAAAACCCAAAGGTCTGCAGAGTACGACTGCAGTTGTTTATGGCGTCCTTCACCAGAACGTCAAGCTACTCTGTCAATTGCTGCCAGTTTCTATGGGTTTCATGACTTCTGATTTCTGTGCTTACCTTGCTGCAGCCACCAACAGTCAAGAGCATGGCCCTGCGAGGTACCACACCTTGACTAGCTCAGTGAGTCCTGGAGAGGGAGAGAGGGAGAGGGAGAGGGAGAGGGAGAAGGAGACAGAGAGTTTGTGTGTGTGTCGAGGGTGAGAGTGTTGGTATGTGTTCATGAGTGTGTGTGCATGTTTGAAGGTGTGTGTGGGGGGTGGGGCACAGGACAAGGAGGGAAGGGATTTAGGCAGACATGATGAGAAGCCTCTAGGCGGCTCAGAGGTGACTACCGTGCACAGGCTCTATTTAATTGGTGCCTGAGGGGCGAGAGTTCAGGCACCTAAGACCAGCACCCAAACAAAGGGGAAGGGGGACCGGGAAAGGCCTTTCTACAGAAGAGACGAGATGGCCAGTTCGAAGTGGGCATGCCTGTTGGGGCTGCTATAACCCCGCTCTGAGCACAGCACCTGGGCCACAGTTGCATGCAGTGTGGACCCGCTGTGTGTGGGCACAGGCCAGGTATCTGTGCTCCTTAGCCTTTCCAGCCTCCCTGGCCCCATGAAGAGTTCCTGTCAGCCCTGTTTTACTGATGAGACCCTGAGGCTCAAAGTCCTAGCAACTGGCTCAAGCGGCAGGTCTAGAAGCCTGAAAATTCACAACACGTACCACCAGCTCTGGGTTTCGTTCACAGCAGCCGCTAGGAGTGTCCCTTCCTTGGAGATGGTGATGTTGTTGCCGACTCTTGTCAGAAGAGGGGTCAGCTGAAGGAGAACTCTCATGTGCCCACTTTCCAGAAGCACTGGCTTCCAAGAAGGGGCCCGGCCAGTTTGGACTGAGGAACCTGTGATCACAAATACGTAACATAGTATTTATAGTATTTAATAACATGTATCGTAAAATAAATCGTTTTGGGTGTTTTATAACTAGTCAGGGTTATGCAGGCATCTCCTTCTTTGCAAGAATCGGCAGGGGGAAGGGGCACAGAGGTGTCTTCCTTTCTATTCAAAAGAAGTTAAAAAGTGTTTTCTGAAATTGTTCACTTGGGGCCAAGAAATAAGTGTCGCTGTGGTGGAAGTCTTCCCTCTGGTCAAGTCGACAGGCGGTGCCTCGAGAAGAGGGTTCCCGGGACTCCAGGAGCACTCAGCCTGCCGCACACCCACCCCTGGTAGGGGCCAGAAAGGAGCAGCCAGCGTGCAGCCCCCTCCCCTCGCTGGGCTCCGCACCGGTGGGGAGATGTACACGGGGGTCTCGGCAGAGCCTGGGCACCGTGTCTGATTTATGTAAGGTTGCAGATTCTTCGGTGAAGATGATGATATATTTTGAGCCACAGTCCTTAGCTTTTGCTTGAATAGCCCGTGCCTTTCTCAGGACGGTGACCTGGAGCGGGCGAAGGCTGTGCTCGGCTGCCTGGAACCCTCTGCACTGTGCTGTGCTCCCTTAGCCCTCGGGGGGGGGGGGTTGGGGGGCTGGTGCAAGATCCAGATAAAGGATGTTTGAAACCTTCTTAGGAACTTTACTTTCACTGCAGGTCGACATCAGGCGAGCCAATAAATCCTGGTCCCTGGGGGGAAGATACAGACTCTCTGCTGGGTGGGTGGGCGGGTGGGGGGGAGAGGGAGATATGTCAGATGATGCTGGCTGCTACAGAGCACAATACCAGGAGTGGCCTCTCTAGATGGGTGGCTGCCCCCCCCCCCCCAGACTCCTGCTTCCCTGGCACGGTGTTGGGACATCTGGTACCCTCACTGAAGAAGAGATACATAGAGCCGGTCGACATTTCTGAGATTTTAATCTGTTGAGTAATCCATCCTCTGGAACCACGGTTCATCTTGATCGAGAAGCAATCCAGTTTGATTTTCTTACTCAGGAAACAGGAGTTTGTAACATCTGAACGAGGAAAAGTTTTGTGCTGATGGGTTCTTTTGGCCACTGTAGCCCCTCTATGCCACTTATCTATATTTGACTTTCCAAAGCAGTAATTTCGGGCTCGTTTTCTGTGGTTCTATAGCACTAGGCGTGAATGTCTGTGATGGTAAGTAAGTGGTCACAGACAAGGAGTCATTCGTGGGGATATGGTGGAAAGCGCCCAGAGGGCTTGGGCTCATGTCCTGAGATTCAACAGCTCTGAATAAACTGCTCTGTGTCTGTTCCCTCTTGTGTAAAATGAGGGGCTTGAAGCGTCTTCTGGATTCACTTCTGATTTAGTCTCTGAGTTGGACTGAGTGCCCTATTCCAGGAGCTTTTTCCTCAGTGTGATCTGCAGAAAAGCAATAGCTTGTTAAATATTCTCTATGTGTCATAGGGCCAGGATATTTTTCTGGAATCAAGTTGATATAATTAGATTGAGAATCAAGAAGTCAGAATCAATGTGCCAGCATTGCCTGGAAGTGGCCGGGGGCTCGGAATCTCTTACCGAAGGGGGAGGGTGCAGGGATGAGATAGGCCTCTGAGACCTACGCCAAGTCCCAAACAGTTCAGTTTCACGCACAACACTTCGGTGAAATACAATCCCGCTGATTCTCTTCCTTAGTCTTATATGATCATGCCGCATTGCATCATTTCTAACACGTGGTAGTTCATTCTCAGACTCCGGCAGCGGGATTTTAAAGTTCTTCCCATTGCTTGATGGGTTAGAACAGTTACAGTAAATGCGGAGCCCAGAGGACAGGCACAGGTTGTGAGGCAAAGCCAGGCTGTGTCCGTAACCCCAGAGTAGATGGAGCCTTCAAGAAAAGTTCAGGACTGGCCCTATGAAGGAACCACAATGATCTTGTGGCTCTGTCCTCCTTTTCTGTGCCTTGCCTGCTTTAGACATTCTCCATCAATCTGCATTCGCCTATTTAATATAGGCTTCCTAGGACAAATCTGCTTTTCTAGGAAGCGATTTGATAAATTAATTCACGTGAAGTTATACATACATTTTGTCACTCTTACTTTATGCATATAAAGGCACAAAAGCTGTCTAACTTCGTTTCCAAGTTAATGATGTCACGAGTTTTTGAGAATTTTCTTTTCTTCAGGGCCCAGTACTGGGCTACAGAAATGAGTAAAACTTCTGCAGCATGTTGTTTTGCTGTGCTCTGTTGGTATTATTAACCCTGTAGGATGTTATCTCTGACATGTTCATAGCATCACCACGACCCACAGGAGGTATGTCTCCCGTTTTTAAGCTCCAGAGAAGTCTTGGAGAGAATGCTCAGTAGATCTGATTTTCAGAGATCTTATCAAGTTGTGTGCTAAATGAGCCAAGCCCCTTATCTTCCTTCAGAAGGAGTTTAAAACTAAGGCTGCATTAGGAAGGAATGAGAGAATATATTTCCTCATGGCTTCAAGTTCAAACACTTGAACTTCTGAGAAGAGACTTGACATGTTCATCCTTTTCCCTCTGCCTGGAGGAGTCAAGACTGAAAGTGAACGTATGAAATCAGTTCTTTCTAGGTAGGTCTCTTTGAAAATAAAAATTGTTTGCACATGTGTTTTCTATTGTAGCAACACAAGCTTTCTTCTCTGTTCTTTCAGCATGGCACAGTTTAGAATTTTCCTGTGAAAGACATAGAGAAACAGTTTCCTACTTTTCCTGTGCCAGCTTCAAGATTCTAGGCTTTTACTAGTACTGTCATTAATAGTTACCAATCTTCCTTTCCCTACCTTTTTCTTTTTTAATTACAGATTTAGAGGCTTCATCCATCCATCCACCCGTCTATCCATCCATCCATCCACTAATCTACCCATCCACTCATTGGTGCTGGATCTTTTGTCAGTTCTAGAAATCCCAATATAAACAAGTCTGTTACCCTCCTGTGCTCTTTAGTCATGTTCTAGATGAGGAGGGCTAAATGGCATGATCTGGTTAAAGGGTGCTCAAGGACCAGGAGACATTGTGAGCATTAAAAATGGAGCTGGTGACTATCTTTAGGGAGGTTTTGCTGACACCTTGTCATGTGGATGCTGATAAAGTGATTCTGATAACTTATTAGCTGTGATAAATGCCTAACTGTATACCTGGGATATTGCCTTTTTCACACACACTTGAACAGTTGATGCACGGACACTCTTATGAAGCTTCCTGGTGAAAAGTGTGCAAATGAAATGATAAATGTTAGCAGAACTTTTGATTCAAGGCAAAATGGTTCAGTGGATGCTTTTGTGGTTTCAATGTTAGTGATATGATACTATTCCATCATTTTTAAGGGTGCGGTACAGAAAGAATTCATCTTCTAAATGGCAGAGTACTGTTACTACAAATAGGTGTTGGGTGAAATGGGCCTTTCACCTCCTTTGTGCCCCAAATAGGCCGTATTTTTTGAGGGAGAAAGATTCTCTATTCCAGAAATGTGGTATCATCACAGCCTTACTCTAGATGCCGAAAAATACCCTGTGGCTACTATTTCAACCCCTGGGAAGCAGGTGTTATTTCTTTTATAAAACAGAGTGATTTCCATAGCTAATTATTTCCTTCTGTCAAACAAAGCAATAGCAAATGGTCATCCAACTCTTTCTTTGCGACCCAATATAACCAGCTCACCCTCTTCCTGACTCCCATTTCCTGCATCGTTACAGAGAAGGTCTGTGGATTTCGGTACAACTTCCTTTAGAAAGCATGGCCAAAGGTTCTTGCTGTCTCCCCAGGAGGAGAGGAAGAGGGTGGAGCTGACCCAACAGTTTTAGGTGTAAATAGAAATCTCATTGATGAAAACGCACTGCTTTCTGCACAGGATATCTGCAGGAATATCAACAATTTGGTGTTACTTGCTGTTGACCTTGATAGATATTTTACAACCTGGGGTTGTAACAGTCTCAGGAATTTCCCTGAATCATTTTCCTCCTTATCATTAGAAACAGCACCAGTGGCACTGAACTGCCTTTGGTCATGATCCTGCCCCGTGGAGACTGACCCCTACATCTGACTGTAACTGCTCGGCGCTTTGGCTGCTGTGGGAAGGGCTTCTTGCCTGGTGAACACCCAGAGGACGGTGACCATCTGCCTACCCCCTCCTCCATTCTGCACATCTATGAAAAGTGACCATCCTTTCTTAGTTTCTGTTCCCCAGATCCTGGATTGAAGGCAGGGACTTCATACATAGGGAGAATAAGGGGACAGCAAATGGGTAAAAATCTGGGAAAGCAGACGAAGAGTGAGAGGCAGTGTGTTGGCCACTTACTCTGGATGCCACGGAGGGTCACGGCATCTGGACAATGTCTGAAAGGCCCAGAACAATGGTTACTGGCCAATGAAACGCTCTTAGAGTGATCTAACCTTAAAAATCACTTGGCATACTCCGTCTGAAGAACCGGCGTTGTGACCAGCATTGACCTTCGGCTCTAACTTTTACGTGTACTTTCCCACTCTCGGATTTCTTTCCAACATCCGTTTATTCATCTACTTGTCTGTGGATCAAATGCTCATGGGATGTCTGCTCTGTGCCCTGCAGTGCACTGCGTCCATAGAGGCAAAGGTGCAGGCAGCACAGTTCACCACAGTATTTCTTTGTAGTGGCATAATCTTTTGTTTTGCGGGGTGGACAGGTGGTTTTCATGTAGTAGGATGCAACAGTCACAGGAACACTCGTGTGAAGAAGTTTTGGACTCTTGCAGGCCTGCTGGATGCATGACATCGGAACGGCATTTGCATAGTTGAGAGTCAGGACTCCCAGAGGCGTGATGGCAATGTCATGTTCAATCTCACAGCAGCTCGAGTTCTGTACTTCAGAAGATCAGGTCACTGCCCACTCAGTGGGATTTTAGGCATTTCAGTACAACCCTCTGGAGCTGTGTCCTCCTCCAACCAGAGTAGATAACTGAAATTTTGCCATTAGGCATTCATTCATTAGGTATCATAGTTTTGGTTCACTCCTTGGTTAAAACACAATTTAATTTATGGAGGAGCCATTTTAACTTGACAGTTCATGTGGATATCACATCGCTGTTCAAGAAAGGAGTTCGGATGAGAAGTGGGTGGAGAGCGGAGGGAACAGATCTACGCTGACTTGACTTTATGCCTTCAAACAGAAACTTGAAGTCCTTCACAGTGACCTCTAGGACAGCACTGCTCGGTAGGTCTGATGACCACAGGGGACAGGCCTGGGTCATTTACATGTACAATCTATTCTCACATTGCCTATTGCCCTTCAGAAGGGCTAAACCTATGGAGCCTGGAGGACGAATCCTTGCCTCTTACATTTATTGGCGCAGTCAGGGGCACGTGGTGATGGTGGTGAGGAAGGCAAAGGTCAGCACTAAAGGGATGGTGTAAGGGCGATGTGAGACACGCTACCTCAGGGGTAAGAATGCGCCCCCAGAACTCTTCTCACCTGTCACCTTTGTCGGCGGATAAATTGGAGATCCTGAGAAGGTTAATGGGTCACTTGCCAAATTCAGGGAGAGACCATACTTGAGACTCCTGACTTCTAGTCCATTAGCCCACAGTGACTGAGCGTGCTATCCTGTCCTGGTGGGAGCTCCTTTCACCTGGTACGCAAGGTACTGGAGTACCTTGCCAAAAGGTACCAACATTCCCCCCTACCTTGTCAAGAGCAGGGAAAGGCCGTCTGTGGCGGGCTGGAAGGTACTCACACACCATTTGTGGTGGCTGGACCTCTCTGTCCTGGCCAACCGCCGAAACAGCCAGGGAATGAACTTGAGGGGGGAAGGATGAAGACTTTTCGAAGGTGGAGAATTTGCTGCAATGTGAACTTAGATCAAGGCCTGAGGTCTATCTACATGGTGGTGTTGGGAGGGTCTGATTTGTGGAGGTGGCCAGTCCAGGTCAGCTGTCAGGCAGGACTGTGAGCGCTTCGAGGGGGTAGATTTCGGCTGATTCCACTGGACACCCGGGGCCTGTGTTCAGAGTGGGGCTGTCCAGCCAGGGGGCGGATGCTTACGGAATAAATGCGATGTGTTATGTGTTCAGCTTAGTCTCTGTTGTGCTGTGGGGTGGGGTGGCGTGGAGCAAGACAAGGCAGCCTCAGCTCACGTCCTTTCACGGCTCTGTGCCGTGGCGCGACTTGTGCGAACTGCCGTCTGTTTCCCGTCTCCCTGTGGAGGACTCACAGGCTTCTTTCTGGCCTTGTGCTCGTGGAAACTATGCTGCTATGAACAACTCTGCCCTGGGTATGTGTGTTGGCACACGTGTGTGATTCTTTCCGCACGGTCCTTATTTTCTGAATGAGAATTAGGACCTGGGGTCGGAAGGGCCTGGCTGAAACCTTCTGCGTTCTACGAGCCGTGTGGCGACGTGTGGCTGGTGGAGCCCCGGGGCTGGAGCACACCCCGTGGCACCACTCTGTGTCCAGAGCCACGTAGCTAGTCAGGCTTCAGCTGGTGAACCTCAGCCACTTCCCCGGCGGGCCCGGAGCGAGGCGGGGAGCCCCGTGCCGCCAGCGGCCGCAGGACGGTGAGGCCTCGCCTGGCCCGCTGGGGGAGGTGGCCTGGGGGACCAGCAGCGCGGATCTGCAATATCAGCAAGTCTTTGTCGATCTGCTGAGACCGAAGCCAAGTCTCAAAACAAACATTTCCTGCGTGAACAATGTGTTTGTTATATTTTCCTCATTTGTTTATGATGGCTGTGTCAGCCACACTGATTTACATAAACACTGCCAATCTTGGGATGTTACGCTCTCAACAAAAGTAGCTGAGTGCAAACAGCATGCCTCAGTTTTAACTCATATTGTCTAAACATAGCAGATGTTGATAAAATGAGCCAACGAGAAGACACAACCGAGGAGACCGTTTCAAGGGGGGGCTTTTGATTAAAATGCATTCCAGATTGACAAAATGTTACAATATTAATGGAATGGATCATTTAAACGTCCTATTTGGCTCCTACAGAGCCGCAGGCCAGCTTTGCTCGAACTTCTGCAGCTTCCAGACGTAAACGCACGGGATGACTGCATATGCATCTGTGATTGAGCCAGGTCTACGGCTCTGGCTGCCCGGTTAGTTATTTAGCTGTTTGTTTCTGTACGCGCTGCACTGCCGCTGTGTTGCAGCCTCAGTCTGCACATGCTGGAGGTCCCTAATGTGCCAGAGATGCTCTTAGCCTTTCTGGTGAGCCGTGGCAGACCATGCTGGACCCAGAGTTTCCAGGGCCCAGTGCCGGGACACCGTCTTGCCCCCGGGGGCCAAATGACTGACTCGGAACCTCTCAGTAATATGATTCTGGGAAGCAGGTGTTACAACCCAAGGGGGTATGATTATAAGTAAGGAGACGATTCTCGGTGAGGATCTGATAAATTCCTCACACTTTATATTGGCTACCAGGGAATGGCATTCGAAGGCTATCGGCAAAATCCTGCTGTTGAATAATTTAAAATCAGACTGGAGTGAGCGGTGGGGTTCAAGCCTCTCATAGTCAGGGCTGACATCATTGACCTTGAATGTCCACAGCGAGCCTTTGCTTGTTATGGTTCTCAGAGAGAGATAAAATGGAATACTGCATCTTTGCCTTTTAACGAGCACTTGGACTCAAAGAAAGAATCCTTGGAATTGGCTGTGGATGTCACGGGGCCCACGGTGACGGGGCTGGTGCCCCTTGGTGGGTGGGAGGCCCACCCAGCACAGTTCCTGCCTAGGCTCCCGTGTCCCTGGGATGCTTTGGTGGGGGAGCTCGCTGTAATTGGAGCAGGGGCTGGAGTGTGGTGCGGGCGCAGTACGTGGGGCTCAGCAGCCTTCAGCGAGCGTGGGCAGGTGTGGAGGACGACCTCTGGCCCTGGCATTGCTACATCCGTGGGCAGACATGGCTTCCCACTGGAAGGGGGCTCCCACTTCGGGAATGTACGGTCAGGTTTGAAGTGGGGCTTTTAGCGCTGATTGCGTGGGGTTGCTTTTAACAATTAAACTCTGTAAAGCTTCTAAGATGGAGCTTGTTACATAGTAAATACCCTGTAATCGGTAGCTATTATTGTTGCTGCAATTGTTTTTGCTTTGAGCTCATCAGCCCGATTCTCACCTAAGGTCATTTACATCAGGTTTTGTGACGGTGTTTACATCAGCACATCAGGGTGTTGGAATCAGCCCGCACATACGGCTGAAGTCCTTCCAGCTGACAGTTGGAGCAGGGCTCAGTCTAGGGGCAGAGACTGTCCCTTAGACACGGAAACTTTGACATAAGGAGAAGGGAAAGGAAAGAGAATTAATGACTTCTTTGACTAATGACTCATTAAGAAGGAGGCACAGTTCACCACAGTATTTCTTTGTAGTGGCATAATCTTGTTGCTTCCATAGAATTTGGCGTTTTAGACAATGGCAATATTCAGGTTTCTTTTGTAGATGGAGAAATAAAAGACCAAAGAAACTAAGTGGCTTTTCCAAGGTCACCCAGACTTTGGAGGCATCTCCAAACTCGGGCTAATGTTTCACTTTTGTCTATAGTGTCTTTTTCTATAAGACTTTATATGGTCTCTAAATCAAGGAGTCCGTTCTACTGCGAGAGGAAAGAATATGTCATTTATTGCCCAAGTAAATAATTTGCTCAATAGCCTTGCAGAATGTTCATGAAGGATGAACACTTTCCAGCTGCAGGAAATGGTAGATAAGAAACAGTAAAAATGACAAAAATTCTGTTTCTGTATTCCCATCAGGCTTTGAGTACCAATGAATTGTCCTTATTTTTTTTAAATTAAGACTTTTCATTTTGAATTAATTCATGGTAGGTTCACATGCTGTTGTAAAAAAAATAATACAAAAAATCCTATGTAACTATTACCCAGTTTCCCCCCATGGTAACATGTTACAAAATTGTTGCAACTAAGATATTGGCATAGATGCAAAGTACAGTGTTTCCATCACCACAAATATCCTTCTGTTTTCCCTTTCGAGGCACCTGGGTGGCTCAGTTGACTGGGCGTCCGACTTCGGCTCAGGTCATGATCTTGCGGTTTCTGGGTTTGAGCCCTACATTGGGCTCTCTGCTCTCAGCTCAGAGCCCGCTTCAGATCCTCTGTCCCCCTCTCTCTCTGTTCCTCCCCTGCTCTCTCTCTCTCTCTCTTTCAAAGGTAAACTTTTTTTTTTTTAAAAAGAAAGAATTATAGCCGTACCCACCAACTTTTCCTCTGTACCCACCTGAAAGGGGCAAACACTAATCAGCTCTTCATTTCTATAATTTTGCTACTTCAAGAATGTTCTATAAATGGGATGATATGGTGTATAATTTTTTTTTTTCACTCAAGAGTAACTCTCTGGAGATGTATACAGCTTGTGTGTATCAATAGCTCATTGCTTTTTATTACTGAGTAGCATTACGCGGTGTGAACATACCGTTGTTTGTGAATCATTCACCCAATGAAGGATATCTGGGGTATTTCCCATTTTGGGCTATTATAAATAAGGTTGCACATTTATGGACAGGTTTCTTTTTGTGTGAATGTAAATCCTCATTGTTCTAGAATAACTGCCCAGGAGAGCAATCGCTGAGTTGCATAGGAGGTTCATATTTATTTATTTTATTGTCAAGCTGTTTTCCAGAGTGACTATCATCTTATATTCTCACCAGCAATGTGTGAGTGATCCAGTTTCTTGGCATCCTTGCCAGCATTTAGTGTTATTATGGTTTTTTATTTTCTTTTAATTTAGCCATCTTGATTAAGTGTGTAATAATATCTCATTTTAATTTACATTCCCGTACTGGCTAATGATGCTGGACATTTTTCTCGTGTGCTTATTTGTCATCTGTAGATCTTCTTCAGTGAGTAGCCTCTTCATGACTTTTGCCCATGTTCTTATGGATTTTTTTCTTTTTTACTGCTAAGTATTGAGAGTTCTTTAGTACTCTCTTTCTATTTCTTAAATATCCTTTGTCAGATAGGTGGCCTGCAAATATTTCCTCCCAGTCTGTAGCTTGTCTTTTCATCCTTTATCAGTGCCTTTCACAGAGGAAAAGCTTTTAATTTTGTTGCAGTTCAACTTATCATTTTTTCTTTTTCTGATTGTGCTTTTCCTGTCAAGTTTAACAACTCTTGGCTGAATATTAGATCATGAAAACTTTCTCTTATGTTTTTCCTAAATGTTTTGTTTTTAAGTCCATGACATATTTTTTTAAATTACATTTTTAATGTTTATTTATTTATTTGAAAGAGAGAGAGGTAGAATGTGAGTGAGCAAGGGGCAGAGACAGACAGAGACACAGAATCCAAAGCAGGCTCCAGGCTCTGAGCTGTAGCACAGAGCCCCACGCCGGGCTCGAACTCACGAACCGTGAGGTCGTGATCTGAGCTGAAGCTGGAAGCTCAACCGACTGAGCCACCCAGGCGCCCCAAGTCCATGATGTATTTTGAGCTAAGTTTTATAGAAGATGTGACACTTAGGTTTGGGATAATTTTTTTGGCCTATGGACATCCAATTGTTCCGGCTCCATTTGTTGATCAGCTATTTTTAGGTCATTCATTTGCTTTTGCAACTGTGTCAGATATCAGTTGGACATATTGGTTGGGCCTACTTCTGGGTTGTCTATTCTGTCTCATAGATCTGTGTGTTTATCCCTCCACCAGCACCAGACTGCCTTGATCGCTGTAGTTACAGAAGTCTTGAAATTGGACTACCTCCACCTCCTCCTTCTTTTCTGAAATTGTAGCTGCCTTTTGCCTTTTCGTATACATTTAAGTGATCTTGTTTATATCTGCAAACAGTCTTGCAGGGATTATGATAGGCAGTATGTTAATCCTGTATATCAATTTTGGTATTGTTCAAATTATCTTTGCTTTCTTTTATCAGCATTTTATAATTTCTGCCATGCAAGCCCTGCACATATTTTTCTTGCATTTACACTTAAGCATTTCTCTTTTTTAGACTGAGAAATTTGAAGGTCTGTGTACTTAATGCTAGTATGCAGAAAGACTATCCGTTTCTCTATTTTGTATCCAGTGACATTGCTGCACTCACTTACTAGTTCTAGAAGTTCACCTTTTTCTTTCCTTCAGACTCTTTGGGGTTTTCTGTGTAGACCACTGTGTCATCTGCAAAAAGGGACACTTTTGCTTTTTCTTCTCTGATCTGTGTGCCTTTTATTTCCTTTTCTTGCCTGGTTACACCAGCTAGAACTTTACCACTATGTTGAATAGGACTGTTAGGGTGCATGTCTTTGCATTGTCCTTAGTCTTAGCAAGAAAGCACTCGGTCATTCACTACTTGGTATAATAGTAACTGCAAGGTTTTTCTGATGTTCCTGAATTAACTAGAGGAAGTTTCTCTCTATTCCTATTTTTCTGAGCTTTTAAAAAAATCATGAACAGGTACTTGAATTGAATTTTATCAGCTGCTTTTTTTCTGTTTTTTGTTTTTTAATTTTTTTTTTTAATATTTGAGAGATAGAGCGTGAGCGGGGGGAGGGGCAGAGAGAGAGGGAGACACAGAATTCGAAGCAGGCTCCAGGCTCTGAGCTGACAGTAGAGAGCCCCGACGCGGGGCTCGAACTCACGGATTGTGAGATCATGAGCTGAGCTGAAGTCAGACGCCCAGCTGACTGAGCCACCCAGGCGCCCCTTGTTTTTGTTTTTGCATTAATTGATACAATCAGGGGATTTTTCTTGTTTAGTCTGTTAATATGGTGGATTGCAATGATTGATTTCATATACTGAAGCAGTTTTGGATCCTTGAGGTAAGGCCCACGTGGTCATTGTATATAATTCTTTTTCCATATTACAGAATTCTATTTGATAATATTTTGTTAAGGATTTTCACACCTATATTCATGAAAGATATTAGTTTGTAGTCTCCCAGGCCCTCCCCCTTTTTGAACTGTGTTCGTCTAATTTTGAATTCAGAAGTATTCCCTTCTCTTCAATTTTTTGGAATGATTCTTTAGAATTGGTAGTCATTCTTATGTCTACGTTTGGTAGAATTCTTCAGTGACACCATCTGGACCTGCAGATTTTTTTTTTTTTTTTCCTGAGAGCTGTTAATTATGAATTCAATTTTTAAAATACTTATAGGACTATTCAAATTATCTATTTCACATTGAGTGCATTGTCGTAGTTTTGTATTTTCTGAGGAATCCTTCCATTTCACCTAATTTGCCCAATTTATGTGTGCACAACTACTGACAGTATTCCCTTATCCCTTGATGTCTGCAGGGAAAATGTCCTTCCTGAAACTGATGTTTTGTGCTTTCTCTTTTTAAAATGAGTTTGCTAGAGGTTTGCCAGCTTTATTGATCTTTTCAAAATACCAACTCTTTTTCACTGATATTCCCCATTATTTGTGTTTTCAGTCTTAGTGATTTCTGCTCTATGATTGCCTTCTTTCTATTGCTTTTAGTTTCTGTTGTTCTTTTTCTAGGTTCTTGAGGTGAGAGATTACATTACTGACTTCAAACTTTTCTTTTTTCTAAGGTATGCATTTTGTGGTATAAGTTTCCCTTCTGCACCGCTTCAGCTCACTCCCACAAATTTTCATATGTTGTAGTTTCAATTTCACTGGATTCCATGTATATTTTAATGCCCTCCCTCCCTCCCGCTCTGTCTCTCCCCTCCCTCCCTCCCTCCCTCCCTTCCTTTCTTTCTCTTGAGTTTTTATAGGTGTTTCAGAGGGTTTTTAGTTTCCAAATGGTTGGATATTTTGTTGTTGTTGATTTCTGGTTTGTTAACATTGTGGTCAAAGAATGTCTGATTTTGATTCTTTAAATTTTGTAGAGTTTTAATTTAATTTAATTTTTTAATGCCACAGGATGTGGTCTATTTTGGTGTGTTTTCTTTGGGTTCTTGAAAAAAAATTTGTATTCTGCTGTTGTTGGGAGGAGTATTCTACAAATGTTGATCAGAATCTGTTTACTAAGAGTGTTGTTGATTTAGTACATATTCTGGCTGATTTTCTGTCTAATTTTAACAATTGCTGAGAGAAAGGTGTTGAAGTCTCCTACTATAACTATGGATTAGTTTATTTCCCCTTCCAATGCTGTCAGTTTTCGCTTCACATGTTTTGTGGTGTTGTTTGGTGCACACATATTTAGAGTTTCTATGTTTACTTGGTGGATGACCCTTTACCATTATATAATATCCCTTTTTGTCTCTGGTAATTTTCTTTATTCTGAAGCCCACTTTATTAGATATTAATATATTCTTTCCTACAACCTTTTGGCCATTGTTTGAATGGTGTGTATTTTCTATACTTTTACTTTCAACTTGCCTAAATCACTATGTTTGAAGTGAATTTCTTGGAGATAGCACAGAGTTGATTTGTATTGTATTATATTATATTTATATATTATTAAAATATTATATTATACATTTCTATTTAATGTACCTTAGTATGTTAGGGGTTAAGCTTGTCATTATATTTTTTTGGTTTCTGTTTGTTCTTTCTGGTTTTTATTTCTCTATTTTCTTTTTCCTTCCTTCCTGTGGTTGAGCAATTTTTTTAGAATTCAATTTTAATGTCTAGAGAATTTCGGGGGTATCTCCTTATATAGCACCTTCAGTGTTTTGCTCTAGGTGTTACACTATATATCTTATCACAATGTACTGGTGCTGTCATTTCACCAGTTGGAAAGACTTGTAGAAACTTTACTTCCAACCCCTTTACCTTCCCATTTTTGTAATACAATTATCTTAAACATTTCATCAGATCGTTGTAATTTTTGCCTCAACTCTGCACTGTATTATAATATAGTATAATGTAATATAATATAATATAATATAATACTCAAGAGGAAAAGTTTATTTTTTTACTTACATTTGTTCTGACTGTGTTCTTTCTTCCTTTCTGATGTCTCAAGATTCCTTCTTCTTTGGGGGTGCCTCTGTGGCTTGGTCAGTTAAGTGTCCAAATCTTGGTTTCAGCTCAGGTCATGGTGTCACTGTTTGTGGGATCAAGCCCGCCATCAGGCTTTGCGCTGACAGCATAGAGCCTGTTTGGGATTCTCTATCTCCCTCTCTTTCTGTCCCTCTCCTTGTTTGTGTGCTCACTTTCTCTCTCTCTCTCTCTCAAAAAAAAAAAAAAATTCACTTCTTTTTTTAAGTCATTTCCTGTCTGTTTAGAGAAATTTCTTTTGCCATTCTTTTAGGGTAGGTCTACTGGTGACAAATTCTGTCAGTTTTCCTTCTTCTGAGGATCTTTTGATCTCTCTTTCATTCCTCAAGGGCATTTTCACTGGATATAGAATTCTAGTCTGGCAGTTACTTTTTTTTTTTTTTTTTAAACTCTTTTAAGCAATTTCCTCTGGTTTCCATGGTTTGTGATGAGAAATCTATGGTCATTTGAATTGCGTCCCCCATATAAGTGAGGTGTTAGTTTTCCTCTGGATTCTTTCAAAAATTGCTTGGCTATGCTTTAGTTTTCATAAGTTTAGTTATGATGTGGCTTGGTGTTGATTTCTTTGCCTTTATCTTGTTTGGAGTTCACTTTGCCTTTTGAATCTGTAGGCTATATCTTTTGCTAAACTTAGGAAGTTTCCAACCATTTGTCCCTTGGGTACCTCTCAGGCTCACACATATTCTCTCCTTCTGAGAGTCCAGGGACACAAATGTTAGATTTTTTGTTATAGCCCACAAGTCTCTTGAGGTTCTGTTTGTTTTTATCTTTTTATTCTATCTTTTGCTGCTACTCAGGTTGGGTAAATTCTATTGGTCTGTCCTCCACTGTTTCTTCCTTCTTCCCTTTTCATTCTGCTCTTGAACCCATTCATTGAGGTTTTTTTTTTAAGTTTCAGTTATATGTATTTTCAGTTCTCAATTTTCCATTTGGTTCTTCTTTCTTCCATTTCTTGCTGAGATGTTTATGTTTTGGCTGAGATCATTTGTTCCCATTGTTTCAAGTATGTTTTCCTGGCTGCTTTAAAATCTTTATCAGATAATTCTAGCACTGTGTCATCTCATTGTTGACAATGTTTGCCTGTTTATGACCTGAATAGTTTGAGATCCTTCTCGTTCTTGGAATGATGAGTGACTTTACATTGATACCTGAACTTAGAGTACTATGTAATGAGACCTTCGGTTTTAGTCGGCTTCTCCTGACTCTGCTCCAGTGGGAAGCAGGAAGGTGCTGCCAGTTGGGGACGAAGTCCGGGTTCCCCAGTCAGTCTCCCTCTACACGCGGGGGAATCTTTTCATTGCTCAGGGTGGAGGTGTTGGGAGTTCTGGTTCCCAGTAGGCCTCTGTGGATCTGTCCTGGCTGTGAGGAGTAGAACTACTCCCCTCGCGGCTGCACTGACATCATGGCAGGGGGTGGTCCCATTACTGCTGGGCGATGGTGAAAGCGTTGAGTCTCCCCTAGGCCTCCCCTGACGCCAGAGAGAGGGGTGCTGCATTTCTGCTAAGTGACCTCCACTAACACCAACTTATGGGAGTGGGCCGGGGTCACAGGGTACTTCCTTACTGCCCGGAGAGGATAGGATTCTAGGCTCCTGACTTGGCCTTTGCTAGTGTGGGAGAGGGACCGTAGATTTTCCTGTAGCGTTTGGCTGGAGGACAGTGGTTATTTTTTAAAAGTTTTTTTGTCTTGCTCGGATACCCCTCTCCTGGATCTTTGCCTAGAGAGAGTAAGCTTCAGTTATGACTTTTCTTGTCTGTGCCCATTGGCATTTCCAGGTTGCTGGCTTCTTTAGCTCCAAGTCTGTGACATATGAGGCACAAAACAAAACAAAACAAAAAACAAAAACACCCCCAAAAGACGAAAACCAGGGAACTCAATTACATGTCATTCTTCAGGTTCTGAGGTCTCTAGCTGGTCTGGCTTCCTCTCTCCAACCTTTCAGGGATTTATTTTATTATTATTTTTTAATGTTTATTTATTTATTTTGAGAGAGAGAGATAGAGAGGGCAGGGGAGGGGCAGAGAGAGAGAGAGAGAGAGGCAGAATCCCAAGCAGGCTCCACATTGTCAGCATAGAGCCTGATGTGGGGCTCGAACCCATGAACTGTGAGATCATGACCTGAGCCGACACCAAGAGTTGGACACTTAACCGACTGAGCCACCCGAGCACCCTTTTTCAGTGCTTTATGTATAAAATGTCCGGTGTTTTTAGTGATACTTAGTAGGAGGAGTAGAGCACACCCGCTCTCAGAAGTCCCGTCATTAACTTGTAAATGTCTTTGCCAAATAGCATAAACAGCGAGTGGAAAGCTGAAAGTCTGGGACTTTGTATGCAAATGCATCATCATGATCCAGTAATATTCAACTTCAGAGAGGACTTAGAATTTCTAGTTGCTGTCGGTGCTGACATTCTCTTGGTGTAGGTGTCAGTTAATTTCCACAAACTTAATTTATGTTTGGTTATTCTGGGACTCTTGCGTTGAATTTCCTAAGGAAAGCCAAAGTGGGTAAGTGTAAATTTGCTTAGCAGCAATCACTTCAGAGGGAATATAAATGCGGCTGCAGATGATGGCGAAGCTTCTGGGGTGGGGAGCTCAGATCATCAAGGCTCTGGGAGGGGCGGTGTCTGCATTTTGAACACAGAGACTTCATAGTTCACATCACTAAGCAGTGGTGGATTTAAGTGACTGTTGCTGGACAAGACACATTAGTAGATTTCCTGTGGCACTTCATAATGAGCAGTTAATTTTAGCTTGCTCAAAGGAGAAAGGAGTCCTTGCTGGCCGACCAGCTCAGTTTTCAGGGAATCACTATAGTGACAAATACTGTTATGAGGTATACAGAGGAAAGCGATTAATAAATGCCCGCTGACGATGAAGCGTTGCCAGATTGACTGTGAAGTGGAGGCCATCTACTGACGTCTCCTGCAATTAGTGCTTGACGTGCTTTTGAACCCAACGTTTCCATTGGTATGTCGTTTCTAACCGGGGGTAGAAATGGAAACTATTGATTTTTGGATCCAAACCCCAGACACGTTTAGGAGTTCAGAATTCATAAAAGGAAGACCAAGAAGTGATTAAAGTAACTTTAGAAACGCAGATGTTTTAGAAGTCACCCATTTATCTGACCAGGGACAAAACACCCTGCTTCACCTCATAAGCTGCTGTAACAACAGTTGATTCTCACGACCTCCTCCACCATTATGCTTTACCAACTTAAAAAAAAAAAAAAAAAAAAAAGAAAACTTACCCGGCACATAAATTTCCCGAATGCCACGGTCCAAGCTAGCCGTACTAATTTGTGACATGGAATAAGGT
Organism: Herpailurus yagouaroundi; assembly: GCF_014898765.1. Classification (NCBI taxonomy): domain Eukaryota; kingdom Metazoa; phylum Chordata; class Mammalia; order Carnivora; family Felidae; genus Herpailurus; species Herpailurus yagouaroundi. Next base: position 33,434,722 of record NW_024412406.1, on the reverse strand, counting down.
TTTCTGGAACTAAAGGTTATTCTGATATTCCAGGGCTTGGTCCAGTGTCTGGCCTGGAATAGATGCTCAGCAAATATTTACTAAGCGAGTTGACTATGGCAAATGTGTATGCCCCATATCCCTAAACCAGAAGGAAGGTTACAGTCTATTTCAACTTGGCTCTTGAAACTGGGTTGGTCTTCAGAGGAACATTTATTAATAATTAATAAATAAAAGACATTTATTTAAGGTCAAGGTTTCAGGTCCACTTTGTGAATAAAGATCTGAGCTTTGGAAATGACCTTGAATTAGTATGAGATGTTATGGCTTGCTCCTAGAAGAAAATCATACTATTAAAAACCTAATATATATATAATTAGAGTCTCTTTCTCAACTTCTGGATGTGTGTCATTGTTTATGGTGGCACAATAATAAATGCCTCAGTAATATTTTAGCATCTCGTATAATAGTGCCAAATGTTTTAGGCTGGGCTGTACATATAGAGATAAATGGCCCATTGTCTGTGTCATTTGGAACGGGGTTCTGTTGTATACAAGAGAGCCAGTGAATCTCAGTGATTTTACCACACAGAGCTTTGTGTTCGTAAACAGTGTCACACAGCTATTCCTGGCTATACGAGAGCCTGGGAACAGTGAGTGTTTTCAACAGGGCATGTTCCTGCTCCCAATAAAATTGGGATTATGTTGATAAAATAGAAAAGGGAATGATATACTCCACACTCCATCTCAGATATCCCTGTAAAAGTTCTGCCAGTACAAACCACATCCAGTCCCGTGTTCTTCCATAATGAAACTTTTCTATGTCACCAACCGTCCTCCATCTCCAACTAGGCCTCCTTCATTTTACTGTGCTTCACTTTATCGTGCTTCTTGGATATTGTGTTTCATTTTATTTTATTTTTTAGATTGAAGGTTTGTGGCAATCCCGCATTAAGCAAGTCTCCTGACATCATTTTTCCAACAGCATTTCGTGCTCCTGTGTCACACTTTGGTAGTTTTTGTAATACTTCAAACTTTTTCATTACGATCGTATTTGTTACGGTCATCTGTGGCCAGTGACTACGACCTGCTGAAATCTCAGATGGTTAGCATTTTTTAGCAACAGAGTATTTAAAATTTTTTTTTAATGTTTATTTTTTTTTATTTTTATTTTTTTTAATTTTTTTTTCAACGTTTTTTATTTATTTTTGGGACAGAGAGAGACAGAGCATGAACGGGGGAGGGGCAGAGAGAGAGGGAGTCACAGAATCGGAAGCAGGCTCCAGGCTCTGAGCCATCAGCCCAGAGCCCGACGCGGGGCTCGAACTCACGGACCGCGAGATCGTGACCTGGCTGAAGTCGGACGCTTAACCGACTGCGCCACCCAGGCGCCCCTTAATGTTTATTTTTGACAGAAAGAGAGAGCATGAGCGGGAAAGGGGCAGAGAGAAAGGGAGACACAATCCAAAGCAGCCTCCAGGGTCTGAGCTGTCAGTACAGAGTCGGACGTGGGGCTCGAACCCACGAACCACGAGATCATGACCCGAGCCAAAGTCGGACGCTTAACTGACCAAGTCAGCTTAACTGACCAAGGTGTCCCTGCAACAGAGTATTTTTAAATTAAAGTATGTACTCTGTTTTTTTTAGACATAATGCTGTTGCACACTTAACAGACTATAGTGCAGTATAAAGGCAACTTTTATGCGCACTGGGAAACAACAAAGAAATTCATTTACTTGCTTTATTGCAATGTTCACTTTATTGTGGTGGTCTGGAGCCGAACCATCGATATGTTTGAGGTGTGCCTGTATTGCATCTTCCAAATGAAATAACGTGGCTGAAGAGACCTGCCAGAGTTGAGACCATTAACAATTCATGGATTGAAAACATTTGTTAAAGTTGGCTATTTTAAAAAGACAATTTGATCTCCTTTTTACAGGGCATGTGAAAACAAGGCCACTGTGCTTTTGTAGACTTCATATTCGTATATTAGAGAAGAATCTTTTTTAATTGCTATGATGGGCAATAGTAATTGCTAATATTTATTGAGCACTTCAAATATGCCAGTTTAAAGCTTTGCATGTGATATCAGTTAGGCTTGGCTGGTCAGTTAACAAACCACTTTAAAACTTACTGGCTTAAGCCAGGTGCCATTTATTCTCATGAACGATGAGATTCATTAATGCTCATCAATCTCCGGGTGAATAGGGCTGGCTTTGCTGATGTTGGCTTGGCTGCTCCTACATCTAGGTTCAGCTGGTGGGTTGACTGGGGCTGGCTGGCCTACGAGGGCTTCACTCAGATATCTAGCAGTTGGCCATCTGCTGTGTAGGGCCAGGAGGTAACTGGGCCATCTGTCTCTTCCTTCAGCAGCCTAGCCTAGCCACAGTATGTCCGCAGGGTAGCAGCATGGTTTCTAGAAGGAAGAAGACAGAATGTATAACCTCTGGAGGTCCAGCTCAGAAGTGGCATGATTCTACTCCCATCGCGTTCATTCTATTGGCTAAACCGGCACAGGGACAGCCCAGAGTCAAAGAATAGCCTCCACTCACCTCTTGTCGGGAAGAGCTGCGAAACCACACTGCAAAGGGGAGACCCGGAGAAAGGCGGAGAAGCGTGACCATTTTGGCAAGCTACTTCACGTATGCTAGCTGCTTTAACGCAACAATCCTGTGAAGTAATGCTACTCTCATTCGCATTTTTGTACATGAGGAGACTGAAGCTCAGAGGGGCTGAGTAACTTTGTTCCAAATCGTACCAGTCGAAAATGGCAGAAGTAGGACCGAAGGCATTCTTGTTCCAGTTCCTGTTATCTTAGCCATTCTCCTGCAACTTTAAACTAGGTATAAGGGCAACTCAGGGTGGTTTGACCATCACAGAGAGAAACTCCAGGTGGTAGGACAGAAACCTAGCAAGTGTTAATGCCTAACCATTTATTTATTATTTAAAAAAAAAAATTTTTTTTTTCAACGTTTATTTATTTTTGGGACAGAGAGAGACAGAGCATGAAACGGGGGAGGGGCAGAGAGAGGGGGAGACACAGAATCGGAAACAGGCTCCAGGCTCTGAGCCGTCAGCCCAGAGCCTGACGCGGGGCTCGAACCCCCGGACCGCGAGATCGTGACCGGGCTGAAGTCGGACGCTTAACCGACTGCGCCACCCAGGCGCCCCAATGCCTAACCATTTAAAAGTGTTTTGAAGAAGCTCAATAAAGTAAATTGTGCATGGCTCACTTAGACAGAAGCAGATTACACAGGTTCATGACTATGCTATTTTGCCTCCCACACCTTCTTCAGAAGTAGCACTAAACATTTCTGAACATGTTTGTGTTCTGAGATGCAAAGCAGCTATTTAAAGCCCCAAGGATCCTGAATGTGTGTTTCTGTGGTTGTACCTCACATACATGTTCCCAGATTGTTCTGTGTGTTGGTGATCTAATCATGGTGACACCCGTGGACACAGATGGGATTCAAGACGTTAGTTCTCAATAGTAGCCAGGTCGAGACTCCAAGGGCAAAGCAGACCGTCTGAGAAAATGTGAGGTGAGAGGATGTGTGTGTCATAGGAAGTGAATCACTTACCATCAGATGCATCCAGTCATGGTCGGTGAGGCTTCTGGGCTGCCACCTTGTTTCACAAAGGTCACCGACCCCAGGATCCTGACTCTTAAAGAAATACAAGAATACAGAATCCACTGCTGACCCCAGGGAAAACAAGCAAAAAAAAAAAAATGGATCTGTGTTTAGGATAACCGTAAGGCCGACATAACCCAGTCAGTGACGTGCGGCAGAGTAGAAGGCAGGGTCTGTCTAGAACCCCAACTCTGCGTTGGTCCTGAAGAGTTAAAGAAGTCCCTAAACTGTCCCTCTCTGCCTCTGGCCCTGGTACCCTGTGAGGAAGTAGCTGCGGGGGAGAGTGATGAGGCGGGCCTGGAGAGCCTTATCTGTGCGCTGAGGCTGAAGAAGTTAGAGAAAAAGAGCCGCAATCATGCAGAAGGGCTCCCAGCATGTGGCGTCCTGTCTGTGAGCAGTGTAATCCCACACATCCTGAAAAGAACAGATGTTCTCTAGAATAAGCAATCACCTTTCCAGGACAATGACTAACGGAGAGCCAAAGTCCTCCAGAGCGAGTCTCTGCGTCACGGTGAGATCGAGAACATCCTGACCACAAGTTACTGATGGGCAGAAGACTTTCCTTCTGCACTCAGTAGGTGGAAAATCACTACGATTTCAAATGCATCTCCTGGAGAGTACAGTTGAAATGCCAAGGGAAAATTCAGCAATGCTGAGAAGAATGTAGACAGTGCCTGTGAATACAGAGGGACCACATGAGATGGCCGGGGAGCTGCCTTCAGGAAGGGACAGAGCAGCCTCTGTGCTTCGGTCCTCGCCAAACGCACGTTACCTGCCCTCATCCTGGAATAGCTTTGGAGTGAGTGACTCTTTCATAGTCCTTTAGACTCAAATGAAAACAACCTCTCCCCAGTTATGTGCTTTGCAAAACAAGCAGCCCAAGAGTTGCACCAGGGCAGCAAATGACCCAGAAAGGCAGTGATGGTTACACTTGTGGACAAGAAACATTCACAGAACATGGGGAAATGGAGACAGACTGCCAAGTTGGATTCTCAGACGTCAGGTCAGGAGCACGGAGGAAGAAGGCTCTGGTGTGTGAGTCACGAGCAGGCCGCGACGGTAGGGGACGCTGCACCCTCTTTCTTTGCCAAAGGGCCCAGACCTGCCTAAATATTGTAGTGCCTTTCCCCCACCCTTCCCAAGGAATATCTGGGAGCACACACTGTTCTCTACTTTCCTAACAACTAGGTAAGTGTTCTCGTATAATTCTTTAAAAAATTGGACTCAGCAGTGTTAGTGTCACTTTAATGTTGTCTCACCCACACTCATTTCTTCAATGTCCAAACACTCTCCCTTACAGAAGTCTTAGAAACGGACAAGATGCCAGCCAGCCAGGCCAGCCCCTCCTGACCTCCACACAGAGCTCCCGTTGACTGCAATCCGATCGTAAGTCGGGGCCAACGCACACGGGGCCGAGAGGGCAGCACTGTGAAATCCTAAACCTTGCCAAAGTGAACCTATGAGACGAGAGCAACGGTTCTCCAAGGAAAAGGAACGTACTTACCATGAATGTCACTGTAGAGTCGCAGGACAAAGTATGTCACTGAGGGCAAATAAACGGGTGGAGTGCCGTGTACGTGGACCTCAAAGGTGCTCCCTGCAGGTGTTAGAGAGAAAAGCTCTGGAGTGATGCGAGTTTGGGAAATGTTGGGTCAAACAGGTTAAATGTGTTGCTTTCCTGAAAGATTCCTCAGAATATTCTCACGCTAATGTGCATCGTGAGTCTCCAGGAAGGGTGTATGGTACATAGTGCTTCCCAAACAGGCAACAGGGCCCCGTTTCTCCCTCTCCCACGGCAAGTGGCTCAGCAGAGTGGAGAAGCATGTGGGCTCTGAGATCAGCCTGTCTGCTTTCATCCGGGCTCTCTCACCTATGAGTTCTGTGGCCTCAGACAAGTCATTTAATCGCTCCCAGCCCCAGCCTCCTCATCTCTAAGGTTGTGGGAAATAAACGAAATAACTCATAGAAGACATTGCATCTATTCCGTGGCCTCGGAGATAGTGACAGCTTCCTAAGTTACCGACGTAGAGCATCCTGCAGGGCGAGTTTTGCATGGTGTAAGCTTCTCAGAACGTTAGCGTAGTGAACCCGGGAGCTGCGGCTCAGCATAGGGGATCCCTGGCCAAAATAATGTGTTTAACTGTTCTAGTGAGAAGGATGCTCCAAAAACATCCCTTGATGGTCGTGGGGCAAGATCGCCCCTTGAATCTGAGTGATCAGTGTGTGGTTGTGGGACGTGGACTGAGGAGGGGTGTTTTATTATCACGAGGGGAGTGAGCCCGAGGAGGAAGCAGACGTCCACAGGACGGCAAGACCCAGGTGGCACCTTCATCAAACGTCACTTGAACTGACCCTTCCCTGGGCTTTTCGGTCAGAAGAGCCTGTAAATTCTTTGAAGCTTAAGTAAGTCTGAGTAAACCTTTCTGGTACTGGCTGGCTAAGCCTCTCAGCTGATAGAGGGGTGAGTTCCAGTGCACAAGAGAGCACTGGAAACCGTTCCAGAACACAAATGCAGCCCCAGCCTTCTAGCGATGGGCTTCGCGGTCTCCATCTATCACCCGACCGTTCTACTTCTTCGTTTCCTCCAGGAAAAAAAGGGGAAAATCAATATCTTTTCCACTCAAGCTTCATGGTTAAAGCAAGGTACAAAGGAGAGAAGGTGTGTGAAAACACTGGAGACAGTCAAGTGTTCTATAAATGCAACAGAAATATTTATAGCAATAGTGGGAACTTGACCACGTCTTGATTTAAAGCTGTTACACTGTGGTGGTACGAGACTTTTGGCTAATGCTAAAATAAGAACATAAAAGCCAGCTGTCAAAATATTATAATTGGTCTCTGCATAACCCTCAGGCTTTAACTTCTGTGATGCTATAAGTTTAAGGGCTTATCTGCGATTTCTGCCATTCTGTAATACTCTATCCCATTTAAAATTCTATAGCCCTGAATATTTCAAAAGAGACTCTGAAAGCATTCATGTATAAACAAGGAAAATCACCTCTGGTAATTTTATTCTATTTAAAAAATGTTTCAAGTTTTATAAAATATTAGTTCTCATTTATAGTTTGGGCCAAACAGACCAAGCACTCTTTGATAAAAGGTAGTGAAGTTTTTAATTTTAGTTTTAGAAAGAAAGAAGTTTTAGGTAACAGCATGGTAGAAAGTTGAAAAGGAAAGCACCTACAAAAAACAAGGAGAAAGAAATTCTGCAAGGACTTGAATGAAATTGAAACGTTAGATTATTAGCAATAGTAATTATCTGGTCTTTATTGGGAAAGAAAGTTCTCTGTGGGTTTTTGAACTTCTGCAAGTCTTGCTGGGAATTCTAAGAACACAAGGCCCCGACTGCCCTTTGGCTGGGTCATTTCTTAAGGTTGTGTTTGTAGCGGGTAGCTCTGAGCGATGGGATAAAGTCTCCCTCCAAGACCAAGAGTGGGCTTGCTTACTGTTCATTGTATCAAAAGTGCATCTCCCAAACTCAGATATGACACAACTCCACTGTGTGTCAAACATCATCAATCCGGTCCCTCCATGTCAGCCCCGTGGGACTTGGGGACAAGTGGAAGTGATATTTACACTCTGAAGTCCTTGGTGCTCGCTGTGTCCTCAATAATGAAGCCCTGTGCCTCCGACCCGGGGGTCTCATGTCTTCTGCCAGCATTCATGAAACAGAAACAGGCAATTTTATTAGCTTGTAAGGAAAGCAAAGCGTATCCAAGACTCTTCACAGCCTTGACACTTTTGGTGATGTGTTTGGTTGATTTTCATGAAAAATTCCTATAGTTAAGTGATGTTCTTTGTGGGCTCCTGCCATCTTCATTAACCAGCAGAGGGAGCCCATGCTAATTAATTAGCTGAGGCTGGCTTTCCTCATCCACATGTGATGGCATCTCACAGATAAAATCCACTTAGAATTATCCCGCTGCTGGCGATGTGTAGGGGAAAATGTAGGACATGAAACAGTACCATCATTGACTTGGCCTTCAGGGTATCAAAAATAAAAATATTACACTTCCCCCAGGAAGGAGGAATTTAGGGAATGTGCATTACTAACCCAGAAGAAGTTGAAAGTAGCATTTTCTCAATAAAGAATTATTCTTGGGGCACCTGGGTGGCTCAGTTGGTTAAGTGTCCGACTTCAGCTCAGGTCATGATCTCGCGGTTCGTGAGTTTGAGCCCCGCATCAGGCTCTGTGCTGACAGCTCAGAGCCTGGAGCCTGCCTCAGATTCTGTGTCTCCCCCTCTCTCTGCCTCTCCCCCACTCATGTGTGTGTGTGCTCTCTCTCTCTCTCTCTCTCTCTCTCGCTCAAAAATAAATAAACATTTAAAAAATTATTCTCAAGTTGATGGCCCTGGATTTTATGAAAGGAGAGGTTCTGAATATAATTAAACAGTTACCTTTGGAGAACTGTCTCTTTCCTTTATACCATGTATGTAACTAAAAAATGGGGAGCTAACTTGAGCTTTCTCTTTCTTTGACACCAGGTATACTAATAAGAAATGAGGTCCGAACTTGGAAATTGCTTAAAAACTACTCATAAGCAAAGCACGCCAATACGTGTACACGCAGGTCTCATGCACTTTGCTTTGGTGTCTTCACGTCTGTACCTTTACCCAGGAAAATTTCAGGTGTGCGGGGCAAGTCCGGAGCTGACCATCTGCCCGGGGCGAGACTGAGTTCCCTGAGCAAGTTCCAGCATCGTACTTGACAATCTCAGAACCTTCTGTTTGTTTACAAAATAAAGCTCTCTGGGTGGAAGTGCGCGCGCATGCACACACACACACACACACACACACACGCACATTCATTAAAATAAGGGAGAAAACTTAACAGGAATTTAAAATTGCACCTAAAACTTGCCATACGGAAGGAGACAAAACAGAATAGTATCAATGATAAGAAAACTGTGGAAATATTATCTGTCGTTACTTGAATTTTATTCTGAACTTGGGACATTGTTCAACCTCCAAATCCAGCTTCTTCCTTCTACTTGACAGTAATCTAAGCGGAGGGTTTGACCAAGCGGTCTCTTTACCTGTGTGTGTTTTCATTTTGTCATTAGCTTTAATTTTTAGTTGTTTTCTTTTACTTATCATTATCACCATCTTGCTTGGAAATACCTTAGAGAACCAAAGTGGCAGGAGATTAAGAATAAGGAGGCAGAGAAAGTGGCTGTTTTTCAATTATAGTCAGTCTTTAGGGCAGGCTACGCTCTTGAAGATTTGTAAGAGGAAGTGATGTAAGTAAATGTAATTTTTTCCTACAAAAAATAATATGAGGAAAAGGTTATTTTCATAAATAAGGACTTATGCCTAAAATTGAAAGGAATATTTTAAATACCCTGTTGAGTTAGCTGCAGGTATTAGCTGTAGAGGTTTTTTTTTTTTTTTTAATTTTTGATGTTTATTTTTGAGACAGAGAGAGAGAGACAGAGCACAAGCCAGGCGAGGGGCAGAGAAAGAGGGAGAGACAGAATCCGAAGCAGGCTCCAGGTTCTGAGCTGTCAGCACAGAGCCTGATGCAGGACTCAAACTCACGGACAATGTGATCGTGACCTGAGCCGAAGTTGGATGGCTAACCTACTGAGCCGCCCAGGCACCCAGCTGTAGAGTTTTCTGAGGCACACTGCAAATCAGGGAGGGCGATTCCGAAGCTGGCTGCACATTGTTTATGATTTAATTTGTGCAGGTAAGGCACAAATTGAGGATCCCTGGGAGAGGAGCTTGTTTCCGTCTAGGAGCCTTAGGAATGCTGGGGAGGCTGAGGGCCCAGTCAAGGGCTGGGCAGTGGGGCCACAGAGGAGAAGAGTGAGGTGCATGGTCCCAGGACTGCTTGACGGTGGGCAGGATTAAGAAGGAGTCACGGTGGGGCTCGAGGAGGTGGATATTGGCTGCCTGGGGAGCACCGAGAGCAAGTGGGGTGGCTCAGATGTGGAAGGCCAGCGTTTGGGAATCCTCTCAAGAACCCTTGACTGGGACAGGGAGGCGGGGAACGAAGCGTTCCACAAACACATGAAGTAACCACCACGTTGACGGTGCCGTACTAGGCGCTCTTCCACTTGAGGTTGAGGAGGAAAGGTGTGGCCGCTCTCCCCGACTTGCAGGCCGGGAGACACAGCTCAGCCCAACCACCTCGAGCTGCCCGCTTCCTCGTGGGCACGCCTGCAAGTGAGTTAAGGTCGAGATGAGAGTTTGTCCCTCTCCACCTCTCTGCCCCAGCAAGTTCTGACATTTTTCATTCAGCCCTCTCGTTTTGTGACCCAAACGATGTTTCCTTGAAAGCGGAAACTGCATCAGAAATCCGCCGTCTGTGTTTTCATCCCCAGCTCCTTTCCACGGAACACACACACGGAAGGCCGAGAGCAAAATGAAATCACTTTAAGTCACAGACACAATCAGGGACAGAGGGGACTTTTTTCTCCTGGAGCAGAGACCAGCTCTGGGGGCGGCTAGACGGCTCGCTGTGGCAAGTCTGAATTTCAACTCTGGCACTGGGGTAGTTCAGAGGCAAGAGGGCTCCCCGGCTATCGCGATGGCTGCTCGGAGGGTCTCGCAAAGCCCCTCGCCACGGGCTCGGCGACCACGGCTGTGCTGACCCATAAACGATATGTCAGGCACCACAGAGTCCTATTCATGAGCTTGTGTTTTTGGAAGAAAGGTCCAGAGACTCTAAAAATGAGCAGTGAGACAGTGACATCATAATGGTATTTATTATTTCAGGTTAGACTGGCACCTACTAAATCACTAAGGCCACAGGTAGGTTTTTCCACTTGAGGGAAGTCTTCTTTTTCCCTCTAAAGCTGGATTACCGGGAGGCGTGAAGCACGCACGTTCCCCAGGAGTGCCAGTGTGGGTGAAATAAAGACTTAAATAATTCCCACTTCATTTCATTTTCACACGTTCCCCTCCCTAGAAGCTGAGTGGATTAATTTTTATAGGGCACAGACCGGGGCGGCTCACACACAGGCTCTCCCGGCTGCCGCCTCTAAGGCGTGACGGTGAACATCTCGGGACCCGCTGCTCGTTGGGGCCAGAAATTCCCATTCTACCTGAGCCTCTGGGCATGGTTTCAAACTTGAATTTTTATCAATTTATTCGAGAGACATGATGCAGTTATTAACATTCTAGCAGAGATTCATTTATCACATGAGCCTGTTAATATTTTAACAGGCCGGGCAAATTTCAGGCTGACAGGACGGGCAAATTTCAGAGGGGAAGTTGGGGAGTGAGTGAGTGGGGGGGGGGTTCCCCCTAAAGAAGCATCCTGGGAACATGCGGGCACGTGTGTGCGTGTGTATGCGTGTGTGTGTGTGTGTGTGTGTGTATACAGAGTCGTCGAGGTGGTCTGGGAATGCTGGGGGAGTACAAAATGGTCGAGATGCGGATGCGGACAGATGGCGACTATACTCACCGTGATGAGCACTGAGCAACGGGGGACCGTCAGATCGCTATGGTGTGCACCCGAAACCGACGCGACAACGTCAGGTTGATACTCCGATGGGAAATTAGGAAGCAATGGCTGAGATGTATGATGCATGTTAGGACTCGGGGAATGAAAACAACAAGGGACGATACACATGGTTTGTGATACATACCTAGGGTTTTAAACAACATTCAGCGAGCAATATGGAGGTTAAGAGAATAATCGTAGTGGTCACCTGATCACCCAAGTTCACTTCAGCCGCATGACAACCCCAAGGGCTTGGGCACTTGAGGAAACTTAATGTTTCTCCCCACAGAGTGAAGGCTGGTCTCGGCGTGGGGGAGGCCAGAGAAGCACAGCTTCCCGCCTGCCTGGGGGAGTCTCTGTCTGTTTCCCTGCGCTCATCCCTTCTTTCCGGGCCTCACAGCAGCTGCATCCTTAAACTAGCCCGGCGCCCGAAAAGAAGGATACATCCACGGCGAGACTGATGATCATGCAACTGAAGGTCCATCGCATGTCAAGCCCAGAAGGATCCCGAAGTACCACGCGAGCCTCCCGGAGGTGCCGGGATGCACAGGCTTTTCCTCCAAGGCTCACGGAGTGGGCAGGTGGAATGGGGAGGGTGGGACCCATGTGGTGGCCTCGGCAGCCACGGCGGGACCACTCCGGCTGGACTGTCAAGAGACACAAGACGCCTGACGGGCTTGCCTGCGGTGGCGAGGCCTTCACAGGGCTGCAGCCCGGTGACTTAGATGGGATTGTGTTCCCTCCACTTTGCAGATAAGGATCGGAAGCCTGACGGGATGAGACACCTGCCGTCAGCAGCAGGAGACCACAGATGTTAAGAGGCAGGAGGGTGGCAGCCTGGCCATTCGCTGGCCGCTCTGAGCTGCTGCACAGCTGCGGGGCGGGGAGGAGGGGCTGCCCGGGACCCAGCTCGCCGCCCCCCCTTCCTTGCTCCCCTGCTTTGGGCACATGGCTTTTTTTTTTTTTTTTTTTTTTTTTTTTTTTTTTTTGCTGTTTTTCTAACTCTGTCTGCAATGGCTCTGGCCCCAGGGCTTGCTCCCGCACATCACTCAGGTCACCGGCCAAGTGTTAGCACGACAGGGAGTCCTCGGGCACAGTGTCTGCCCCCCGCACCCATCACCACCCCTTTACCTATGTCCATCCCACAAAGCAGGGACCCCCAGGGAGGTGCATGCTGCTTTCACTGCTACTGTTTATTGTCTGTCTCCCCAACTAGAACGTGGGCTCCGTGACTCGGGGCTTTTGTAGCATCCCTGCATTCCTAGTGCCTGGAGCAGGGCCGGAGACGGGGTAAGTGCTGGGCAGACCCCCTGGGACTCGGAATGCGTGGGGTGATTGCAGCCCTTCCATCGTGCCTCCTCAGACTGGGTGGGGAGCGCCAGGAATGTGTCCAGATGTGGCCTCAGGGCACCTAGGCCAGCGCCTTGTGCACGGGGGACATTTGGTTGAATTAAATAGAATTTGTCTTGGAAGGAGGCTTCTGCTTACTGTAGGGCATTTTCGATGTTGGACGGTAGGAGGATTGAAGCGTTCCTTTTCTTTTTCCCATTGAGAGGTGTTTTTTAAATTTTCATTTTTTTTTTTTTTAATGTGTCTAGCCTAGGGAGACTAAAACACTTGGGTCTCTCTGACTTTTTCCATTGGAAGAAGGTGGGGAGTTCATTGTATTGGGTCTACCCTGTTTGAAACTCGCTCTTCCAAATGGAATCAGAACTATACAGAACAATGGCTACCTCTGTCTTTAAGAATCCCAGGACCTTTGGACAAAAGAGCCAACAATCGGAGGACACAGCATAGCCACGTGTGAGACATCCAATGTGGCTGTGCAAAAGGAGGGTCTTGGGAGGGCAGGACTTTCGGTGAAGGGGGAGAGGCCCCAGGGCTTCTGGGGAAGGGGAAGGGGCATTCCAGGCAGGAGAATAGGGAGAGCAGGCCCAGCAATCCAATCGCATGTGGGCGAGGATGGGGAGGAGCTAGGGGCCCCCGCAGCTAGGTGGTGATATGGATCCACACCCTGGGATATGATCTCATTAGCTAAGCAGGACCAGGCCTGGCCGGGATTTATAAGGAAGACCTCCCAGGAAAGCCCTGGGTACTGCATAGATTGATGCTGGTGATTCATTCGGTGGCAAATCTTTCTTCTGAGTCAGTCTTGAATCAACGTTCCAGGACGCAGTGTGTGTGTGTGTGTGTGTGTGTGTGTGTGTGTGTGAGGTTGTGTGTAAGTATGTGATTGTGTGTGTGTTTGTATGTGAAAGGGGACAGATCCCTCTTAGACAAGTAGAGAATCTCTTACACCCCCTGAGGGGGTCTAAGGATGACGCTCCCCTGAACTCTGGGGGAGCCGGGCTTCCCTTCTGCTGATCGCCTCCCACTGGCAAGATTATTTTAGTTGCCTGTTTCCCCAGAAATGATCTCCTGGACCCCTATGTTCTGAGATGATTCGGGCTGCTTTTGTACCAAGGGAAAATGCACATGCAGATATTTCCCTGCCCTGGGATACCTTTCAGGGTGTTAGGTCAAGGGGGATGCTCGTCTACTAACCCGAACAAACTGAGGATGTCCAGCTGTCCATGGGATGGCGTGATGGACCAGGGATCCTGGCGAGGCTCACCCTGAGAGGGTGGGCTGTCCCCAAGGAAGAAGTCACCTGGACAAGAGGCAGGGGCAGTGTGCCCTGATAAAGGTCACTGTGTAAGGTGTGCCTGTCCACTCCAAAGCATCCTTTTGTCTCCTCTACTAATTCTGCCCGGGTTAACCCCAGATCTGTGCTCAAGCACGCTGTCGCAGCGTATCCCTCTTCTGAAATAAAGGTATTTCTTAATCACTTTGCCGAACGTGATAATTTGGCACGTATGCATGGCACACCTCGTTTGCTTGCTGTATGGCAGGGCAGGGGCACTCACTGCCCACTTGGGGACAGGCATGCTTGCGGTTTGTTCTCTGCACTGGAGTGACTGGTGGGGGTGGGAGAGCTGGTCTGAAAGCTGTAAAAAGTTGGTCAAGAAGGCAGTGGGTAGAGAAGCCTGGGTGGCTCCGTCGGCTAAGCGTCCGACTTTGGCTTCAGGTCATGATCTCATGGTTAGTGAGTTTGAGCCCCGTGTCCGGCTCTGTGCTGACAGTGCAGAGCCTGCTTCAGATTCTCTGTCTCCCTCTCTCTCTCTGCGCCTCCCCAGCTCACACACACACTCTCTCAAAAATAAACTTAAAAAAAAAAAAAGAAGGCAATGGGTAGACTTTGTTCTCTTTCCCCACTGACAATCTCAGGGAAGGGATTTAAATGAAAAATTTTTTTTATTGGTCCGGTCTTCAGCCAGCCATGTCTTCCTAAGTAATTTTTGTTTCTTTTTCTCCCTTAGCTAAGGACATATTCTTAATATTTTATTACGAAATAGTTAGATGTGCTCATTACTGCTGGGTTTGTAACAAAGTTTCATAGGCTAGTGGCACTTTTTAGGATAGTTTTAAAAATGATTCTTGGTAGCTGGATGTAGGATGCTGCAGGCCATGGAATAAATATGGGAATGTGGCATGCTTTCCACGGTGACTCTTTCCTTCCTTCAGATCAACAGCCCTCAAAACCAAGATCAAGAAAACCCCAGGCTTCAGAGCACCATTTAGACTCCAGCATAAATAGGTCAGTTCATAGATGCAAGCTTTCCCCGTGACATTACTTAGCTATGTATGGATACAAGAATTTTATGGTCACTGCATGATTTTCCCTCTCATTGCCAAGTATACATAACCCGCATTAGTGAGTTGGTAGTAAAAAAAATGAGTTTTCTACACTTCTTGACTGTTGTATGTTTGAATTGTAAACTATGTGATGAATATTCTTATCCATATGGAGAAATATCAAGAATTCTCTTTGTGGTAGCTGGGCATATGTATCTAAACTTTCTGGCACACCCGAGTAATAAATCTTTCTGGAAATCTAGACTGCATGAAGCTTGCTTGTACTTAAGGTTCCAATTCTATTTCTTCATTTTTATTCATTATTGTGTCGCTGTCCTGGGCTGAAGGTACACCCTCCTTATCTTTGCCAGATTCCTGGCAATTGCAATTACACTTGGAAATGCTGGTCAGTAAGGGGAGGGGTCCCCTTAATTACAGAACGCAGAGCTTGTCATCTGAGAAAAATGAAGCACCCGTGAACCTGATGAGTGATCTGTAATCATCCCCTATCTGTGCTTTATTCCTTCCTGTGTGGTTGTCTCTGACATGCCCATTCCTGTGCACTGACTCTCACCCCTGGGACCTGCTCCGGAGCTGACACCCACCTGCTGTAGTGCAAGGAAGGTTCCCTGCCTCCAGCGAAGTATTTTAACAAGCAAGGAGTTGTAGGAAAATGCCAAGCCAAACCAGGTTCTTCGGCCTGAAAGGAAAAGGCCAAACACAGTTAGGGCCTATCGGCGCCTTCTTCTTAATACGCTCAGTTTGCTGAGGTTACGTGCAACGTGCTTTATTAAGTTCCTCCCCTCACCCCTGCCCACCCCGCCCGCCGTAGGTACCTTAACACACACATTTATGAAGTCAGATACCACATAGAGCCACTAGATGTCGCTGCCTCCAATCTGTTCCGCTTCCGGCCCACGTCGCTAAAGAGTTTAGGAGCCCGGCGGGCATTGCAGTGAGAGAAGAGCCCTAATCTCAAGGGTTGTAGAGGACTGCGAAGGAGTGCGTGGGGCTGGAGGCACTTTCGGGCATCCTTTGCCAGAATCCTTGGTGAAGCGAACGTGAAGGGCGCAGGGAAAGGGCGGTCGCGCGTGGGGCCAGAGGGCGACGCGCAGGTGCATGCCTTGAGTCCCTGCACGGGCTGGTGCTGGGGTGCTGGTGCCGGTCCCCAGGGATGCGTGCTGGTGGAGCAGGGGGGCCACGGAATCTAATGTGGCCCAGCGGCAGAGGCGCATGACGCACAGGGGTAGCCTTAGAAGTGACATCTGGAAAGGTGGCATCGGCTGGGGCTTGGATTTGATTTTTCTTTATTTTTTTAAATAATTTTTTTTTTTTTTAATATTTACTTAGTTTTGGAGGAGAGAGAGACAGAGCATGAGCGGGGGAGGAGCAGAGAGACAAGGAGACGCAGAATCCGAAGCAGGCTCCGGGCTCCGAGCTGTCAGCACAGAGCCCGATGCGGGGCTCGAACCCACCAACCGGGAGATCATGACCTGAGCCGAAGTCGAACACTTCACCGACTGAGCCACCCAGGCGCCCCTTGAATTTTTTTTCTGGTAATGTTTTTATATTATAGGGTTAGGGTTAGGGTTATTCATCCTCTATTGGCAGTGTTACACAGTTTTATTGTGTATTCTTAGTGTGTATAAACATCTCATCTGCAGCTAATTTGCATCAAGGGGGCAGCAAACCAAGTTAGTCCGTCTATTACAATCCAACTGCAGTTAGAAGGCTTAGAGCATTCTGGAATGTCTAGAAGAAAGAGGAGAGCAATAAAATGCTGGCTTCTGCATATCTATTCCCACACATAAATTCAGGAACACTTGTTCCTGAGAGAGACCTCTCCCTGTGCTAGGGAGCTGAGGGTGTCAACTTCCTGTTTCTGAACTCAGAATGGTGAGGAAAAGCCTGTCAGCATGGTACCGGGTGCAATGAGCTATTTCCCTTGTAAACAAACTTTTTTGCTAAGGAGGGAGGTGATCATTTTCTTCTGCCAGCCCAGCTAGAAATAGAAGGCCTCTGGGCTAAGGAGAGTTCTATCTCTGATGGACACATTTGGACTGATGGCGTTTTTTTCCTACTTGGAGGAATTAGTTGGATGATGGAATTCGCAGGTTTTCTCTACAGCTGGTGATCGGGCTGTGGTTCGGACGATTCTAAGTGAGGATCGCAGAGGTGCAAACGCAGGAAAAGGAAAAGCAAGAGCATTGCTTACCAGACGCTCAAATCAAACCTGGGGCTCGTTGATTAGTAAGTGTGGAGCCCTGACCATGTGCCAGATGCTGCTTTAGGCTGGGGATACATCAGCGAGCGGACAAAAATCACATGGCTCTCTGGAGTGTGTCTTTTAGTGGGAAGAGACAAAATCAATGAAACAAAACAAGTATGTATATATGAATACGATGAGAAATGCCAAGGAGAAAATACAGCAGAGGAGGAGGATGGGGAGTATAGGGTGAGATGGCTGGGGAAGGTCTCCCTGGGAAGGTGACAGTTGAGGAAAAGCGCGGAGGACGAGAGGCAGTTAGTCGTAGAGATGCCAGGGGGGTGGCATCTAGGCCTTGTCAGATATTCAAGAATTCTGCCACCCCGTGGTTCAGCTGTTGGCGACTTGGACTTGGATGTGGTGGGAGTATCTACACCAGGGGAATTAGCAAGCGCTACAAGGCTCTTTCATCTGGACAGCTGACTTCTCCGCATGTCATGGTGGGGGCAGTTACTAGAGGAATAAGGTTGTGCTAGCTGACGGGCTTGGGGACTGCTGCTACTTGGCTATTTGTAGGTAGTCCTTTGCTGGATAGTCGATCTTTCTCTTCAAGTTGATGACATCTCTTCAGAAGAAGATAGGCAGGAAAAGTGCCCTATAATTAACAGATTTCAGGATGATTCTTCTTTTTTTTTTTTTAATTTTTAAATTAAAAAATGTTTAATGTTTATTCGTTTTTGAGAGAGAAAGAGCATGAGTGGGGCAGGGGCAGAGAGAGAGAGGGAGACACAGAACCCGAAGCAGGCTCCAGGCTCTGAGCTGTCAGCACAGAGCCCGACGTGGGGCTTGAACTCGTGAACCACGAGATCATGACCTGAGCCGAAGTAGGGCGCTCAACCGACTGAGCCACCCAGGCGCCCCCATTCTTTCTTCTTGATTCAGCATTTTTTTATAGTCAGGCCAGAGGAGCCTAAGGCCATTTTGCTGACTGGGGATATGCCTCTGAGCTGTTTTGGATAAAAACGTGTCCTTGTGAGGCTTCCTCCCCTCGCACATTCTCAGGCTGCCTCCTCCTCCACCCTAAATGTGCGCCTCCTCAGGATGTCAGTGAACTAAACGCCGTGCTCCCCAACATTTTGAAAAATATATGGCACACCTCAGAGTTCAATAAGTATTATTTTGGCATCATCTGTGATTTTGACATTGATACATTTGGTTTTATCAGCTTGCCCCCCTTGTTATCATAAACACCCGGGGCTAAATTTTAGGAAGAGTTTAGCCCTGACCCGGGTTACGTGGTTATATATGGTGGGCACTCTCTGGAACCAGGGAATGGGCAGAGCCAGAGCAATTCAGAGCACACAGTTCTCTTTCGGGGCTAACAAAAACACACTGGAAATTTTATAAGAGCTGACTTTTCTGTGAAGTTTCCAGAACTTTCACCTACTACGTGGTCTGGCACCGACAACCCACATCCATCAGCATGGCCCGTTCCAGCTTGGAGCGGGGAGCTCAGAGGTGCAAATCTGCAGCGAGGGGTTGAGGCGGCCAGGCGGCCGAGCCCTGGAGCCGTGAAGTCCAGGCACCGTCCCCGTCTGGCCTTGACTCACTCTCTTGGACAGGAAAAGCCGCGGTGGACTCAGTCTCTGAGGATTTGGTGGGGGTCTCCTACTGAGGACCCGTACACTGCCTTTTCGGGGAGCCGTGGCCAGGAGGAGTGTGTGGGGATGTGCGGGGAGGGGGGGGCATTCTCGGTTGTCCTCAAGTCTGCGGAGTGCTACTGTCATGGTGGGTGGGGGCGGGGGGAAACTTGCCCTGCCCCAAACCCCAGTATGCCCCGGTGTGGGGTGGTGGGGTGCAGGTAGTGCCTGCCGCTGGAGTCAGCAGGAGTCAGGGCTGGAGGAGGGTGCAGAGGAGGCCGAATCCCTGATTGGCGCTCCGAACATGGCTGCGAGCCCACTGCAGAGGAATGAAGGCTGAAGGGGCTCGGAAGCTTCACAAGGGTCTGCAGAGGTGCTGCTATGGACAGAGCCTTGGTGGGGGTGCGAAGGAGTGTGTTCAGCTCGGGGCTCGTGAGCTCTCTGAGCATCCTGGTCAAGGCGCCCACCTCTCTGGGCCTCAGTGACTTCCGTAAAACCAGAAGGCAGAACCAGATGATCCTGAGGCCCTGCCCTTCATGGTTTCTGTGCGGAGACCGAACAGAATGCCCAGAGTTCCTGTCAGTGGGACCGGGGAACAGGTGTGGTTTCCCGAGGAGCCGACTCCGAATGAGTCTCGAGGGGCCGGCACGTCCCAGGCGGGGATGACCCAGGAGAGTGGCGATGGCTCTGCCCTGTGGTCAGCGGGGGACTGGCCCTCAGAAGGTGTTGACCCCGCGTTTGGAGGCAGTGATTCCCGGCTCATGTGAGTGGAGACTGGGGCCCTGTAAGGAAATCTACTGGTAGGCTTCACTGGCCTGGCCTCTGTCATGGCTGTTGATTCCTCTGATGGTTTGTGGAAGGGCTGAGAACACTGGATCCCGCCAAAGGAGAGACAGATGCTCATGAACTGTGCCGTGTCCTTCCCCGTGACCCTTCCGAGCGCTCCTTTTCTTTATGGGCATGCATAGTGTGATGGTTAATTTTATGTATTGATGTGACCAGATAATTGGCCAAACATTACTGTGGGTATTTCTGTGAGAGTGTTTTTGGATGAAACTAACATTTGAATCCTTTGAGTAAAGCAGATTGCCCCCCCAGTCCATATTAAGGGTGGGCCTCATCCAAAGAGTAAAAGCCCTGAATAGAACTAAAAGCTGTTGTCCATTGAGTAAGAGAGAATTCTCCTGCCTGGTGGTCTTTGGACTAGGATACCACCTCCGCCTGCTTCCACATCAGTTTCTGGCCTTTGGACTTGAACTGGAACATCACCTCTTCCTGCTTTTACATCAGTCTCTGGCCTTTGGACTTGAACTCGGACATCAACTGTTGACTCTGCAGGTTTTGGACTTGCTAGCTTCTATAATTACATGAGCCAGTTCCCTATAATAAACCTCTCTCTCTCTCTCTCTCTCTCTCTCTATGTCTATGTTGATATTGATATATACAGATATGTAGATATAGGTGTACATTCATTGGCCCTATTTCTCTGGGCAATCTTGATTAATATGCAAAACATTTGATTATCCCACATGCTCGAGTTAGCACTGTTAGGAGGACGGAGAGCAGACTCGTTGTGTCCCCGAAGCAGTGTGTTCAGAAGACACGGGACATGTTTGCAGGCTTCCATGGAGAAATACGTGCCCAGGAGAGCCCCAGAGTTGGAATTACAAGGCAGAGGTGTTGCTGGATGCAAAGTCGTCCCTCCTTCAGAGAGATGAGGGAGAGTACACAGAAGGCCAGTCCTCACACTTCTCCTTCCTCTTGTCCACACTGATGAACAAGTCCAGGGATATTGGAGGATAAGCAAGCTAATCTATGGATACATTCACAGGGTTTTCGAAAGAAAGGTGCTGGATGCTGGGGAAATATTGAGTATTATTGCCAGTATTATTTCTGGGTTTCGTTCTACCTATATTTAAAGAAAATGAGGAATAAGTTTCAATGATCTATGTGTTTTGGCAAAAAGGTTAACATTTCTCCCTGGTTCAAACCGAAAAAAACCTCTCATAATTCTCAGGTCAGACATATAAATATTCTAAACAAAACCTCATTAGTGCTGCCCACTCCACCATCTATTGAGTTAAGACTGGCTAATCCGAAGGTTGACACAGTTAAATGAAAAGGTTCATTTGGAACTGTTAACACCTTGCAATAACACCTTGCACTTCTACAGAACCCTTCATGCTGAAGGATCGCAAAGTGCTCTGCAGACGGTGTATAAATAGAAACCCTCCCTCCAAGCAGAGGCAGCCTCCTTACAGGCACGATGCCACCAAACACACCCCACGGTCTTTTTGTTGAAAGAGAAAAGTGAAAACTGTTTTCTCTATTGCAAACCGAGAGAGTTTTCCCCTCATGCCAATCAATTTTCGGATTCTCTGACCAAACCGGTGTCCAACTGATCAACTGGGTATCTAACAATTCAATTCTGGGACGAATTCCTGGGGTTCACACGGACCTCACAGGGCAAGGGCTCAGTTCCATGACACTGTCCCCACATCAGACACCAGCTTTATTTTATTATTATTATTTTTTAATTTTTTAAATATGTATTTATTTTTGAGAGAGAGAGAGAGAGAGAGACAGAGTGCGAGCCAGGGAGGGGCAGAGAGAGAGGGAGACACAGAATCTGAAACAGGCTCCAGGCTCCGAGCTGTCAGCACAGAGCCCGACACGGCGCTTGAACCCATGAACTGTGAGATCATGACCTGAGCCGAAGTCGGACACTTCACCGACTGAGCCACCCAGGCGCCCCTCAGACACCAGCTTTAAACGTCGTGCCCAGCTACCCATACTTCTGTCTAGCTGAGTACAAATTTGGGGTATCCACAACCCCCTCTCAGGTTCAATAATTCATGAGAGTGAATCTCAGAACCCAGAAAAGCACTTTACTTACTATTACCGGTTTATTACAAAGGATACAATTTAGGAACAGCCAAATGGAAGAGACGCATGGGGCGGTGTACTGGGGGTGAGGGGTGCCCAGGGAGCTTCCATGCTTTTCTCAGGGTGCACTCTCCCAGCAGCTCCACGCATTCACCAACGTGGAGGCTTCTGAAACCTGTCCTTTAGAGATTTTTATGGTTTCATTACAGAGGACGATTGATTAAATCACTGGCCATTGGTGATTGGACTCGATCCAGTCCTTCTCCCCTCCCCAGAGGTTAAGGGGAGAGTGGGACTGAAAATTCCAACCTTCCAATTGTGTTTTGGACCAGTTCCTGTCTGAAGCTCTTTAGGAATTCACATTAGCATAAACTCAGGTATAGTCTAAAGGGGCTGGTTACGAACAACAAGACAGTCCTATCACTCAGGGAATGCCAATGGTTTTAGGAGATTGATGCCAGGAACCAGGGACAAAGTCCAAATATATACTCCCCACGATATTGCAGCAACAACAGGGTATTTCAGTTGAGGGTAGTGGTCACACTGGAGTGAGGCCAGTACTGATGTATCTCGTGGAAGGAGCTCGGGAGCATCTTAAATGACTTGCTCGTGTTTTCTCGTCTCATAGCACCCTACCTTTGTTATCAGCACTGACTAATAAAATTTCTGTGGTGATGAAACGCTCCAGTATGGTGGCCACTAACCACATGTGGCTATTGAGCACTTGACATGTGGCTGGTGTACTGCAGTGTTCTTATTTTATTAGGATGGTTATTTAATTGTGTTGTGCGAAGCTCTACAGTACAGATCATCTGGAAACTACGGGTGACCTCGTGTGGAGGGGACGGCTCCTGCTGGGTTAGGAGCTGCCCTATGCCCCTCTTTTTTTTTTTTTTAATTTTTTTTTAACATTTATTTATTTTTGAGACACAGAGAGACAGAGCATGAATGGGGGAGGGTCCGAGAGAGAGAGAGAGAGAGAGGGAGACACAGAATCTGAAACAGGCTCTAGGCTCTGAGCTGTCAGCACAGAGCCCGACGCGGGGCTCGAACTCACGAGCCTCGAGATCATGACCTGAGCCGAAGTCGGACGCTTAACCGACTGAGCCCCCCAGGCGCCCCATATGCCCCTCGTTTCTCACCTCCCTCCTTGGAACTGTAGCCCAAGGTGAGGAGATATTGACATCTCCAGAAGTGTTTAGTGGTGGATCCATCCATCCATCCATCCATTTACCCTTTGAACAAACATTTCTTGAGGATATTCAACATTTGGTCATATTCAGCGATTTTCCAGGTAAACAGAGGTTTTTAATTTCTTAGTAGAGACATAGAATCAAATTTTGGAAGAGTACAAGGTTAATCATAAAATTATACTTAAATGTACTCTTTCCCGAAGTGACTGCAGATTGAGGGGTGATTGCAAGCGGGACAAGAAGGAGGTGGGAAGTGGAACGAGGTGGTGGCTCCAAGCATTAAATATGTGAAGGGTCCCCCCTGAACAAGATGATGGCTGCCTGCCACATGGAGATGTACCTATCACATAAATTTAGTGCTCCTTAAGTAGAGTAATTGGTGATTCTTGTAATAAAGAGGGCATTGGTGATGGGGGGAAGGTGAATAGTGTGGAGGTCAGCATTTTGAGGAACTCAGTTTTTTCCCCCACCTGGAATCATGGGATAAGAAGGGGGGAAAGAAAGCGGGAGGCTTTAAAGTGGAGTTTGGGAGGCTGAAAGAAACGACATTCCAAGGAAATTGTAGGAGCAATGATAGAGACAGAAGCAGTTGGAGTAGAACTGGGCTAGAGGAAAGCGCACAAAAGGAAGCGGGTTTTCAGTGCAGCTCACACAGCCCGTGTCCCCAAGCAACAGAAGCTGGCAAAACCGAGCACCGGGCAAGGGTCTGGACGGCCTGGAGGGAACATTTGCAGGAACGGCCGGACCTGAGGACAGAGCCCCAGGCAGGCAGGCTCCACGGAAAAGGTGTTGCCCCAGGTCTTGGCTGGAAGAGGGCCTTCCCTTGATCCTGAGCTGGGTAAGTCCCTACCCGGTGGTGAAATTGGACTTCTGTTGGGGCAATACGTGGGGGCAGGGCAGTTTCTTCCAAGAGGAGAGAGAGGAAAGCCAGACAGAAGCTACATCAGGCAAAATTTTGGATGCCTATTAGCATGCGGGGACTGCATTGGCTTGCTTCCCTCTTGCGCTTGTTAAATATTTCATGAGAAGTTCCTTGGCTAAGGCCCTTTGTGCGTGTCTTAGTCGGTTAGTGCCGCTATAACAAATTACCGTAGACTGGGTGCCTTGTAAACACCAAATTCGATTTCTCACAATTCTGGAGCCTGGAAGTCTGATCTAATATGCTGACATGTTCAGGTGAGGGCCTGTTCCAGGTCGCAGGTTTCACTGTGTCCTGTGACGGGATGGAAGGGGTGAGGGAGTTCTGTGTGTTTCTTTTATAGGGGCACTAACTCTGTTTATGAGGGCTCCGTGACGTAAGCACACCCCAAATGTCCCACCTCCAGATACTGTCACATTGGGCGTTAAGACTTAAACATATATGAATTTTGGGGGCCCACAACCGTTCAGTCCGTGGCAATCTGAAATGGTTTGCCTGGTCCCCAGTGGGTTGGGATCTCACCCCTAGTCACTGTGGTGTTTCGACCCACAGAACTGGACAAAGTGATCCTTGTGACATTTCTTAAACTCTCTCTTTCTAAGAGAATGGTTTTTTTTTTCCCCCCCTCATAAAGGACACTTGCTTTTCTGCCTGCCATGGCTGGGCCGTAGCCCTCTTTGTTATTTCTGTACTGTGAGGTGCAGCCGTATGAACTTGACAGGTCCTGGGAGCTAGTTTGTGTGCCTAACATATCCCGGGAACTGTGGCTTCGCTTTTATAAAGTTTAGTTAATTGTGGTCAATTTATATCTGTATCTTGGCATAAAGGGCTCAATTTAATGTCTTTCTCTTTCTCTACACACACACATACATATATACATACACATATAGAAGGGGTTAGGATATATATCTATATGTATCTATATATAGGTTTAGAAAAATCAGACCAAGTAATTGGTGATCTTTTTAAATATTAGGATTCACGACTTCCATTCCAAATAAATCCTTTCCAAACAAAATGCATTAATATATGTAATATATATTATGTTACAGTAAATTATATTAAATATCTGCGAATATATATTTATAAGTATATATAAAATTAATATATAATGTATATTCTATTCCAAACAAATCCTTTCCAAGCAAAATGTGTTTTTATATATATATATATATAAAAATAAAAGAGCCAGACGTATGGGTGATTCTGCGGGTCTGCATTTTGCTTGGAAAGGATTTGCTTGGAATACATTTCATGAATTCTTATATTTACATAGATCATCAATCACTTGGTCCAATTTTTCCAAACCTTTACAAGCTTTCATAAGTATTTTTAATCTAATTACTTTGAAGTTGTGCAGTTATCAGAATTCCCATTGCTCAGAGCTCCTCACTCCAGGGTTGAGATAACTGTGCCTTTGAAATGTTAAGGTGAGACCCTCAGCCCGGGGATTTGCTCCTTCCTTGGCTGTGTGCCCGGTGATCTGTCAAGCTCACGCAGGTGGGGGACCTGGTGCTGATGCCAGCCTCAGGGGCAGGGACGCGTTGGTGGTCCTGGCCACAGAGATGAGGAATTAGCTGGTAGCAGCAGGATAGCCCAGCTTAAGTTCTGCAACCTGGGTGTAGACTGAAGGCTGTGCGAGAGAGGTCAGCTCAGAGCAGACGCTGACCGGGACGTGCTCAGAGGACATACAGGTGGACGGCAGGTGCTGGGGTCGCCGCTCCCGGCTTGTGCCGGGGCCCCACTCTTGGGGGATGAATGGCGTACTGTGGTGAATCTTCCAGGAGGAGTCTGCAAGGTGGCTGCACAGTCCTGGGGTGTTAGCTTTCCAACCTAGCAGATTCCTGACTCTGTTTCAAAGGCATGCTTCTTCTCTCGTAACAAAACCTTTACAGTTTGACTTTTATCCAAGAGCGCATGAAGGCAATCGATGGTAATTTTTTCAAGTGTTTAATTTAACATATAGAAGCTGAATTTTCATGCAAGAGTTCCACATTGTGTTTCTGTGGGTGTTTGACTCTGGCTGTCCCTCTAGACACGTGCGGTTCTGACCAGCACATAGGTGTTCTCAGAATGAAATTTACACCCCGTTAATATTAATTGGGTGAAAAATGCATTGCTCTTCAGGAAAAGTTTATTTGCAGGTCACCTTGACTCTTTTCCAGCGAGCGGGGAAATGGCGGGATGTGGTATGGCAAGGCACGCCCTGCACGCAGGCTCAGGAGGCCAAGATGCAGGTGAGCTGCGTGAGGTTAGGTTCTAGGCCCTCTGCCAGCACGGGGGTGGTGCTCCGCAGGCTCTCAGTGAGATGGCTCAAGCTTCTTTATCAGCACCTGCTTTTGCATAGCTATTGGTTATGGTGCCGTCTACGTGTGTGGCCCACCCACTGGAAGACCGTCCCATCCACGGTCAGGGCCAGCGTGTGGGTATAATATCACTCCAATGTGGGCGTAAGAAGCCCGGCTGCAGGGGCGCCTGGGTGGCGCAGTCGGTTGAGCGTCCGACTTCAGCCAGGTCACGATCTCGCGGTCCGTGGGTTCGAGCCCCGCGTCGGGCTCTGGGCTGATGGCTCGGAGCCTGGAGCCTGTTTCCGATTCTGTGTCTCCCTCTCTCTCTCTGCCCCTCCCCCGTTCATGCTCTGTCTCTCTCTGTCCCAAAAATAAATAAATGTTGAAAAAAAAATTAAAAAAAAAAAAAAGAAGCCCGGCTGCAGAGGAGACCGAAGGGCCTCCAGGGCCTGCCGTGTGGTCGGGAAAGCCCCTGGGGTCCCTGTTCCACAACACGGAGGTGGGGGTGGCGGGGTGGCAGGGCGGGTCTTACCCTGTGCCTGGCCTGAGCGTGTGCTTCAGGAGAGCCTTTCGAGGAGGCCATGCTGAGGCTTCTGCTTGTGCCGAGACTGCTGTGCTCTCTAGAGGTGGTTCTCAGGGGAGAAGCCGGAGAACAGGCACGAGATGAGCCCAGCGGGCTGGGGGGCAGCTAGGCACATGGCGAGTGGGCAGCTCTGTGGGAAGGGGCTTCACGTTTGAGCTCACGCTCCCACTTGCTCATTGGGGCTAGAAACTCCTTGACCAGGGGGAAGAATTCTTCCGGAAGAGCCAGGTTTCGGGTCCTCGTACTTCTTTCGGCAGTTGTCACTGGATCTGGCCTCAAGGGCTTTGAGTGTCGATGAAGAGATTTTATTGTCAGTCTTAAAATTATATATAAAAAAGCCCTACTTATGTTTTAAGAAACGCGTAAGTTTTAGGATGAAGAGACTTATCTAGCTGTGTGACCTTGAGCAAGTTGTAATCTTCCTGGACCCCAAATGACCGTTCTTTAAAAGGAAGCAGTTGTACCACATGGTTGCTTAGATCTAGTCTAGTTCAAAATGGGATGATTCTCCAAGGAGGTTCTTCAGCGTAATGATTTTCATGATTAGAAAAACAACGCATATGGTATGGGCTCAGGTGGTGATGCTGGTTAAAAATCACACTGAAATATGAACGGTAATACCCGATCCTTTCCTGAGGTCAATATCGATAAAGGGCAGGAATATTGAGAGGCGGGGAGGAGAGAAGAACACGAAAGCAAAACAAAAACAAAAACAAAACAATGTCGGAAACACGCTGCACTGGCCAGATAAGACTCCAGTGTTGGTTTGGCAGGTTAGTCTGTGACCTCAGGCACCTTGCGTGACCTCTCTGTGCTCTTTGCTAGTGTCTGAGGTGGGGGGGGGGGCCCAGGGTGGAGGGGTCGTGAGGCTCGCGGCGGCTGGAAGAGTGACCGGCTCGCACCGGGCCACCTCGGGGGCTGTAATTCATCAGTGGTGCTCGTCCCCAAGCCACATTCGGGTTAGCAGTCGTTTGGAGTGGTTCTACCCTTAGTTCAAGCTCAATTCCAATTCTGGGAGTGGAAAGAAGTGAGGGAGGAATGGAAGTTTCAGTCTTGGCTGTAAACAATCGGTGACACAGTGGGAAGTGGCACCTCGGTTTTATGGATCTCAGTCTGAGGAGCTCTATAAAACCATGACTGGCATAACGCTCTGAAACACGACTTCATTTTCTTCTTTGGCTCTGCAGTTTGTGGACCTTGAAAAAGCACTCAATTGAAAAAAAAGGCATATTATGTATTTTCGGGTTTTAATGATTTCTACAAATTTTTTTAAGGTTTAAAAAAGATTCTGTTTTAGAGTGACCTCAGTTGGCTTCAGAGCCTTAAACGTTTCTGGTCTGAACGGTGTTTGACAGCACAATACAGTCTGTGAAATCTTTCCGTCTCCTTTCAATGATTTTGTCACCCGGTGTGAGAATCACAGAGGACACTGTGCCTTCCCTCCCTTTATGCCACCACGCCAGCTGGCCTTGAGCCTTCCTAAAGGCCAGGGCTCCCTTGGGGCTCCTGGCTTCTCCTTGTAGGCCAGTGACTGCCACTCAGGGGTCTCGGTGCTGCTGTCCTCCCCAGGCCCTGGGAAGTCTCGGGGGTCACAGAGGGTGGAGTAAACACTGGCCACGATTTCCCTCTCCTGCTCTCTTCTCTACCTCTGCTTTCCGTGAGTTGATCCTTTGAAAGTATACAAAATAACCTAATTATTGTATAGCGCTTATTTTAAAATAAAGATTTGAAGTCGCCTAGGCTGAGTCACATACAATAGGACTATGAAAATAAGTTCTTTCTTTCTTTCTTTCTTTCTTTCTTTCTTTCTTTCTTTTTCTTCTTTCTTTCTCTCTTTCCTCTTATGTATTTTTTTTAATCCATCCAAATTGCTAGGGAAGAAGTAAAACTTTCAGTATTTGCATATGGCACAATACTATACATAGAAAACCCTAAAGACTCCACCCAAAACTGCTAGAACTGATAGCTGAATTCATTTTGGTGTTTCACTTAAGAGCGATGGAAAGCCATTGCAGGTTTTATTTTTGTTTCATTTTGTTGTTGTTATTTTTAGCAACGGGAGACACATGCTAGGTTTGAATTTTGAAAATAGCGCTCTGTGTGTGTTGCGCGGAGGGAGCAGAGCAAGGGTGTGTGAGGCAGCCCACAGAGGAAGCCAACACAACAGGTTGGGTGACAAATGAAGGGCTTGGCTCCAGGTAGGATGGTGGCAGTGGGAACGGAGAGAAGTGTGTGGCCTTGTGGTAGTTTGGGTGTGGACGGGGTGATGAGAGAGACGAACATGCCAATGACAACGCACAGATTCTGGAATGCAGTGTGGAATGCCAGTAGTGAAGAGGCTGTAGAAGGAGGATGATGAGTTTGGTCTTGGGTATGTATGTCTGTGGGTCCCCAGGAGGGGACCACAGCTGGTGTGAGTTTGTATGTACATGTCTGGATTCAGGGGTGTCTCGAATGACAGTTTTAAACTGGGAGCCCCCTGCATGTCCCTGCTAACTGAGAGTGGGCGACAGTCCATGGCAAGAAGGGCCATCGGCTGGGAACCAAGAACAGAGGGGCCCCAGTGCCTGTGTGTCAGGGAAAGGAGGAGCCAGCCAAGGAGACTTGGCGGGAGGAATTGGGGAGGGAGGCCTGGAGAGTGTGGTGTCCCAGGACTCCAGGGAGGAAAGTGACTCCAGAAGGGGGAAGGGCAAAGCCAAGTGCTATTAGGAGGGCACCCATTGGGCGACTGCGGAGAGGCAGTTGAATGTTGTGAGAGCCGTCTCGGGCGGTGGTGAGGGTACCAGCTAGGCGGACGTGCTGAAGAGGACATAGAAGATGAGAAAATGGAAAAGGCACGTGTGAGTAAGACTTTCAAGAAGTCAGATGATGAGGGAGATGAAAAGGATAGAGCCCTAGGGTGGAGGAGAATTCCAACGGATTTTTCAGTGTGTTGGGGAGGGCGGTGAGGTGGGGAAGAGTTAAGTTCAAAAGCCTATGCTGCTTCAAATATCTTGAATCATTGACCCGAAAGATCACGTGTACAGGGTGCAGGATTCTGCCTATTGTCGCCACGCTCGACTACGTTGCAAGATACCTCGCATGTGGAAGTGTAACTTAAACATAAGTGATCCTACAGAGACCGCCATTGTGGTGACAGGGAGCGGCTCCCTTGAAAAACGAGAATAAAAACGAGAATGAAGTCTACAAGAGGACAAGACACAGAAGTTAGAGAAGAAAGAGGCGCCTTAAGTCTCCCCGCCAGCTAGGTGTAATACACACTGGCATGTCCAAGATTCTTAAATCTATTCCCTAACGTGTAAAAATAGCCCCTGCCCTCCTCTGTGTCCGGTGCTGTCTGCTTCATCGCTTAATAGAGCGCATTTCGGGATCAGCTTATACCTCTGA
This sequence comes from Herpailurus yagouaroundi, assembly GCF_014898765.1. Classification (NCBI taxonomy): domain Eukaryota; kingdom Metazoa; phylum Chordata; class Mammalia; order Carnivora; family Felidae; genus Herpailurus; species Herpailurus yagouaroundi. The sequence goes on along the minus strand of NW_024412406.1, from coordinate 33,404,885 downwards.
GCACAGGTCCCGTTTCTGTCTTAGAACATAGCTGGTGCCATAACAGTCTGTGCTCCCCCCCCCCTTTCCTTCTCCAAATAATCCCCAGAAGTGCAACCCGTCCCACTACACCTCCGTTGCTGGACCCGACCAGAGCCCAGGCAGCCAGGAGCCCGACGGTGTCAGCTCTGGACGGCAGGCTCTGCCTTCGCAAAGGGAAAAGGAACAAGCCGAGAAATGCAGGCGTGGGAAGGGTTTGTGCCTGGGAAAGGGATAAAGTACAAGGCGTCCGCTTGCCAAACACCCCACTTAGCCATGTTTTCCAGGGCGAGTGCCTACTGGAGATGGGATGAGGAAACACTCAGAGGGTTCCTCTGTCCAAGAATGAAGAAGGCTCACTTTCTCAAAAAACCTGTGCTACACGAGAATTCAGATTTCAGTCGTTAACTGCGCTGTTGTGGATCCAAATATAATGCGTTTATTTTTTTCGTACGACAAAAAAATCCCCTATTTCCTTAAGGATCCAGCCATCAGATCCAGGCAAACAAATAGTCCGTTCAGAAGAATGGAAAAAAAAAAAAAAAACCCCAAAAAACAAACCAACCTATGTGGCATGAGTGTGGGTATTGGGATGGAGATAGCCGTCTCCTACCTCCCTGTGGCTAACTGTTCGTCTCCAACCCTCTTTCAGTAATCGAGCACATGGGGGTAGACAGCACACGTCAACCCCGTGTAGACTGATTCACACCTGTGGATGATCCTGCCTGACTGCTCTTACCCAGTACACGAAATGGGTTCAGAGCTGTCAAGCTCGGGGCAGGAAAGATATGCTCTGTGGAAACATCTCTGCCTTAGTAAGGTAGTGAAGTGGTAATTATTATTATTATTTTTTTTAATTTTTTTTAACGTTTATTTATTTTTGAGACAGAGAGAGACAGAGCATGAACGGGGGAGGGGCAGAGAGAGAGGGAGACACAGAATCGGAAACAGGCTCCAGGCTCTGAGCCATCAGCCCAGAGCCCGACGCGGGGCTCGAACTCCCGGACCGCGAGATCGTGACCTGAGCTGAAGTCGGACGCTTAATCGACTGAGCCACCCAGGCGCCCCAGTGAAGTGGTAATTAAAGCGGCTGCTGGTAGTGAGCCCAAACATAACCGGGGAGGGGTGAGAGAAAGGACAGGTCAAGGTGAGAGAGAAAGGTTTTTCCGTGGGCATTGTGGGGAGGGGTAGAGCCTGTGTATGAGTCTGATTTTGATTCTTGGATTTGGGGTGTTGCAGATTTGGGGCATCCATCTGTGACACACCCGTTATGCCTGGCCAGGTGGTACATCCTAAATTTAGTTTGATTGTCCTAGTTTGGCCTCCTGACTTGCCCTTCCAGTAACGGGAATCTGTGCTTCTGGACAGAGCGGCAGGAGGTGTGTGGGGCTGGGCCACTGCAGGAAAAGCAGTGGTCCCCGTGAGGAAGATGGAAAATCAATATCCCAAGGGATCTGATCGGATGGACAGGGCATGGGGAGCCTATGGTAGTGACAGTACTCGAGGCCAGAACACTTAGTGACACCTCGGTTCAGAGTGTTCTTTCTGGAGAAGGACCTTGGCCAGTAGCTGGGAGTATAGTGGTTAGTGTCTAAATGGGAGGATTCTGGCAAGCACTAAGCTTTTGCTCAGCCTTAGGGGAACGCTGGATAATTAGCCATTCTGGTGGGATCGGAGGACTCGGGAGTTAGAGACAGTATATCTTGGTGACCTCAGCTCCTCAGAGGTTGCAACCTGAGAAGACACGTTGTGTTGTGCCTGGTTCTGAACTCTGACCACACATTAGAATTAACTGAAGACCTTGCTACTGTGCCGAGGCCTCGCTGACTAACTGGCTTACCTGGCAACTCAGGAGTGGAAAGATATATTGGCATTTTTAGAAGTAACAAAGATGATTCTAACTCATGGCCGAAGATTGAGACACTTCAGTAACTATCTGGTCCTGCTAACCCCTACTCTCGTTGCTGCTGTGATGGAGCTAGTAGCACTCCAGCTCCTGGTTGCACCTGACCCAAGAACAAGACAGGCATCTTTGTATCGCATCGTATTAAGTTAGGGTAGATCTGAAGTAGATTCTGAGAAGTTAAGATGTATCTGGTAAGCCCTAGAGGAACCACCAAGAAAACAAGAAAACAATGAAAAAATCATTAACGAAATTAAAATATTAGATTAGGGAATACTTAATGCAAAAGAACACAGTAACAGTACCAGAGAAAGAAAAAAGACATGAAACCCATGGAAAACAACATGTAACATGGCAGCTATAAATCCAGTTCTATGAATGATAATGTTAAATGCGAAAAGGATCAAACAATACAATCAAGTAAGCAATCTGAAAGGCAGAGATTTTCACACTGGATAAAAATACAAGATCCATGGGTGCTCAGTCAGTTGAGTGTCCAATCTTGATTTCAGATCGCCTCATGATCTCATGGTTCGTGAGATGGAGCCCCGAGTCAGGCTCTGTGCTGACAGTGCAGAACCCGCTTGGGATTCTCTCCCTCCCTCGCCTGTCCCCTGTGAGCTCTCTCTCTCTCTCTCTCTCTAAATAAACATTTTTTTTTTAAAAATTGGAAGATCCAAGTATATGTTCTATATGGGGACAAAATTTAGATTCAAAGATCCAAGTAGGTTGAAAGTAAAAGTGTAGTAAAGCTAAATCGTGCAAACAGCAGCCGTAAGAGAACTGCAGTGGCTCCAATAATATTAGGCAAAACAGACTTTAAAAACAAAGAATGTTAGAGGAGATAAAGAGGGCTGTTTTATAATGATATAAGGGTCGATCCGGTAAAAAGATTTTATAACAGCTTAAAACAATTTTATAACAATTTTAAACATAAATACATCTAAAAACAAAGGCTTAAGATATATGAAACAAAAACAAAGTTCAAGGAGAAATAAAAGTTCACTAATGAATGATAGTTGGAGATCTCAACAAATCACTTTCTTTTGTTTTAAATGTTTATTTATTTATTTATTTATTTATATTTTAAAGTTTATTTATTTTTGACAGAGAGAGACAGAGCATGAGCGGGGGAGGGGCAGAGAGCGGGAGACAACAGAATCTGAAGCAGGCTCCAGGCTCTGAGCTGTCAGCACAGATCCTGATGTGGGGCTTGAACTCACGGACTGGAGATCATGACCTGAGCCAAAGTCAGACACTCAACCGACTGAGCCACCCAGGCGTCCCATTAAATGTTATTTATTTATTCTGAGAGAGAGTATATGAGCAGAAGAGGGGCAGAGACAAAGGAGAGAGAGAATCCCAAGAAGGCTCCGTGCCGTCAGCACAGAGCCCAACCCAGGGTTCCACCCCATGAACCGTGATACCATGACCAGAGCTGAAATCAAGAGTCCAGACACTAACCGACTGAGTCAGTCATGCACCACAACGAATCACTTTTAATAATGGATAGAAAAGGTAGGCAGAAGATCGATAAGGAAACAGAAGACTTGAACAGCACTATAAACCAACTTGACTTCACAGATGCTTCAGCCAACAATAGGAGAACATACACTCTTTTATTTATTTATTTTTTATTTTTTATTTTTTTTTAACGTTTATTTTTGAGACAGAGAGAGACAGAGCATGAACGGGGGAGGGGCAGAGAGAGAGGGAGACACAGAATCGGAAGCAGGCTCCAGGCCCTGAGCCGTCAGCCCAGAGCCTGACGCGGGGCTCGAACTCGCGGACCTCGAGATCGTGACCTGAGCTGAAGTCAGATGCCTAACCAACTGAGCCACCCAGGCGCCCCGTACATACACTCTTTCAAAAAAAATAATTTTTCAGCTTTTTGAGCTATAATTGACACAACATGGTATTAGCTTCAGGTATACAGTGTGATTGTTTATATACATATACTGCAAACTGATCATCACAATAACGTTAGGTAACACCTTCGTCACCTTACATAATTCTCTTTTATTTTCTGCGGTGAGAACATTGAAAACCTACTGTCAGCGACTTTCTTTTGTTTTCTTTTTACTTATTTGCAAACACGTAAATAAATAAAGTTTATTTATTTATTTTGAGAGACGGAGAGAGCGTGAGTGGGGGAGGGGCAGAGAGAGGGAGAGAGAATCCCCAAAAGGCTCCATGCTGTCATTGCAGAGCCTGACAAGGGGCTCAAACTCACGAACCGTGAGACCATGACTTGCACTGAAATCAAGAGTCAGACGCTTAACTGACTGAGTCCCCCAGGCACCCCAACAACTTTCAAGTATATAATCACCAATATGTACAATAGATCCTCAGAACTTATTCATCTTATAACTGGAAGTCTGTACATTTTACATTCTTCCACCTCCCAACCCCTGGCAACCAACCACTCTACTCTGTTTTTACGGGTTCAGCTTTTTTGATTCCAAATAAAGAAGCGATATCATACAGTCTTTATCTTTCTCTGGATTATTTCAATTAGCAGAATGCCCTCAATATCCACTTGTGTTGTAGCAAATGGTAGGCTTTCCTTCTTTCTCATGGCTGATAATATTCCATTCCTTTGTACATGGACTCCAAGGTTGTGTCTGTGTCTTAGCTAGTATGAATAATGCTGCCATGAATGTGAAAGTTTTAACATCTCGTTGAGATTCTGGTTTCATTTCTTATGGATATATATACAGCAGTGGGATTGCTGGATCATATCTAGGTTCTGCTTTTAATTTTGAGGAACCTCCATACTTTACACAAGGAACCCCACTTTACATAGTGGCTCTACCATTTTATGCTCTTACCAACAGTGCCCCAGGGTTCCCTTTTCCCACATCTTCACCAACAGTGTTATCGCTTTGTCTTTTTGATGATCGCTGTTGTAACAGGTTTGAGGCAACACCTCATTCTGGTTTTGATTTGCATTTTCCTAATGATTGGTGATGTCGAGCATCTTTTCTTGTACCTATTGGTCATTTGTGTTTCTTCTTTGGAAAAAAGTCTATTCAAGTCCTTGGCCTATTTTTTACTTGAATTGTTTGTGTATTTGCTATTGAGTTGTATGAGTTCTTTTGGATATTAACCTCTTATCAGATATGTGTTTACAAATATTTTCTTCTGTTCTTTACTTTGCTTTTCATTTTGTTGCTTTTTTTTCTTAAGTAAATACATTGTTTATTCCAGTTCCTTTCCATATTTGCTTTCAATAGTAATTTCTTTTAAGAGAAAACAACGTACAAAATCAGGTTGATTGAAGCTTACATGTGCTGATAATGAGAACCAACTGACAAACATTTCTCACTGTCCAAAATGCCATCCTGGCCATTTTTCCCACAGGACCCAACCCACATGCAGTCAGCCTGAGATGTCTGTCCAAACTGTTCACAAATTTATTTATTTATAAATAAAATAAATATTTTTTAGGGAATATTTGCCAGAACTGTTTACAAATTTATTTATTTATTTACTTATTCATTTATTTATTAGAAATTTAAATTCAAGTTGGTTGACATGCATTGTAGACTTGGTTTCAGGAGTAGAACCCAGTGATTCTTATATACAACACCCAGTGCTCATCCCCAACCAGTGCCCTCCTTAATACCCATCACCCATTTAACTCATCCCCTCACCCACCTCCCCTCCAGCAGCCCTCAGTTTGTTCTCTGTTTAAGAGCCTCTCATGTTATGCCTCCCTCTCTGTTTTTATCTTATTTTTCCTTCCCTTCCCCTATGTTCATCTGTTGTGTTTCTCCAGTTCCACATATAAGTGAAATCATATGCTAACTGTCTTTCTCTGACTCACTTCTTTTGCCCTCTAGTTGTTGCAATCCACGTTGTTGCAAATGGCCAGATTTCATTCTTTTTCATTGCCAAGTAGTATTCCATTGTATATATGTACCACATCTTCTTTACCCATTCGTCAGTTGATGGGCATTTGGACTGGTGCAGCCGCTCTGTGAAACAGTTTGGAGGCTCCTCAAAAATTAAAAGTAGAACTACCCCGCGACCCAGCCATTGCACTACTAGGTATTTACCCAAGGGTACAAATAATGCTGATTCGAAGGAGCACATGCACCCCAATGTTTATAGCAGCACTATGAACAATAGCCAAGCTATGGAAACAGCCCAAATGTCATTTTGTTACTTTCTTATTTTGCTCTGCAGAAGCTTTTCAGTGTCATGTAGTCTCGTTTATTTTTTTATTTTGTTTGTGCTTTTGGTGCCATATCTAAAAAATTGTTGCCAAGACCAATGTCAAGATTTTTCCCTATGTCTTTTTCTAGAAGTTTTACAGTTTTAGGTCTTATATTTAAATTTCAAGTTAATTTTTTGAGTAGTGGAAGATAGGAGTCCAGTTTCATTCTTCTGCATATGATTATCCAGTTTTCCCAACAGCATTTATTAAAGAGACTATCCTTTCTCCCTTGAATATTCTTGACTCCCCTGTCAAATGTGTGTTGACTGTGTATGTAGTAATTTACTTCTGGGCTCTTGATTGTGTTCCATTGGCCCATGTCTCTATTTTTCTGTTAGCACCATACTGTTTGATTACCTATAGCTTTGTAGCATAATGTTAGGAAGTATGATGCCTTCAGCTTTGTTCCTCTTTTTCTGTTTTGTTTTGGTTATATGTGGTCTTTCGTGGTTTCACACAAATTTTAAGATTGTTTTTTTTTCTATTTCTGTGAAAACGATTCCTATTTTTGTTATTCTAAACTTTTTCTACTTCTGTGAAAATTCCATTGGAATTTTCATAAGCATTGCTTGAATGATGGTTTTGTATAGTTTGGACATTTTAGCAATATGGTCTCCTGATCCATGAACATGGGATATCTTTCCATTTATTTGTGTCTTCTTCAATTTCATTCTCCAGTCTTATAGTTTTCACTGTATAGACTTTTAATCTCCTTGGTTAAATTTATTCCTAAGTTTTCATTTATTTTTTAATTGTATACTTGACACACAATATTATATTAGTTTCAGGCATATGACATAGTGATTGAACATTTGTGTTCATTGCAGAATGATTACCACAATAAATCTAGTTCCCATCTGTCACCACACAAAATCAGTACAATATTATTGACTATATTCTTCATGTTGTATATTACATCCTCATGACTTATTTATTTTATAACTGAAAGTTTGTACTTCTTAATCTCTTTCACCCATTTCACCCTGTCCAACTCCCTGCCCCTCTTGCAACCACTAATCTAGTCTCTGTATCTACAAGTCTGGGTTTTGTTTTGTCTTTTGTTGCATGTTTGTTTTGTTTTTTAGATTCCACATATAAGTGAAATCTCACAGTATTTATTTTTCTCTCATTTATTTCACTTAGCATAATACCTTCAAAGTCCATCCATTTTGTCACAAAAGGAAAGTTTTCACTCTGATTATATGGTTGTGTAGTATTCCATTGTGTGTGTGTGTGTGTGTGATACCTTCTTTATCCGTGCATCCATCAATGGACACTTAAGTTGTTTCCATATCTATCGTAAATAATACTGCAGTGAACACAAATGTGCATATATTATTATTATTTTTTTTTGTTTCTGCATGTATCTTTTTTTTTTTTTTTTTTTTGAGAGAGAGAGAGAGAGACAAACCCAGGGAGAGGCAGAGGGAGACAGACAGAGAGAATCCCAGGCAGGCTTCACAGCCAGTGCCCAATGGAGAGCCCAATACAGGGCTCGATCCCAAAACAGTAAGATCATGACTAGAGCTGAAATCAAGAGGAGACTTAGCCACCCAGGCACCCCTGCATATATCTTTTTGAATTAGTGTTTTCACTTTCCTCAAATAGATACCCAGCAGTGGGATTGCTGGATTATTGGGAAGCTCTATTTTTAATTTTTTGAGGAACCTCCATACTGTACCAAATTACATCTCCACCAAGAGTGTATGAGCGTTCCCTCTTCTTCTCCACATCCTTACCAATTCTTGTTATTTGATGTCTTTTTTTTTTTGAGAGGGAGGGGGAGAGAAAGCATATGGGGGAAAGGAGCAGAGGGAGAGAGAGAGAATCCTAATCAGGTGACACTCTCAGCACAGAGTTTGATGCAGGGCTCAGTCCCATGACATGGGGATCATGACCTGAGCTGAAATCAAGAGTAAAATTGCTCAACTGACTGAGACACCTAGGAGTCCCTATTTCTTATCTTTTTGATAATAGTAATTCTGACATGTGTAAGGTGATATCTCATTGGGGTTTAAATTTTCATTTCCCTGACAATCAATACTGTTGAGCATCTTTTCATGTGCCTGGTGGCTACCTGTGTGTCTTCTTTGGAAAAATGTCTATTCAGATTCTCTACAAATTTATTAGATTTTTTTTATTGTCATTATTGAGTTGTATGGTTCTTTATACATTCTTGATATTAAACCCTTATTGGATGTGTGATTGGATTTAATAGGTTACCTTTTTGTTTTGTTGATAGTTTCCTTCATTGTGTAGAAGCTTTTAGTTTGATGTAGTCCCATTTGTTTATTTTTGCTTTTGTTTCTCTTAGCTTTGAAGTCAGATCCACAAACACATTGCTAAGACTGCTAAGCTTACTGCTTGTGTTTTCTTCTAACAGTTTTATGGTTTCAGGTCTTACATTCAGATGTTAAGTCTATTTTGAGTTAGTTTTTATATATGGTGTAAGATAGTGGTCTAGTTTCCTTTTGGATGTAGCTGTCCTGTTCCCCAACATTATTTTTTGAGGAGACTATCCCTTCTCCATTGTATATTTTTGCCCTTTTTTTTTGGTGAATTAATTGAACATATATGTGTGGGTTTATTTCTGGGCTCCTTAATCTGTTTTACTGATGTATCTGTTTTTATTTCAATATTGTACCTTTTTTTGATTACTGTAGCTTTGTAGTATAGTGTGAAATCAAGGTGCATGATACTTCTGACCTTGTTATTCTTTCTCAAGATTTTTTGGTTATTTGGGTTCTTTTGTGGTTCCATATTCATTTTAGAATTATTTTTTTCTAAGTCTGCAAAAAATGCCATTGGAATTTTAATAGGGATTGCCTTGAGCCTGCAGATTGCTTTGTGTGTATGGACATCTTAACAATGTTAATTCTCCCAGTCCATGATGTATCTTTCCATTTATTTGCATCTTCTTCAATTTCTTTCACCAATATCTTATAGTGTTCAGTATATGGATCTTTCACCTTCTTGGTCACATTCCTTCTTAGATATTTTATTCTTTTTGATACAATTGTAAATGGTATTGTTTTCTTGATCTCTCTTTCTGATAGTTTGTAATTAGTGTATAGAAACTCACCATATTTTGTCTATTAATTTTGTATTCTGCCACCTTCACTGAGTTCATTGACTAGTTCTAACAGTTTTGTTTTTTTTTTTGGTGGACTCTAGGTTTTCTACTTATGGCATCGTGTCATCTGGAAATAGTAACAGTTTTACTCCTTTTCCAATTTGTATGCCTTTTATTTGTTTTTATTGCCTAATTGCTATGGCTAGAACTGATAACATGTTGAATAAAACTGGGAAGAGTGGGCATCATGTCTTGTTTTTGATCTTAGAGGAAAAGCTACCAGCTTTTCACTACTGATGAATGGTGAGTATGATATTAGCTGTGAAATTTTCTTATATAGTGTTTATTATATTGACGTAAGTTCCTTATGTACTCACTTGGTTGTATGTTTTTATCAAATGGATGTTGAATTTTGTCAAATGCTTTTTCCTGCATCTTTTGGGATTATCATATGGTTTTAATCTTTTAGTAATATGGAGTATCACATTGATTGATTTATAAATGTTGAACCATCCTTGCATTCCTAGAATAAATCCCACCTAATCATGGTGTATTATCCCTTTAATGTATTTCTGACTTTGGTTTCCTAATATTTTGTTAAGGATTTTTGCATCTATGTTCATCAGGGATATTGGCCTGTAATAATAATAATAATAATAATAATAATAATAATAATAACAATAATAAAATATTTATAATATAATGATAATTATTATTAGTATTTATTGTGTGTGGTGGTCTTTCTGGTTTGGGTATCAGGGTAATGATTCATAAATAAATGATTCAAAAATGAAAAAATGATTCATAAACTCATTCAAAAAATGAGTTTGTAAGCATTACCTTCTCTTCAAATTTTTGAAAGAGTTTGAGAAGGATAGGTATGAAAGGTTTGAATGTTTGTTAGAATTCACCAGTAATGACATCTGGTCCTGGATTTTTGTTAGAAATTTTTGAGTGCTGATTTAATCTCCAGATTTTCTGTTTCTTCATGATTCAGTCTTGGAAGATTATAAATTTCTAGGAATTTGTACATTTCTTCTAGGTTGTCCAATTTGTTGGCATTTAATTGCTCATAGTAGTCTCTTATGAACCTTTGTATTTCCGTGGTATCAGTTGTAACTACTCTCTCATTTCTGATTCTATTTATTGGAATCCTGTGTCTTTTTTTCATGGTAGGTATAGCTAAAGGTTTGTCAATTTTGTTCATCTTTTCAAAGAACAAGATTGTTGTGTTATTTGTCTTTACTATTGTCTTTTTAGTCTCTATTTCATTTATTGCCACTCTGATCTTTATTATTTTCTTTCTTCTACTGACTTTGGTCTTCATTTGTTCTTTTTGTAGTTCCTTGAGGTGTAAAGTTAAATTGTTTGTTTGAGATTCCTTTTGTTTCTTGAGTTAGTCCCGTATTGCTATGAACTTACCTATTAGAATAGCTGTTTGCAATAGTCCATAGTTTTGGCACTTGTGTTTCCATTTTCATTTGTCTCTAGGTGTTTTTTGATTTCCCTTTGATTTCTTCTATGACCCAGCAGTTGTGCAGTAACAGTTGTTTAATCTCCATGTATTGGTAGATTTTTTTCAGCTTTTCTTGTAACTAATTTCTAATTTCATACAATTGTGGTTGAAAAGATTCATGATATGATTTCAATTTTCTTGAATTGGAGACTTGCTTTGTAGTCTAACATGTTATCTATCCAGGAGAATGTTCTATATGCATGTGAGAAGAATGTATATTCTGCTGTTTTGGGGTAGTATGTTTTGTTAATTTCATCTGGTCTAATATGTCTTTTAAGGTCTGTGCTTCTTTACTGATTTTCTGTTTGGATGATCTACCCATTGATGGAAGTGGAGTGTTGACGTCTCCTACTATCATTGTATTGATTTCCATTTCACCCTTTAGGTCTGTTAATATTTGCTTTATATATTTTGGTGCTTTATGTTATATATATATATGTATACATACATATATATATATATATATATAAATGTTATCTCTTCTTGGTGGATTGATCTCTTTATCATTATGTAATGCCCCTTTTTGTCTTCTATTACAGTCTTCATTTTAAAGAGTATTTTGTCTGATATGAATATAGCTACATCAGCTTTATATTTCTATTTGCATGGATATCTTTTTCCGCCTTGTACTTTCAATTTATCTGTATCTTTACTTTTGAAGTGAGTCTCCTGTAGGCAGTATATAGATGTATCTTTAAAAAAAAATCCATTCACCTGTTCTGTGTTTTTGATTTGACAATTTAGTCCATTTAATTTAAGGTAATTGTTGCTAAATATGTACTTATTGCCATTTTGTTAATTGCTTTCTGGTTGTCTTTGTAGTTCTTCTCTATTCATTTCTTCTTTTTTTCTCTTCCCTTGTGATTTGATGACTTTTTAAGTTTTATGTTTAGATTTCTTTCTCTTTTTGTGTGCATTTACTATAATTTTTTCTTTGTGGTTACCATGAGGTTCACACATACAATCCTATGTACATAACAATCTATTTTTAGTCGACAGCAACATACATTTGAACACATTCCAAATTACATTTTTACTTTCCTCCCCCATGTTCTATGTTCTTGATGTCAAATTTTACATCTTTTTATTTTATGTATCTCTTAGCTAATTATTGTAGCTTCAGTTAACTTTACTACTTATGTCTTTTAACCATCATAGTACCTTTATAAGTGCTCAATCTACCACTTTACTATATATTTAACTTTTCCAATGACATTTTTACTTTTGTATGTTTCCTTGTTATTAGTGCCATTTCTTCAGCTTAAAGAAGAGTCTTTAACATTTCTTATAAGACCGGTTTGGTAGTGATGAACTCCTTTAGCTTTTGCTTGTCTGGAACACTTTTCATCTCTTCTCCAATTGTGAAAGATGACTTTGCTGGGTTTTCTTGGAAGTGTTTTCCTTTCAGCACTTTGAATATGTCATGCCACTCCCTTCTGGCCTGCAGAGTTTCTGCTAACAAACCTGATAGGCTTATGGGGTTTCTCTTGTACATAACAATTTGTTTTTCTCTTGCTGCTTTTAAGGTTCTTTCTTTAGCTTTTGACACTTTGATTTTAATGTATCTTGGTGTGGGTCTCTTTGGGTTTATCTTATTTATATTTCTCTAAGCTTCTTGGACCTGGATGTCTGTTTCCCTTCCTAGGTTAGGGAAGTTTTCAGTTCTTATTTCTTCAATTAATCTTTCCGTCCCTTTATTTCTCTCTTCTTCTGGGGCACCTATAATGTGAATGCTTCATGCTGTCTTGTCCTATAGGTCTCTTTAGTTATCTTCATTTTTAAAGACTATTTCTTGTTTTTTTTCTTTTCTGTCTGGTTAAGTTCCATTGCTTTGTCTTCCAGCTTACTGACTTGTTCTTCTGCCTCATCCAGCCTGCTGTTGAACCCCTCTAATGCATTTTTCAGCTCTGTGACTTAATGTTTGGTACTCTCTTATGTTTCCTATCCCTTTGTTGAAGTTTTCATTGTGTTCATCCATTCTTCTGTGTTCAGTGAGCATCTATTTTTTTTAAGTTTATTTATTCATTGGGAGAGAGAGAGAGCATGAGAGGGGCAGAGAGAAAGGGAGAGAGAGAGAATCCTAAGCAGGCTCTGCAGTGGCAATATGGAGCCCAATGCAGGGCTCAAATTCATGAACCCTGAGATCATGACCTAAGCCAAAGTCAAGAGTCGGATGCTTAACCGACTGAGCCACCGAAACACCCCCAGTGAGCATCTTTATGGCCATTATTTTGAATTTTTCATCAGGTAAATTACTTATCTTTATATTATTAAGGTCTTTGAAGTTTTGTTTCATTCTTTTGTTAGGAACGTGTTTCTCTGTTTCCTCATTTTACTTGACTCTGTGTTTTGTTTCTGTGTATTAGGGTGAAACAGCTACTTACCTCAGTCTTGAAGGAGTGGCCTCACATAGGTGATGAAGCTTCTCCTTTTATCTTGCCTTAAGCCTCGGTTGCCTCTCAAACCTTTGAGATTGTCTGAACCCCTTGATTTATTCTTTGTACGTCCCCATTAGTGAGAGTGTGTTAAGACCCGTCAGTGTTCCAAAGGAAGGAATTTCATGTAGTGCCTCGTTTCAGGCTCATTGGGAGCTGGGTCCTCAGGCCTCAGTGTTTATAGTATGCAAATATATACAGTGCCGTGGGGCTGAAATGGTAATCCTTGCTGGCTTCCAGACCAGGAGATCTGGAGGTGTCCCCTGGGTAAAAGTTGTAAAAATCTCCATAAAGGCTCTTTTCTGGGAGGGCTTGTCAAGCTGTAGTCGGGCCAAGCGGGCATGCAAATATGGTGTCCACCTTCTTATATACCTTGGGAGTGTCTCTTTAGCCTCTAGATGTGAGGAAAGCTTGAAGCCTTTCCCTTGGGCTGAAGCTCCAGACCAATAAGCCTTTTTCATGGGAAAATGGGGTGGTTTTTTGTCTGTCTGTGCAGGGCCCTGGGGATGCTGGCCTGCCAAGAGTGCTTTGTTCCTGATTGTTACCTGCTTGTGGAGCTCAGGAACACTGACCTTCTTGGCCACCAAGGCCAGGAAATCAAGGGGCATCCTCTGAGTGGATTGTGCCCTTCCGTGGCTTTGGCGAGGTGGCTGGAGAACGTGGGAGGTGGGCACACCTGCCAGCTTTAGAAAGGCAGCGGGAAAGCGTCTTGACCGTGTGCCCCCGGAGGTGCCAGGGATGTAGTGGGAGCAACAGGATGCCACCGCCGCTCCTGTCCACCAGTCCCAGTCGGGGAGGGGAGGAGGGCCGCACCTGTCCGTGCGCTCCAGTACGGCAAGACAGAGGGTTTGCGCCGTGACTGCTTGTCCCTGCCCGTCTCAACAAGGGTGCCACACTCGAGCTCACCAACTTGTGCTGGCAGGGTCGGGAGAGAGTGCAAAGACTGTCCCTTGCCTTTCCAGCAGGTGCTTTTTGGTCAGAAAGTGTATCTCCTTCACATACAGTCCTCTTGCTTCTCACACTGCTGTTTCTTTGCTAGGTCTCGGGGCAAGTGAGACTGCATGTGAGCTCTTTAAAAGGGGAATCTCAGTTCTTCATAGTGCTTCGGGTCCCTCGGATGCCAGCCTTGTTGGTTTTCTAAGCCACACACTTTCAGAACTCGTCTCTTCAGGGTAGATCCCCAGGACTTGGGTACCTTTTTGAAGCACCAACCCCTCACTTCAGAGAGAAGTGCTGGGCTAGTGAGATGCCCTCTCTCTATTGTTCATTGCCATGCCAGGGATGGGGTTTCTGGTGAGGCCGTGTCTCTCTTACCTGTCTCAATGTGGTCTTTTTACCATTTTTTTGTGGAGAAGCAATATATCCAGTTTTCAGATATTTTTCGGAGGCAGATGGTCCACTTGTAGTTGTAGATTTGGTGTATCTGTGGAAGGATGTGGGTCCAGGATCTTCCTGCACCACCACCTTTCAGAAGTCCCCCCAAATAGGCATTCTTTTTATTTATTTTTATTTTTTTTTTAACATTTATTCATTTTTGAGACAGAGACAGAGCATGAACGGGGGAGGGTCAGAGAGAGGGAGACACAGAATCTGAAACAGGCTCCAGGCTCCGAGCTGTCAGCACAGAGCCCGACGCGGGGCTCGAACTCAGGGACCACGAGATCATGACCTGAGCTGACGTCAGCCGCTCAACCGACTGAGCCACCCAGGCGCCCCTGAATATGCATTCTTAAGTGTGCCTGTAACATTCTCCAGGAGAATCCACATGCTAGGCCAGAAAATACAGCTCAGTAAAAGTAAAAGGATTGAACTTTTACAAAGTGTACTCTTTTGTCACAACGGAGTGGAGTATGGAATTAATAACAAAAAGAAATTTGGGAAATTTAAAAATATGTGGAAATTAAACAATATGCCAGTAAATAACCCATGGATCAAAGGAGAAATCAGAGGGAAATGAAAAAAATGCTTAAGGATGAATGGAAATGAAGACACAACACATCAAACCTTATGGAATGCAGCTAAGGCAGTGCTTCGCATAAATTCTTACATTCAAAAAGAAGAAAGAGCTCAAATCAACAACTTAAGACACACAAAACAAGAGAGAACGAAATCCAAAGTAAGAGCATCAACACGTTCAATAAGGGCAAGAAGCCAAACCAAAAGTAACAAACCTTTATTCACTTATTGTAACAGTTCAGGCAAGAGGCAAAAGAGAAAGGTCCTGGCCTTCCAGTGTTCCAATATGCTCCAAGGAGCTTATTAAATGAAGGTGAAGTGACAGATGGGAGGAATGGTCTCACGGCCTAGGAGCTCCCCGCTCCTTGCCAAAGATGCCTGAACTTTTATGGCCCTGATGAGACCGGAGGGATAAAGAAGGAGAAGGTCTAGGAGTGAAAAAGTACAAGTCAGCATGGAGAAAATGCTTCAGCCTCCTCTGTCCCCGCCCCCCAAAGAAGGCCTCGTCACAGAGGCACAGGGCTAGGAATGCAGATATCCACGTGAGCATATTGGCTCAAGTAGCCTAACGCCTTCACTGCAAGTCCTTCCAGAGACTGCAACATCTTGGCTGTGCCCCAAGTCTGCCGTGGGGAGGCGGCTTCCCCCATGACCATGCAGGTAAAGCTTTGTCAGGCTTCAAAAATGGCGCACAAGATTTTGGCCTGAACTCCTCAGAAGGAAGGAAATACTATGGATCACAGTGCAAATTAATGACATGGAGAACAGAAAAATAAGAGGAAAAAGCAACAAAACCCAATGTTGGCTCTTTGGAAGTTTCACAAAATTGACATACCAGTAGCTAGATTCACCCAGAAAAAAGGAAAACTAAAATCATTAAAGCCGTGGATATGTGTGCCTGCAACCAGAGATGGGTTATTTGGGCCTAACATGATCTCTGGTATCCTGTCCTGGGTCTTTTTTTTTTTTTTTTTTTTCTTTTTTGCTATTTTATAGACTTAGTTTATTGTGAAAAGAATACTTAACATGAAACCAATCCTCTTAACATAATTTTAACTGTACAATGTGTTATTGAATATAAGTAGAATGTTTTACAGCAGATTTATAGAGCTTAGTATCTTGCTTAAATGAAACTTTGGGTTTACATGGCCTTGGTGTCATATCTATAAAATAATTTCCAAAGTCAAGGTCAAATTCAAAAGATTTTGCCCTGTTTTCCTCTAGGAGATTTATGATTTCTGGTGTTTCATGTAAATCTTTTAAAAGTTTTTTTGTTTTGTTTTTTTTTTTTTAATTTATATCCACATTAGTTAGCATATAGTGCAAAAATGATTTTAGGAGTAGATTCCTTAGTGACCCTTACCCATTTAGCCCATCCCCCCTCCCACAACCTCTCCAGTAACCCTCAGTTTGTTCTCCCTATTTATGAGTCTCTTCTGAATTGTCCCCCCTCTGTTTTTATATTTTTGTTTCCTTTCCCTTATGTTCATCTGTTTTGTCTCTTAAAGTCCTTATATGAGTGAAGTCATATGATTTTTGTCTTTGTCTGACTGACTAATTTCACTTAGCATAATATCTTCTATTCCATCCACGTAGTTGCAAATGACAAGATTTCATTCTTTTTGATTGCTGAGTAATACCCCATTGTATATATAGACCACATCATCCATTCATCCATCGATGGACATTTGGGCTCTTTCCATACTTTGGCTCTTGTTGATAGTCCTGCTATAACCATTGGGATGCATGTGTCCCTTCGAAACAGCACACCTGTATGTATCCCTTGGATAAATACCTAGTAGTGCAATGGCTGGGTTGTAGAGTAGTTCTATTTTTAATTTTTTGAGGATCCTCCATACTGTTTTCCAGAGTGGCTGCACCAGCTTTCATTCCCAGTGTCTTGGGTCTTAATCTCCCTGTGGGAGGAAGGCTCTCCCCTTTCAGGTCCTTCTTTTGAGCTTTGGGAGGCCATCTATCTCTTACCTTACAGAATCATTTTCTTCTGATTGATTTTATGGCTTTGGATCCTGGAGAACTTGTTTCTCCGTGGTCTATCTCTATTCACCTAGAATTGATTTCCTAATCAGTTATAAGGGGTTAATTTTATCCTTGGGGTATAGGTTACTTCTGCCCCCAGATAGTCTAACTATTGGTCTGCTGACGTTCATGACAATCTACATTATTCTACATAATCTCCTCTGGAAAAGTAAAAGGAGAGGGGACACTTGCCAACGTATTCTATGAGATCTGTGTCATTATCATACCCAAACCAACAACAGTACAAGAAAAGAAAACTACAGACTAATAGCCCTGTGGACACAGATGTCCCAATTCTGAGCAAAATATTAGCAACATATCAAACGAATTATACACAGTGAGTGAATGTGGCATATCCCAAAGATGAAAAGTTGATTCGACATTAAAAATCAACCAATGTAATCTACCATATCAACAGATGAAAGAAGAAAAATAATGTGATTATTCCAATCGATCAGAAAAACATTCAATAGAATTCAATACCCATTCATTAGAGAAAAAAAAAAAACCTCTCAGAAAAATAGAACTAGAGGGGAACTTCCTCTACTTGATAAAAAACATCTAAAAAAACCCCCACAGCTTAAATT
This sequence comes from Herpailurus yagouaroundi, assembly GCF_014898765.1. Lineage (NCBI taxonomy): Eukaryota > Metazoa > Chordata > Mammalia > Carnivora > Felidae > Herpailurus > Herpailurus yagouaroundi. Next base: position 33,387,138 of record NW_024412406.1, on the reverse strand, counting down.
ACACTTAGTGGTGAAAGAGTAATTTCTTTCCCCTTAAGATCAGGAGAAAGGCAAGAGTGTGCATTTTAGCCAGTGATATTCAGCATAATTCTGGATGTTCTAGCCAATGCAGTAAGGTGAGAAAATGTTATAAAAGCATTGAGGTATGAAAGGAAGAAATAAAACTTCATATGCTGACAGCATGTTTGGCTACACAGAATAACCTAGAACTAACAGGTAGCTGAGGAAAGTTACAGGATACAAGATACACCTCCATCCAAATTAAAATATACAATATCAATTATCGTTGTTCCAAAGAAGATGAAATATATAGTAATAAATTTAATAAAACACACAATGTTTGCATTCTGAAAACTACAAAATTCTGAAGAAACTGAAGATCCAAATTAGAAGAAGTTAGGGATCTGAATAATGGAGATGTATACCATGTTCAAGATTGGAAGGGTCAGCACTGTAACAATGTTGGTTCTTCCTAAGTTCATATACAGGTTTAGTGCAACTCCTACTAAAATATCCACAATATTTTTGTAGATGTAAGCAAGATTATCCTAAAATTTATATGTAAAGGCAGAAGAGCTAGAATAGTAAAACCGTTTGGGAAGGTAAAAATACAGCGTGAGGTGTCAGTCTACCTGCTTTCAAGACTAATATTTCAGTAATTAATACTGAGTGGTGTTGACAGATGGGTATAGAAGTAAATCGAACAGAATAGAGAATCCAGAGAGAAAACTCACAAGAGCAAGGCCAGCTGATTTTTGATGAAGATACAAACACAGTTCAGTAGAAGGATGAATAGTGCTAGGGTATTCGATAACCATTGGCAAAAAACTTAAACTTTGATTTAAACCTCACATATTATACAAACTTGGATAACAGATTTAAAAGTGTAGACACTTTAGGGGCGCCTGGGTGGCACAGTTGGTTAAGCGTCCGACTTCAACCAGGTCACGATCTCACGGTCCGTGAGTTCGAGCCCCGCGTCGGGCTCTGGGCTGATGGCTCAGAGCCTGGAGCCTGTTTCCGATTCTGTGTCTCCCTCTCTCTCTGCCCCTCCCCCGTTCATGCTCTGTCTCTCTCTGTCCCAAAAATAAATAAACGTTGAAAAAAAAAATTAAAAAAAAAAGTGTAGACACTTTAGAAGATAAAATAGGGTAAAAATTTCAAGCTATAGGCTTTGAAGAAATCTTAGATATGGCATCAAAATCATGAACAATAAAATTTTTAAAATGATACATGGGACTCAAATTAAAATCCTTTACTTTGCAGAAGAACTTGTTGAGAGGATTAAAAAAAGCTAAAGCCTAGAGAAAACATTTGAAAACCACATATCTGACAAAGATCTCATATCTAGAATTTATGAAGTACTTTCGAAATTCAATAGTAAAAAAATAATCCATTTGGCAAGTTGGTAAAATACATAGACATTCACAGAAAATGACATACAGGTGTCAAAGGAGCACATGAAAAGATATTCAACATCTCTAGCTATTAAGGAGACAGAAGATAAGATATCACTTTATACCTATTAGAACAACTAAGATTAAAAAAATACTGGCAATACTAAATGCTGTTGTAGATGTAGAGAAATTGATTCTTTCATATATTGCTGGTGGGAATGTAAAATGGTACAGATACTCTAGGAAGTAATTTGGTACTTTGTTAAACAGACACATCATATACTTACCATGTAACCCATCAATTACACTGCTGGGCATTTATCTCAGAGACATAGAAACCGTCAACACCAAAACCTGTACATGATTGTACTTAGTAACCGTATTTGTAATAGCCCCGAACCAAAAATACTGAAAATATCCCTAATAGATGATGGCTAAGTAAACTGCAGTATATCCATACCATGGAATGCAATTCAACAATAAAATGGAATGAATTGATGATACCAGCAACATTCTGGGTCAATCTTCAGAGAATTATACGTGAGAATATAGAATATAGAATGCTGTTGGAATATAGACTATAGAATTATATTATCATGAATAATAAGAGCAAATATCAAAGGTACACATGCTGCATAATTCCACTCAGAGAGCATTCTCAAAATGACAAAATTACAGTAATAAAAAATGGATTAGTGGCTGCCAGGGATTAAGGATGGTGAGGGGAGGAATAGGTATGATTACAAAGTGTAACCCAAAGGAGGCCTTTACAGCGATGGAGCAGTTCTGCCTCTTGCCTGAGGTGGTGGTTGCTAGAATCCGCACCTCTGACAAAATAGCAGAAAACTAGCACACCCATTGCACCAACGCTGCTTTCTGGCTTTGATTTCATGCTATGCTTCTGTGGGATGTAACCACTGGGGATAGCCGGGTGAAGGGTTCACGGAACCTCTTTATACTATCCCTGCAACTTCTTACAAATCTATAATTATTTCAAATAAAATGTTTTTTTTCAGTGTACTTGGTAGTCTCTAAGACAGCCTCCTAATCTCTGCCTCCTGTTTTCATACCCTTTGTAATTTCCTCCCTTTGAATGTAGGCTGGATTTAGTGGTTTACTTCTAATCAACAACATACAGCAGAAATGATGGGATGCCTTTCCTGATATTAGGTTATAGAAAGGTGGCTGCCTTTCTGGGGACCCATTGTTATTCTCTCTTTCTCCCTTTGGGGAACAAACTGCCTTATTGTGACCAATTCTGTGGAGAGGTCCACGTGGCAAGGGAATGACATCTCTAACAACCAAAAAGGACCTGTGGTCTTCCAATGGCCACAAGAGGCAATCTTGCGATTCAACTCCCCAGGTAACCTGTGAGTTGGCTGTAGCTATGGCAACGCCTTGGCGACCCTGTGAGGGGCTCCGAGCCTGAGGCGTTCAAGAGTACTTTGTTTCCTAACCCACAGAAACTGTAAGACGTTACATGTCTGTTGTTTTACGCTACCAAAAAAGATAAAACTAAAAATAAAGGTGGTGAGGTGAATATTTTCATACAATGTTTCTTCTTTGACTGTTGATATGGTAGATTACATTGGCCGGTGTTTGAATATTGAACCAGCCTTGCAGTCCTGAAATAAACTTGACTTGGGACATGTATAGATCTAGATCTATCTGAATTTTATTTGCTAATATCTGATTAAGAATTTTTGCATCTAGGAGCGTCTGGGTGCCTCAGGTGGTTATACCTCCTACTTCGCTCAGGTCATGATCTCATGGTTTCTGAGTTTGAGCCCCACGTCGAGCTCTACGCTGACAGCTCAGAGCCTGGAGCCTGCTTCCGATTCGGTCTCATTCTCTCTCTGCCCCTCCCCCACTCGTGCTGTCATCTCTGTCTCTCGAAAACAAATACATGTAAAACGAAAAATTAAAAAAAAAAAGGAATTTTTGCATCTATATTCATGAGTGATATCGGTCAATGTTTTTCTTTTTTGTACTGTATCTGGTTTTATTATCAGGATTATACTACTTTTATAAATGAGTTGGGAAGTGTTCTCTATTTTCAATTTTCTGGAACAGATTATGTATACTGGTGTTAAACTTTAAACATTTGGTATAATTCTTTGGGGAAAACATTTGCTAAAAAATGTCATTTTAGGAAGTTATAAATTATGAATTCAAATCTCCACATGTAGAGTTGATGAAATGATCTATTTCATACTGAATGAATTGTGATATTTACTTTTTAAGAAATTGGTACATTTTATCTGTGTTGTCAATTTTACACTTGCAGAGGTGTTCATAGCAAGACATTTCATGCTCATGGATTGGAAGAACAAATATTGTTAAAATGTGTTCACTATAGGGATGCCTGGGTGGCTCAGTTGGTTAAACATCTGACTGGCTTAGGTCATGATCTCACGGTTTGTGGGTTCAAGCCCCATGTCGGGCTCGGTGCTGACAGCTCAGAGCCTGGAGCCTGCTTTGGATTCTGTGTCTCCCTCACTCTCTGACCCTCCCCCCACTCATGCTCTGTCTCTCTCTGTTCTCAAAAATAAACATTAAAAAATTAAAAAAAATGTGTATACTATCCAAAGCAATCTACAGATTTTAATGCAAACCCTATCAAATACCAACAGCATTTTTCACACAGCTAAACAATCCTAAAATTCGTGTGGAACAACAAAAGACCCCACATGGCCAAGCAACCACGAAAAGAAGAACGAAGCTGGAGGCATCACAATTCCAGATTTTAAGTTATCATACAAAGCAGTAGTAAATAAAACAGTATAGTACTGGCATAAGAATAGACACATAGATCAATGGAATAGATTAAAAAAGCCATACGTAAACTCACAATTATATGGTCAATTAATCTTTGACAAAGGAGGAGAGAATATACAATGGGGAAAAGTAAGTATCCGTAACAAATGGCATTGGGAACACTGGACAGCCCCATGCAAAAGTATGAAACTGGACCACTTTCTTCCACATGCACAAAAAATAAACTGAAAATGGATTAAAGACCTAAATGTGAGACCTGAATGTGCTTTAAGAAGAGCACAGGCAGTAATGTCTCTGGCATTGGCCACAGCAACATTTTTCTAGATATGTCTCCTGAGGCAAGGGAAATAAAAGTAAAAATAAACAATTGGGATTACATCAAAATAAAAGGTTTCTGCACAGTGAGGGAAACAATCAACAAAACTGAAAGCCAACCTATTGAATGGGAGAAGCTATTTGCAAATGACACATTTAATACAGGATTAGTATCCAAAATATATAAAAAACTTAAACAACTTAACACCTAAAAAACAAAAAATCCAATTTAAAAATGGGCAGAAGACATAAACAGACATTTCTCCAGAGAAGACATTCAGATGGCCAACAGACACATGAAAAGATACTCAGCATCACTCATTATCAGGGAAATGCAAATCAAAACTACAGTGAGATATTTATTACCTCATAACCTGTCAGAATGGCTAAAATAAAAAATACAAGAAACAACAGGTGTCGGTGAAGATGTGGAGAAAGAGAAACCCTCTTGCACTGTTGGTGGGAATGCAAACTGGTGCAGCCACTCTGGAAAAGAGTATGGAGATTCCTCATAAAGTTAAAAATAGAACTATCCTATGAACCAGGAATCTGGCTACTGAGTATTTACCCAAAGAATACAAAAGCACGAATTCAACAGGTTACATGCACTCCTATGTTTATAGTAGTATTATTTAGAATAGCCAAATTGTGGAAGCAGCCTAAGGATACATTGACAGATGAACGGATAAAGAAGATAATATTCCACACAATGGAATATTATTCAGGCATTAAAAAGAATGAAATCTTGCCATTTACAATGACACAGATATAGCTAGAGAGTATAAGGCTAAGTGAAACAAATTAGTCAGAGAAAGACAAATACTATATGATTTCACTCCCGTGTGGAATTTAAGAAACAAAACAAATGAGCAAGGAAAAGAAAAGAGATAATCCAAGAAATCGGCTCTTAACACTAGAGAACAAACTGATGGTTACCAGAGGGGAAGTGAGGTGGGGGGGGGGGATGAGGAATAGGGGGTGGGGTTAAAAGAGTATATGTATCATGATGAACATAAAATATAAAATACACATAAATATATATAAAATACAAGGAACATAAAATATGATAAAGAGAAATGCCCAATAAACCTGTCTTAGCCCAAAACAACAACAACAACAAACCAAAAAACAAGAACAAAAACAAAAACAAACACAAACACACACACAAAACAGAGTTCTTCATAGCGTTACTTGGGAAGTGTTCCCTCTCGTCTAAATTTTCTGTAAGTCTATGGTAAAATTGATCTCTTAATGACCTAGGCCTGGAATTATATTTTTTAGAGATTTAAATTATATATTCAGTTTATCTCATAGTTGTACAATTATTTAAGTTCTCTGCTTGGTAGTTTGTGTTTCCCAGGAATTTCTTATACGTTTAATTTACAAGTATAAAGTTGTCAGCAGTATTCCCTTAGCATCCTACAGAATGTTTGGTGATTTCACCTGATTTTTTCTTAATGTTGGTGACGTGTGTCTTCTGCCTTTCTACCATTGTCAACTTGCTTATAAATTTGTCAATTTCACTGACTTCCCCCCCCCCCAAATAACCAACTTTCCCCCCATGAATTGTTTTTTTGTTTTCAATTTCATTGACTTCAGTCTTTATTATTTCCTTTGTTTTGCTTGCTTTTAGTTTCTTTTGCTTTGCTTTTCCTTCTTTGTGAAGTTGAAAATTAGATTTTTGATTTGAGATCCACCTTAGTAATAATTTAGCTGCATCCCATAAATTTTGATGTTATGCCTTCATTTTTATTCATTGGCTGTTTTAAAGAATGTACATTCTGTTGCCATTGGATGGAGGGTTCTATAAATGTCAATTAGATCTTATTGGTTGATGGTGGTGTTGGGTTGCTTTATATCCTTGTTGATTTTCTGTCTAGTAGTTCTATCAATTTCTGAGAGTGGGTGTTGTGGTCCTCAAGTTTAATTTGTTTATTTCTCCTTTCACCTGTGCTAGTTGGAGCCCTGTTATTTCACGTGTACAAAATTAGAATTGCTATATATTCTTGAAGGATTGACGAATGTCCCCCTTGTGCCCTAGTAATTGTCTTTGCCAGGAAATCTACTTTATTGGATATTAATATATCCACTGCTGCTTTTTAAAAATTCATGTTCCATAATGTACCTTTTCCTATCCTTTTACTTTAAATCTAGCTATGTGTTATGTTTCCGGTGAGTTTGTTGTAGACAACATATATTGGGGTCTTGTATTTTTTTTTTTAATTAAACCACTGTGTTAACCTGTGTGCTTTTATTGGTATACTTGGATCATTTACATTTAAAGTAATTGTTGTCATGGTAGAGCTTAGGCCTGATTTTTTAAAAATTTCTTTCCTGTTTATTCTGTTTCATATTTTTTCTTTTTATTTCTTTCTTTCCTGTGTTTAACCTGAACAGATTTTTAGAATTCCATTTTGATTTCTTCCTAATATTTTGAGGATATTACTTTGTCGAGTGTCCTTTCTGATTGTTCTATGTATCATCATATATATGTAACATCACAGTTTACTGGTGTTAATATTTCTCACTTTAAATGAAGTGTTGACCATGCTTTGAGCTAGGTCCCTTTTCTCTCCCTCATTTTTAAATATAATTGTCTTGGGGCGCCTGGGTGGCGCAGTCGGTTAAGCATCCGACTTCAGCCAGGTCACGATCTCGCGGTCCGTGAGTTCGAGCCCCGCGTCGGGCTCTGGGCTGATGGCTCAGAGCCTGGAGCCTGTTTCCGATTCTGTGTCTCCCTCTCTCTCTGCCCCTCCCCCATTCATGCTCTGTCTCTCTCTGTCCCAAAAATAAATAAACGTTGAAAAAAAATTTAAAAAAAAATAAATATAATTGTCTTAAGTATTTCCTTTACATATATTAGCATCATATCAAATGGTGTTATAAATTTTGCTTCAACCGTAAAATATGATTCATGTAACTCATCACAGAATAGCCCATTATGCTTACTTGTATTTTTACTCTTTTCATTGCTCTTTTTGTTCTGAAATTTTTAACTTTCTCTTATTATGACTTTCTTATGTTTCTAGAACTTCATGTGCCAGTCTTTTAGGATAGGTCTGCTGTAACAAATTGTCTTAGTTTTCCTTTGTCTGAGACTTTCTCTATTTCCTCTTCATTCCTCAAGGCTGGCTTGTTCAGATATAGGATTCACAACGGAGAGTTCTTTCCTCTTAGCGCTTGAAAATTGTGCTACTTCTTTCTGGCCCCCACGGTTTCAAATGAGAAATCTGCTGTCATATGAATGTTCTTTCATAAGTAATGTGTCATTTTACATTTTTTCTTCGCCTTTAACTTTCATAAATTCAGTTATGATGTGCCTTGGTGTGGATTTCTTTGGGTGTATCACATTAGATTTCTTTCAGTCTCTTGTAGGTTTATGTATTTTATCAAGTTCGGGAAGTTTTTAGTCCTATACTCTTTTCTCTTCTCCTTTGGGACTTTGAAAATGTGAATATTCGATCTTTTATTATCCCACAGATTCTTCATACTCTGTTCATTTTTAAGTCTATTTCCTCCCTGCTGTTCAGATTGAGTCAGTTCTATCGGTCTGTCTTCAAGTTCACTGAGTGTATCATCTATTGTCACTGCTCAACTATTGAGTTCATGAAGTAGTTTTAAAATTTTAGCTATTGTGGTTTTCCATTTTGTTCTTTTTTTCACTTAATTTCCATTCTGTTCTTTTTCTTTTTTAAAACGTTTTTATTTATCTATTCTGAGAGAGTGTGCACTCACATGAATGGGGGAGGGGCAGAGAGAGAGAGAGAGAGAGAGAGAGGGAGAGAGAGAATCCTAAGCTGTCTGCCCTCACTCAAGGCTCACCTGAGCTGAAATCAGGAGGAAGATGCTTAACAGACCTCTGGGCGCCCATTTCGTTCTTTCTCATTTCTTTACTGAGATTTTCTGTTGTTGCATTTGTTTTGAAATAACGTTGAAACATTTTTATGGTACGTGGCTTAAAATATATATCTAACAATTCCAACTTTTAATTCAGCTCTGTTTTTGTGTCAGCTAATTATCTTTTTCATTGAAGTTTTAGTTCTATCAGCTCTTGTGATGATGAGCAATTTTTTATTGTATCCTGGACATTTTTGTTTTATTATATTAAGAGACTCTTAACCTATTTAAATCTTCTGCTTTAGCAGATCGTTACTTTATTTATTTAATGTTTATTTTTGAGGGAGAGAGATAGAGTATGAGCAGGGGAGGGGCAGAGAGAGAGGGAGACACAGAATCTGAAGCAGCTCCAGGCTCTGAGCTGTCAGCACAGAGCCCGACGCGGGGCTTGAACCCGTGAACCGAGAGATCATGATGTGAGTTGGAGTCGGACGCTGGACTGACTGAGCCACCCATTACCCTATTTCAATTTAGCCCATAGATGCTCTTTTGTTGACTCTAGTTCCAATATTAATTTGGTTTTCAGACTTTTGCAGTGCTGTTCTGGTCTGATGAATTCTCCCAACACTTCTGAGGCTTCCTTTCCATCTCAGTGGGTGTTGCTTACGGGAATGGACAGAACGTCTCGGGTTGCCTCGTGTTGCTGGCCCACATTCTGTCACTGGGGGGCAGAAGCTCAGAAGCCAGGAGAACGAGGTGTCCTACGCAGTTGTCGGAGGGCTCTGCTCAGCAGGGCCTGCAGGTAGACTGGCCTGGCTGCTAGTGCCCAGGTCCGAGAGAGGAAGTTGGGGCTTCCCTCCAGGACTCTGCTGGGTTTCCTCTTTCCCATCCCTTTGGCTAGAAAGTAAAGGTTAGAAAAGGCTTGCTGTTGTTTAGGGCTGCTGGCAGTTCTGATTGGCAGGCTCCTCAGACCCCTTAGTCTGAGGTCTACGCAGACAGAAACCCAGCAAACCACGCTGCTTTGCCTCGGGTCTTGAAGTCTCTAGTCAGCTCATCTCCTTCTTTCCAGGCTTTTGAGATTGTTTTCACTCATTGTTTGTCATGTCCGGAGTTATTTAGCTGTACTCAGAGGAGCTAAGCAGAGAAAAGTGGGTATACACCAGCTTGTTCCAGACCCAGGAGGCTTAAGTGGAGTTCGAAATGTGGACGTTTCCTTTGTGCTTGTGACGAAACTGCAAGAACTGCAGCTACAACTATAGTCTGAGCTCAAAAACACACACCTGCTGCGCCTTGGGTGGGGGTGGAATCTCTCGTCTGCTGTTTTAAATTTTTTAAATTTTTTTTCAACGTTTTTATTTATTTTTGGGACAGAGAGAGACAGAGCATGAACGGGGGAGGGGCAGAGAGAGAGGGAGACACAGAATCGGAAACAGGCTCCAGGCTCCGAGCCATCAGCCCAGAGCCCGACGCGGGGCTCGAACTCACGGACCGCGAGATCGTGACCTGGCTGAAGTCGGACGCTTAACCGACTGCACCACCCAGGCGCCCCTGCTGTTTTAAATTTTAACAGCACAGAAAGTGTATGAAGAATCCTGACATTACTTGTGATGCAGACAATGTTAGCTGCTCATGAAAGGACTTGATCACATTGTAAATATTGTGTATAAGCACTGTTTCTGTCCTACAAGTTTCGCTTGAATTTATTAAGAAATATTCTCAAATCTGTAGCGCGTGCCAATTTCCAGAGCTAGTTAGCGCTTGATTATCGTGGTCGGGGATGGTTCTTTCAACCATTTGAAACCACAGACACACAAAAACATTCTTCGCTTGAGCCATCAGAAAATAGGCAGAAGGCCTGCGTTTGTCTCTTTCTGCTGCATAACTTTTCCCAGTGGTATGCTGGTACATGTTTCACAGTTAGATCTCTGGAGACCAGAAGCCTGGAGACCAGGTTTATAGAGTTTGCTGGGTGTTGTGGTGGAAACGCGCCCACCATGGCTGATTTCAAGTACCAGTGTGATGTCACTCAATGAGTTGTTCTGAAAACGTGTGCTTAACGGGCTCTCTCGAGCTGGGGCTGGCAGACTGCAGCAACCCATTGATGGAAGAGACCTTCAGAGACCCACTCAGGAGACCTTAGCTTCTATGCCACACACGCTGAATACCTGCAGCGGGCATCATATTTTGATACTTGTTCGCTTAGAGTCGCTCTCACCTTTGTAAAACATGCAGCATGCAGAAAAGTGGCTTTCTGCACAATGTCATTGTGACAGAACAGAACAGAGGAAGACATAAATCAGATTTTTACTTTCCTGCACTGGGCCTGAAAAACTGGTTTAACCAATCCCACTATTTTCCTCAGAAGCAAATGTTTACTTTTGCAGTGACAAACCCTGCACCCAGGTAGTTGTTAATGCCACACGTTAAGCAATGTTTCTTTACGTTATTTACAGAGGCATTACCCTGGCTGGGGTTTCTGAAAACAAATGGCAAAGTCTGGTTTTAGATGTCTTTGTGGCGGCATCTGTCGATATATCAAAGTGATAAAGAAATCCGCTTCTTTGAAAGTTAGCTACTCGGTCGGCTGCTTGCTTCCTTCCCCACGAATGGATACTTTTCCAACTGCACGGGCACCGGGGCCGTGTCTCACGGAACATGCTGACTACAGCTGGCTCTTGTCCACTTTCTGGCCTCCCCTGCCCTCTGCCTCACGTGCAGCCTTTTGTCTCCGGTTCCGGCCACCGTGTAGCTCTGTGCTCTGCGGCCTCTGCTGTGTCCCCTCTGCCCCGGCCTACCCTCGGGGGTATGGAACACTACCAGGACCCATGCCCCCCTACCCGGATCAAAACAGTGGCTGGTATCTCCTGCCATCGGAGCCACCATGGCAAAGAAATGAAACCAGAGTGAGGGGTCTCTTTTACCTTGAGGCCAGTTCCGGTGGGGGAGGGGTGTTTCCCTGCACCAACAAGCAGTTCTCAGGAATCCAGCTTAATTCTGACACTTTCTACCCGGGGACAGCATCAGATTCCACAGGTTAAGGACTCAGTCCTTCAAGGCTGCCCCCTACCCAACTACTTCAGATGCCAGCCACAAGCCCCACGTCGTTACCTGGGCTACGATTGACCAACAGGCTGTAAGTCAGAGCCTTCCAGGTCATCCTGCCTAGATTTGAGTAATGTGCTGGAGCGGCTCACAGAACTCCGAGAAACATCTTACTGGATCATTTGTTTATTACGAAAAGATACAACTCAGGAAGAGCCCGATGGAGGGGGACAAGGTATGGGGAAGGGGTGCGGCGCTCCCTCTCACCTCCACGTGTTCACCAGCCCCAGAGCGCTCTGAATCCAGGCCTCTTGGGCTTTACGGAGGCTTCATTAAGTAGGCAGAATTGATTAGATCATTAGCTGCTGGCATCTGATTCCAATGTCCAGCCCCTCTCCTCCCCCTGGACACGGTGGGGGGTGGGGGTGGGGGTGGGGGTGTAGGACTGAGGGTCCCAACCTGCTAATCACGTAATCGGCTTTACCTGAAACCAGCCCACATCCTTAGATGCTTTCCGGAAGCCGCCTCATTAACGTAACAAAAACACCTTTATCGCTCTCAACACTTAGGCGATTCTCAGCATTTTGGGAGCTGGGAGCCAGGAACTGTGGATGAAGCCCAAATATACTTTCTCATATATATCTGAATGATCAAACATATATTTCTTATAAATCAGAGTATCGCACGGCCAAAGACCTGATGGGCACTCTGCCTCAAATGCAGCTGCATTGTTAATCGAGAGCTCTTGTCTCCTCGGGTAATCTTGGGATGGTAGAATTTCTGGGAACAAGCAGGGCAGTGGGAGAGTCAGGGTCCTCAGGGCAACTGCTGACCTCTGTCGCTCACAAGGCCTACCTGAAGTTTGGCATGAAGTCAGTACAGTTGTCCCCTTTGCCCCATTTGTGGAGCTGTCAGTCACATGGGGTCAAAACACAGCTTAGTCCTGGAAACAAGGGGCTTGCCTTTCTCCCCTGGGCCTACCACTGACTCCGGAGTCTGTCCGCTCTTCTATTTTGGGGAATGGGACCCAACCCCATCTGTGGGAGAGGCGTTTAAAAGCATTCTGCTGAATCCCTTTGTTATCACTCTTCATAAAGCCGAGGGACTATGCGTGGTGTGGGTGGGAGGGCAGAGACAATGGCAGAGCAGGACCAGGGTCGCCGGGGTAGGTGGTGCGTGATCCCATCCCGTTCAGAGTCACCGTGCTCTTCCCGGGAGTTGGTGATTGAAATTTATGATTGGAGGCTCCGTTGTTTTTCTTTTCTTTTCTTTTCTTTTCTTTTCTTTTCTTTTCTTTTCTTTTACATTTCAAAAGTTTTATTTTTTTTTAATTTAATTTTTTGTTTTAAAAAATTTACATCCAAATTAGCATCTAGTGCAACAATGATTTCAGGAGTAGATTCCTTAGCGCCCCTTACCCATTTAGCGCCCCCCCCCCCCCACCCCCCCTCCAGCAACCCTCAGTTTGTTCTCCATATTTATGAGTCTCTTCTGTTTTGTCCCCCTCCCTGTTTTTATATTATTTTTGTTTCCTTTCCCTTGTGTTCATCTGTTTTGTCTCTTAAAGTCCTCATCTGAGGGAAGTCCTGTGATTTTTGTCTTTCTCTCACTGACTAATTTCACTTAGCCTAATACCCTCCAGTTCCATCCACGTAGTCGCAAATGGCAAGATTTCATTCTTTTTGATTGCCAAGTTAATACTCCATTGTATATATATAGACCACATCTTCTTTATCCATTCATCCATCGATGGACATTTGGGCTCTTTCCATACTTTGACTATTGTTGATAGTGCTGTTCTAAACAGGGGGGTGCATGTATCCCTTCAAAACAGCACACCTGTATCCCATGGATAAATGCCTAGTAGTGCAATTGCTGGGTTGTAGGGTAGTTCTATTTTTAATTTTTTGAGGACGCTCCATACTGTTTTCCAGAGTGGCTGCACCAGCTTGCATTGCCACCAACAATGCAAAAGAGATCCTCTTTCTCCACATCCTTGCCAACATCTGCTGTTGCCTGAATAGTTAATGTTAGCCATTCTGACAAGTGGGAGGTGGCATCTCATTGTGGTTTTGATTTGTATTTCCCTGATGATGAGTGATGTGGAACATTTTTTCATGTGTTGGTTGGCCATCTGAATGTCTTCTTTGGAGAAGTGTCTATTCATGTCTTTTGCCCATTTCTGTACTGGATTGTTTTTTGGGTGTTGAGTTTGATAAGTTCTTTATAGATTTTGGATACTAATCCTTTATCTGATATGTCATTTGCAATTATTTTCTCCCATTCTGTTGGCTGCCTTTTAGTTTTTCTGATTGTTTCCTCCTTTTTTTTTTTTTTCAACGTTTATTTATTTTTGGGACAGAGAGAGACAGAGCATGAACGGGGGAGGGGCAGAGAGAGAGGGAGACACAGAATCGGAAACAGGCTCCAGGCTCTGAGCCATCAGCCCAGAGCCCGACGCGGGGCTCGAACTCACGGACCGCGAGATCGTGACCTGGCTGAAGTCGGACGCTTAACCGACTGCGCCACCCAGGCGCCCCTCCTTTTTTTTTTTCTTATGGATGCATTCCTTGTAGAAACGGAACCTTCCCAGAGGGAAGTGCAAAACTCCTTAAGAAGTTACCAGTGATTTAAATGCTTAATTGTGGTTGGTTCATCATGTCCTTTTCAGAAGACTAGGGGCCAGCAATAATTTTATAAGAGGACTACATGATGCTCAGGACATTCACCGGGAGGACGTAGATGTGCCCATGGGATCCTTGTTTTCAAAGAATGTAGTTTTTATTCTAATTGAAACATATCCCGACTCAGTCGGGTCACAACCTGTCTCTAAAGCACAAAAGCAGAATGGGACTTGGCTGGCAAAAGAAAGAGAAATTTGCTTTCTGAGAGATGTCCAATCACCAGTGTCTTCAACACCTTCTATAGTTTCTTTCATATTGCTGGATGTGGAGATTTCTGACTCAGAACAACATTTCAGGGCATTATATGATCTTATGTTATCAAAGGGAGATTGTCCTCAGTGAGAGCTTGGGGAGAGACAGCTAGCTTCTGCTGAGCACCTACTTTGAAGTGGGAACTTGTCTAAACTTCTGTTAAACCTCATTCTCTTAGTCGGCTTGGGCTGCTCTAACAAATACCACAGACTGGGTGGCTTACACAACAAATATTTATGCTTCAGTTCTGGAGGCCGGAAGTCCAAGATCAAGGTTCTGGCTAACTGCATTTGCAGTGAGGGCCCACTTCTGGCTTGCACACAGCCACCTTCTCCCTGTGTCCTCACGCAGCCTCTCCTTGGTTCGCAGGGAAGCAGACATCTTCTCTCTTCCTTTTCTTCGAAGCCAACACTCCTACCAGATTGGAACACCACCTTTATGACTTCATTTAACCTCAGTATCTCCAAAAGTCCTTTCTCCAAACAGTCACTTTGGGAGTTAGGGCTTCAACATGTGAATTTTGGAGGACACGATTCAGTTCATAGCACCCACTTTGACTCAAGGTAGAGTGTGTTTAAGATAATGAAATAGTTGCGGAAGAGGAAACTGAGGCCACAGAGGTGAAGCAACCAACAAAGAAGCGGCTCGTAGACTCTGGAGTGCCGGCTGGCAGGATTCAGATGCACTCTCTTGGTGAGGATGCCGAGGCCCAGACGCTGGGCTCTTTTCAGAGGACGGGCACGGTGAGGGCTGCATCCCGTCTGTCTGGGCTGAGCCCGAAAGCTTCCTGGAGAAGGCCAGGCATGTAGTGCTTCTCCTCTGTAGGTGTTTGGCAACTTGAAAAGCAAAATTCTGAAAACGCAGAGAGTTCCCTCTGAAATTCATGGCCCCGTTGTGCGCTCCATGGTCCTGAGAGAGGAACAGAGGCTCTAACAAGTGAACGATGCGGGCGAACTCCTGAGAACTTGTGACGGAACCACGGTGCCCGCTCAGGTGACCAGTCGCACCCCTGTCACCTGCGCTAAGTTATTCTCTATTCTACCTGTTCTCAGGGGAGTCGGAGCAGAGCTGTCAAAACCTCGCAGAGGCCGATGAAGCCTTTCCTTTCAGTCACCCATTTAGCATTTGCGCATTCAATATTTGTTAATACCTACAGGGTGTGGGGCCTGCGGGTGCTGGAGGTAAGGAGAGGAGCAGAACAAAGCTACAAGCCGATCGCCAGCGCTCGGTCTCCTTCCCAGGAGGCAGGACGTGCAGGGGCCCGGTTACCTGAGGCTTTTGGACAGCCCTGCTGTTGTTTATCCTTACTTGGTCTTCTTTTACTCTTACTTAATGTACTTCATTTCATTTCACTTCATTTAGTTTAGGACAAATGCGGAAGGCCGTGCTGCCAGGGCAGGTAGTGCCACAGAAGAAGCGAATTATAAGGCCCAAGTGGTCCTCCGCTGGCAGACGAAACACGGTTAATCGGGCACGCATGTCAGGACGCCCGTAGTCATCCCTGTGCTGTATGATAATCAGGCATAAATGGTCAGCAGGGAACCAAAGTAACTGTGATCAGCACGACTTTTACACAGACACGTGTTTTATTTTATTAGGCCTCTAGCACTCAGCTCTGGCGTCGCTCTAGCTTTCCCGGTAGTGTGTGTGGGGGACAGAGCTCTTCATCCAGTGCGTTCCATCCGCGGGGCCTTCCTGCGCCCATGGCCCTGCTCCAGGTCCCTTCCGCACCTGCTTACGTTCACCAGGATTCCCACGCTCTCCCCCTCCCCCCTCCAGACACCTTTGCCCCTGTCCTG
>NW_024412406.1:33256101-33371024 GCF_014898765.1 Herpailurus yagouaroundi | reverse complement strand
GCTCTCCCCCTCCCCCCTCCAGACACCTTTGCCCCTGTCCTGAGACCAGTGCTGTAGGAAGAGACTGGGATCTGCAGGGCGTGGGGTCCGTCTCCCAGCGGGAGAAACCAAGTCGGGGAGGAGCGAGATGGCAAATCCACATCCCCTGGACAGCCCTGGGTGCGGGGATGGGAGGGTGGCCGCGAGCTAGGGTGAGGGCTGGATGGTGAGGGCAGGCAGAGAGGAGTGCAGTCCCTGAGCCTGTGCCTCTTTCGTATCCAGGCTCCCCTCTGCCGTCCTCCTTAGCACAGTGGTGAGTATCCCCGCCCGTCATATCCGGGCTCCAGGAGCTCTTGATGTGATTGGACGTATAAGGAGGATTTATCCCAAATCCTACGCCCCCCCCCCCCCCCAACCAGACATTCCTTCAACAAGACACAAAGCTGCCCTTTAATGACTGGAGATGACAATCTGAAATGCAAATGCTGGGAGAATTGCCCCTCTGGCTTGAAAGGGTTGGTTCCAGGATAAACACGCTGCTTTAATTCAGACAGGGGTTAGGAAGCCAGAGCCCCGGGAGACAAAAGAGGGCAGGAAGGACATGCCTTTCAGGAGGGAAGGAGGAAAATGTGATTGGCTCCTGAATTCAGTGCCCGATTGGGCCTCAGGCCTCTGCTTTTCTAGATCTGTTCTAGACATTGGGCTACCTGCACGCCTCAGGTCACGGACCAGTGTGGCTTCCCTGCTAGAAGGAGTGGCTCTTGGTAGAAACAGATGACTCCCATTAATAAAGCGAGGGAATCGCGGGGAAGCGGTCGAACGCGTCAGGCGCTACATTTCAGGGCAATTGGCGCTCTGGGTGGAGTTACAGGCATAAGGCCAAAGGTTGAATGCCTTGAAGCCACCCAAGTAGAATGATTCTTGCTGAGAAAAGGGTGGCCTGAAGTGTGGGGGGTTGGGTGGCCGGTGGGCTGGGAGTGAGTGGGGGCGGCTCCGTCCGGCAAGAGGATCTGGTGGGTGGCAATGCACGGCTTTGTAGGGAAGGCTTCCGTGGAAGGATTGGGGGAACGCAGGAAGGAGCCCAGGACAAGAGCAGACACTGCGTTCCCTGTATCTGGCTGTGGACACACGGTCCCCATCCCGCTGGGGCCGGGGCAAAGCCTGCACCCCAGCCGGGGCGCCCCGCACAACCTGCAGGAACGTGCGAGGAAAACAGGAGAGATGCGGGCCAAACTACAAATTTCTAAGGAGCCCAGGGAGGCAAACAAAGAGGCTCCCGATTCACGTTCCTCTAACCAGGGTCCTATCAGTACAACAGAATTACTGATTTCGAGCTAACACTCCTTACCGACGGAGGCAATGTACCCGAAAAGAAACGAAAGACACATGGCTTGCTCTGAATCATATTTTTTATCGTATAATATTTAAGGTCAAAGGAAGTAGAAGAAAAAGATTAGAACCCAGAGTAGCCTGATGTAGCACATTCTCTTGTCATGATTGTTTCGACTTCTTGGATCTCACTTGGGAGGTTGCTCTTACTTGGGACAGGGATCTAACTCTTGTCATTTAAGACGCATTTCACAAGGAAACACTCTTCTTGATGTCAAGGAAAAACACTGGCCTCTCTGAAAATCTTAAATTCTCGGAGTCATCTTACCCACTTTCTCCCACCATGGAGAATAACATGTGTTTCTCATAAAGTTGTACTTGTTTATCAAATATGTAAATTAACAAATACCATAGCCATTTCTTGTATTATAAAATATATAAAAAATGTTTTATAGCTGATAGAGAAATTTTCTCCATCAGAAAGGGGGTGGAGGTTGGTCCACGCACCATAACCTTCTGTCTGGAGTGAATTCCATTCCTGGCCCCAATCCAAACTGTAGGCAGTTGGCCCTCCTCTTCCTGACTCCCTGTCTCAGTCAGCAGAGGAAGCGGAAATAAATGCCCTGCGGTCACAGGAGCCCTGAGACTCATCTCATCCATGTTTCTTCCATGCGGTCCTTGAGTAGTTGGGACGTGCAGAGATTTAGGATATCAGACCCCGGGGTGGGGGTGGGGGGACACGTGTTCTCGAAGAAGCCCCCATTCCCACCCCAAGGATAAATGCACTTTTACCTATTCACAGAGCTAGTTAGACTTGCTGGGAAGGTTGAAGATATTGCTTGAAGTGAATTACCTTTTGATTTAGCTATGAGTTAGGATCGTTGGATCTGTTGTAAATTCATAAATAAGCACAGAATGGTGTCCTTCCTGTCATCTTTGCGCATCTGATCAGTTCCGCTCCCAGATGGTCACTGAGGGTCTTTCTTCCCACAAGGAATGCGACCCTGTCCCACCAGGCCTCGGTCAAGGCTCTCTTCGTGAAAACTTCCCTGATGGACTCTCCCAATGTGACTTTCCTTAGCCATCAAATCAGAGCTACAGCATCTAACTTACATCTCAAAGCAAAATAGTAATTAATTCCTGTTTAGCACTCACAACGTGCTGCTTACTGTTCCAAGTGCTTTTCAAATGTTAACTCATTCCACGTGCCTAAAACTACAAGACAGATGCCATCATTATCCTCTGTGTGCAGGCGAAGAAAGTGAAGGCCTGAATGTTTACCCGATTTCTTCAGGTCCCCCCACTTGTCAGAGCTGTGAGGCAAAGCCGTGCTTGTGGGCATCGGGTCTAGCCCCTTTCCATGGGCATGACTACTCTCCTGGGGAGGCATGGATATGAGAACACACCCTGCCAGTGGTTCCTGGCTGCATATCAGAGTGATCCGGGGAGTCTTTACAAATTAAAAGTTCCTGGGCTTCCCACTCAGAGTCTGCGATTCAGTGAATCAGGGAATGTCTGCAACATTCCTTCAGTGCTTTGAGGGCGAGGCCAAGTTTGGGGACCTTCTTTCCTGCAGCAGGATCCTAAAGGCACAGTAGGTGTAAAATGTGTGTGTGTGTGTGTGTGTGTGTGTGTGTGTTGCCTAGCAGAAAACTCAACATCAGAGTTCTCAGATGTATGTGAGTCTGTAGATTAGATGACAAGCCACAGACACGGGAGAGCTGTCACTGATCCTATCAGATATAGGAAATTTTGACAATGGTGGGCGACTAATTTTAGGGAAATTTATTGTCATTTAAAATCAACACTTCTGATGGGAAGGCAGATTCCTCCCAAAGCGTGAGCTCCCAGCTTGGTCACTCAGTAACTACGGCGTCCACCAGATCAGAGTGTGCCCGGCCATGCTCTTGGGTGACGCTAATGTCTACTCTCCAGAAGGACGAGGGCGAGCCAGCCGCGGAGCTGGGACAAAGGAGCCGGTCACTCTCGGTGGAGATGTGGCCTCAAATTGCATTTAGTTGTCTCGCTGTGTTCCGAAGCCAGATCCAAACACCTTTTTAAAAGTATAGCACCTTGTTCATGGCCCTGTGTCCACCGAGGGACGTTTTGTTTGGTTCAGAAGATGAACACTCTCTCAGCAGGACTGGCCTCCCCAGCGGGTGAGCGGCTGTCTCACTGCCCTTCCCGACTGCTTCCCTTCCACCAGCGCCCGAAGAAAGACATTTTAATATGAATTCCTGCTCCCTGCAAGCTTCCAAAGTTCACATCTTTCTCTCTTACATCAGAGCAAAAAACAAAAAGCAAAAAATCCCAGGGCAGTAACTATCCAGGATTAATTTCCCCTTCCTTTTGGCCCTTCTCTCCTCCTCTAAGGGTTAAGTATGTGGAGGAAAGAATTGCTAGACTTTGTGTCTGTGCTTGGTGGGAACTATTAAATTACCGCTGGATGTTTTTGATTATACCACACATCAGTGCCTGAGCTCCGCGGTCCTGGGAGCCACATGTGCCTTGCCGGCCTGGCCCCCGGCGCCCGGCCCCACGCTCGCTCGCGGGGGCCTCTCCGTGGCACCGAAACAGTGCAAGGATGGGAGCTGGTCCTGGCAAAGCGAAAGGAAGCAGGCAATAAAACCGAGAGCTGAGCGGCTTAGTGGAGCCAGGACGCTGGGGTCTGCTTAATTGCTCTGAAATGAAAAAGATTCGGGGGTTTGCATGAAATCCCCTAGGTACACTTGCCAAGCCTCAAATATTAGATTGAATTACAGTTTCTAATCTCTCCCCTCTCCCGCAGCCATGTGTCTTATTTCTTCTGGAGGTTTGTCCACAGCTTCTGGCCGGGAGGAGAAAGGTTAACCTGAGGGGTGGCCAGGCTCCCCCAGGTCTCGGCAGGCACAAAGGCGCCCTCCGGGAGCCCTCATCTCTGGGCATCCGCCGTCCATTGGTGCCAGTGCCCCAGAAACATCAACAACAAAGGCGCCCCCCCCCCCCCCAAGCCCAGGAGTGGCCATGCCCTGAGGCTGGCCAGGATCAAAGTGTACCGGTCACTTCTCTGGGCAGGATCGGTGTCTTTTATCAGAGTCTCAAGGAATCTTGCAAAAATTAAGAAGCGCTAATAGAGAAAACAGAAGTATGAGAACACAGGGATTCTCCCGGGAGAGAAGATGATTTTTAAGGACTGACGGAAGGAGGGATGGGAAGAGTGGCCGAGGCCGCTGAAGCCTGAAGGGTGGTAGACAGCCGGTATCCAAATGACAGCGAGGGGAGGGGGCACCGCATTCTCCATCTGACCTCACCAGTGGGAAGTGTCTCACTGAGCAATTGAGGGCAGGAAGCCTGGCTGGGGTAGAGAGGATGTAGCACGCAAAGCAGCCCGATGAGTCATGCGAGATGAACACTGGCCTATAATAAGCGCACAGAATTGTTAGAGGGGAGAAGCCGAGAGCACAGGGGGGCTAGGTGGGGCGGGCGGGAGACGGGGCTGGCTACGCGGGCAGGGCAAGCCGTGCTGGTGGTGTGGCCCGTGGCTCCTCGGTTCACACTGGCTTCACACTGTCCAGGCAAAGCCCGGAGGGGAAGGCTAGTGTGACCTCTGAGACTGAGCTAGAGGCAGGGACCTGTTCTTGATTGGAACAAGTGCACTGGGGTCATTTCACAAGGTACGGGCTTCCAGGTTGGGGGGGGGGTACAGCAGGTGCCTTCTGGGTGATAGAAACTCTCCGAATTAGGAACGCTGTGCGAATAACAGTGACAGGGGGTGAATCAAGGGAAATTCGGAGGCCACCAAGGCTAATATGTAAGGAAAACAGGGGAGGTCTCCCTGAGCGTGAGCTACTGTTGGCACCCTCATGGACGAAGACGTTCTTAGTTTTCTGGTTTACTGAGCACACGGCCTAGTGCGAACCGAATTGGGAGGGTCACTTCTTTTCTACATTCACAGCAATGCGTTCATAATGTCTTTTGTGGCAGGATATTCACTGCTGCCGAGAGGTGGCACTTCTGTGACAAGTGTGGCGTTGCTCTCCTAATGGTCATCCTATTTCTTCCCGCCTCTCTGAGGTCCTACCTGGCATCCTGTGTTTGGCGCATGTTTGTAGTTGCGGGTTGTGGTTTCTTCCTCATCAACTCTGTGTCGCCTTCTTGTGGTTTTGTCAGAGGGAGAAGGGCCTTGCCCTCGCGTTCTGTCTCTCAAAAATGCCACGTGACAGCATGGCATTCTAGAAGGAGTTGTCCCGACTTTCAGTGTGTGCTATCCCCCCAAAGGCCATGGGAGGTCTACCCCATGCTTCCCTGGCAGACAGAAAACTGGGATCCCGTGACACCGGTCTTCCTGGGATGACTCTTGTCTCCAAGGCACGGCATGGTCTTCAAGGTTAGGACACTTGCTGAACTTCAGGGTGAGGAAAAGCACTGTGGAGGCAGAGAGGCAGATGAGGCACAGAAGGACAATCCAAGTGGCTGTCCAGCTTCCCTAGCCCTCAGAGAGATGAACTATCCACATGCCCTTGTGCCCAGGCTTGTGTCATCACGCGAGGAAGGCCGATGCAGCCCGCGGGGGAACGTGGGCTGGCGAGGCACTCTTCAGAAGGACAGCACCCGTTGGCGGACCTCGTGGGCATGAGCCTTGCCTCACTCACGCTCACATGGCCGAAGGGGGGGTCTCTGTGTCCTCTGTCTGCAGCTGGATGGAAGGAGGGAGCAGAGATATAACATACACCCTTGCAGGTATGCCGTGGGCCCTCCAACACACATCATTTGATTTAAGCCTCACAAAAACTTCCTAGGTGCTAATTATTATTCCCATTATTTTATTTTTTATTTTTTAAGTATTTTGTATATATTTAATGTTTATTCACTTCTTGAGAGACAGAGACAGAGTGCGGTGGGGGGGAGGGTCAGAGAGAGAGGGAGACACAGAATCTGAAGCAGCTCTAGGCTCTGAGCTGTCAGCACAGAGCCTGACGCGGGGCTTGAACCCAGGAACCAAGCCGAAATCAGACGCCCAACCGAATGAGCTACCCAGGCACCCCAGTATTTTTTTTTTTTATCATCCAGGTTGGGAAGAACATTTTTTTAATGCTTACTTACTTTTGAGAGAGAGAGTGAGAGAGAGAGAGAGTGCATGTGCTCACGAGGTGGAGGAGGGGCAGAGAGAGAGGGGGACAGAGGATCTGAAGCAGGCTCTGCACTGACAGCAGACAGCCAACGTGGGGCTTGAACTCATGAACCAGGAGACATGACTTGAGCCACAGTCAGACGCTTAACTGTCTGAGCCACCCGGGCGCCCCATATCATTATTTTAAAGGACAAAAGTAAAGCCCAGAATCATATTAGTTAAGAGAAGCTGCTGTAACAAATAAACCCCCACATGTAAAAGGTTTTAAAAATGGCGAAGGTCTATTTCTCAGGACATTCATTCATCTAAGTCCCAAATGGCTGTTCCTTCCCAAGGGGAAATCTCTTCCAAGCATACTTCAGAGATGGGGTTCTCTCCACCCTTGAGACTTAAGCATTTTCTAGTCTTTTCCAGTGCTTTGACCCTTATGGTGAGATCGATTTGAAATTTAGTGAGAATGGTATTTTAGAACTGGAATGAACCAACCAATAAATAGTCCAAATGCTATACTTTATTAGTTAAGAAACTGAGATTCAAGGAGATTGAGGGATTGGTCAAGGTCTCAAAGCGAGGTCATATAAAAAATCTGTTTGTGGGGCGCCTGGGTGGCTGGGTCGTTTAAGCGTCCAACTTCGGCTCAGGTCCATGAGTTCGAGCCCCGCGTCGGGCTCTGTGCTGACAGCTCAGAGCCTGGAGCCTGTTTCAGATTCTGTGTCTCCCTCTCTCTCTGCCCCTCCCTTGTTCATGCTCTGTCTCTCTCTGTCCCAAAAATAAATAAACGTTAAAAAAAATAAAAAAAAATGTTTGTGCATTCAGTTTTACAGATGTGAGTGAAAATTGCTGAATGGGCCAAGATAGAGATAAGGTTCTCCCTCCTCCCCCACAATAAATTAAAACACACACACACACACACACACACACACACACACACACACACAGAAAGAAACCACAAATTCAATTCAGCTTTATTTGTAGATATGAAGCATGGGAGTTCAAAGTTCTAGAAATCCTTGGTATGAATATTTGGGCAAGGAGAAACTAAGGCATGTGGCTGCACGCAATGTAGGAAATGCCTTTCAAGGGAGGTAACAGTAGGTGCTCTTCCCTGCCACTTCAATTTTCACCTGTTTTTCAAAATATTTATCTCTATTGACTAAGAGAAAGTGTTTCCAATAGGTGACAAGTAGGGTTTACTGACTGTCATCACAAGAGCAAATCTGACTGTGTCTTACCTTTGCTATTCCCTATGTTCCCATGAACTGCAGTGTGGGGCAGGATAGGAAAGAGAGAAAGCAAATGGTCCCCAGCTATTTATCAGCCCCTCCCCCACCACCCGCTTTGCCTCGCCCCTGTCCCCACCCCCAGCCCAGGAAGCAGGAGATGACCCAGCTTGTAAGATTAGCATACAAGGACTGGCTAGAGGAGAGGGGGGTAGTGGACAGAGAGGAACCCAATGTTTTATTTTATTATTATTTTTAAATGTTTATTTATTTAAAAAAAATTTTTAATGTTTATTTATTTTTGAAAGAGAGAGAAAGAGAGAGAGCGAGGGAGGGGCAGAGAGAGAGGGGGACAGGCTCCCTCCCAAAGCAGGCTCCAGGCTCTGAGCTTCCAGCATGAGCCCGACGTGGGGCTTGAACCCACAGACTGAGAGATCATGACCTGAGCCGAAGTCGGATGCTTAACCGACTTATCCACCCAGGCACCCCATAATGTTTATTTATTTTTGAGAGAGAGAGAGAGAGAGAGAGAGAGAGAGGGGAAAACTAGCAAGGGAGGGGCAGAGAGAGAGGGAGACACAGAATCTGAAGCAGGCTCCAAACTCACCAGGTGAGATCACGACCTAGCCAAAGTCGGACGCTTAACGGATTGAGCCACCCACGTGCTCCAGAAACCCAGTGTTTTAAATAGAAAACAACAGGGGCACCTCGGTGGCTCAGTTGGTTAAGTGTCTGACTTCAGCTCGGGTCATGATCTCGTGGTCTGTGAGTTCGAGCCTCGCGTGGGGCTCTGTGCTGACAATTCAGAGCCTGGAGCCTGCTTTGGACTCTGTGTATCCCTCTCTCTCTGCCCCTTCCCCACGCGCATTCTGTCTCTCCAAAATGAATAAACGTTAAAAAATTTTAAGCGGAAAGCAGCAGATAAAGATGAGTCAAAATAGCTCTGGCCCAAAAATGTATAGGGAGGGGATGAAGAAGTGATAGGGTAAGTATCAGCCTTTGATTCTCCTCTATCTAGAGCCGCAGAATGAAATCACTTCTCTCCCTAGGAGATTAAAACCCAGTCTCGCTGTCTCCACCGCAGAATGTCTGCTTTTCTCATTAACTGGACTTCCATATGTGGTAAGGGATGACATAAACTGTGAAGGGCAACAGGCTGACCAGAACAAAGGTCAGATTGTAATCTCCAAGCATCAGATCTATTTTTTGTCCACACTCTCAACATTCACTTCCTACCACCAAATAATAGGTAGAAGAGAGAATAACAACATAAAACTGTAACAACAATAGGGTGTGATATGCAAGAAAGCCCTGGAGGAGTCTATGTGCCGTTACCAACGCATTTAGGACTGAAATCCCCACCGCTCATTACTGTCTGGCTGTGACAGCCTGCAGGACGGCCCTGGTGAAATCTGTGACAGTGGGGCCAGGAGACATACCCGGCCTGGTCAGGAGACCATCACCAAAATGGAACGTATGCTTCCTTTATCTGTAGACACAGTCAGCCAGGTTTACGTGATGCCTTTTCTTAAGTGAGAGAAAGAATTTGTGAGAGAAAGAATTTATAAGAGAAAGAGTCATTGGTTTTGAACGCTGTATTTCGTCCCTCTTTGGTCGTTTGTGTTTGCCCAATCTACAGAAGTACAAAATTTGAAGAAAAAAAAAAAGTGCCAAACAACTCGAGTTGAAATCTCTTGGAAGATAGACAGTCTTCCAGAAACTCCCCCGTGTTCTCCTTTAAGTTTGACAAGTGGAGAGAAGTGGGTTTGTTGCCCCAGGAACCAGGGGTAACAGAGGTGGAGTTTAAGTCTGAACTTTGAAGCATTTTGATTCTTATCAATTGTGTAGTTCAAAGTGGAAATAAGTTACATCGATTTCAAGTAAATTTGTTCCCTGAACTGTCTGGAGTCTTGGGTGATTTTAGTAGTAGAATTCTGATGCTCTCTAATACCAACAAAGGCAAAACCCCGTACAAACCATAGCTCAGAGTGGAGAAATCTCAACTACGACGGAATTTTTAGGCATCTCTTTTTAAAGGAGCACCGGCCTGAAAGACCTGGGAGATTTCGTTATAATGTTCAGACCAGTTTCCTGGTAAAGGTAACTGTGTGGCCGGCAGTGAAGTCAGAATGAAAAACACACATAGAGCGCGAAGGATAAAAGACATATTTCTTTTCAGTTGCAGAAGTTTCGTGACCAACTGCCTTCTTTTACATTTTAAAATTTTGTTTTATTTTCCGATTTTATTTGGTTTGTAATACTATTTTCCTTGGGCTTGATACGGCATGTGTGCAATCCTTTCGGCTGCTTTGGAGAATAAGATGGAAAACCCTGTTTCTAGACAGGAAGAAACAGAGCTCTGCATAAGGCTGAAATGCCATTTGACCCTCACGGTGAAAGCAGCCTGTACATTCCTGCCTGCAGGCTCCTGGAGGGAGGGCCGGCTTGGGTCTCCACAACCCTCCTCCCCCTCCTCCTCCCCCTCCTTCCTCCCCAACTTCTCCCAAACTGTGTAAGCTTCAAAGCAGTCCCTAGTAGCTGAGTGACCAAGTCTTGGAAGCTCAACGTTGGGATAAAACTTGGATGTTCTGGAAAAGACTTTGGAGACAGACTGGGGCCGGCGGCAAAACCCAGCTGCATCTAGAAACAGTTCCATTTCAGGGAGGGTTCCTGCGATGATTTTGAGTTGGCAAAATATCTCTTTAAAAAAAAAACAAAACCAGATAATCTTCTGGCTGCTCTGCTGAGTTTCTGTGTGTGTGTTTGTTTGGTATGAAACCATTTTTATAGTTCAGAAAACTTTCTTTAATAAAAAAAGTTATATATTTTCTTCAGTATTGCAGTCGGGGAGCTAAGGTGTTGAACATGTTACCAGCCAAGAAACCCTATTTGTTGTAACTAACTTAGTCTGATGGGTTGCCTTTTTCCTTCCATCTCCCTCCACATTTCTTTTGGTCTTATTAAAAGGATACCCATGCTGACCTCCTGGGTATATTTACGAAAAAAAAAAAAAAAGATCCTTTTGTCTTAAATTCCACTAGTTTCTGAGCCTCTGGAATTTCACAAGAGGTGTCAAATTTAGCTGACCCCAAACTTTTCACTTGAACAGAAATAGAAGCCTAGAGGGGAAAAGCCATGCTGTGTGCTAAGGATATATGACCCATAAAAAGATCTACAATAGAATATTTTAAATGATCTTGTTAAGAGCATTATGGCTCCTCAGCGTTCTGTTTCATTCACCTCTGTTGAGTGGGGTGTATAGAACTTTGCTCAGATTTGCTGTGGCTATCTCCTCTAACAACAACAACAACAACAACAACAGCAACAACAAATCATACCCGAAATGAATTTTCATTCACTAGTTCAATGCTTTTACCAATGTTACTTTTTTTCTTTTCTTCACCTCTTTTGTTATCAGTTGCTATTCATTCACTGATCCGATTCTTTTTTTTTTTCTTTTTAATGTTTATTTTTGAGAGAGAGAGAGAGAGAGACAGAGTGTGAGCAGGGGAGGGACGGAGAGGGAGAGACAGAGAACCCGAAGCAGGCTCACAGCCTGACGTGGAGCTCGAACTCACGAGCCTTGAGATCATGACCTGAGCCAAAGTCGGTGGCTTAACTGACTGAGCCCCCCAGGCACCCCTCGTAGATTCAGTTCTTAATGAGTCCTCGTCACGTTTCCACGGGGAATAGAAACATAAACAAGACACTGAGCCTACCTGCAAGGAATTTCGTGTCAAGTTCGTAATTTTAAAATTGAAACACTATGTTTCTGATTTTTGATTCCAATGAAATGATCAGATGTTATTTGCATGGCATGTCTTGAGTGCATCCTACAAATACACCTTGGTATTCTACGGTAAACACAAGCTGATTCTGAGGGACTTTTGCTCAGAGAACTCTCGCTGGTCTTCGGGGTTTGCTCAAAAGACCCTTTGCTATTTCGAGTACAGGACCTGGCACTTGCTGGTGATACCAGAGGTGTAGACGACACGCTTGTTCTTCCTCAGAGTCTGTGCAGTCACGTACAAGACTGCACATGAGCACAGGAAACCGTCCCTGCCGCAGGAACTCTCGGCACAGTGGGGGCAAACGCAGCAAACACCTACCATATGACAAGTTCCGCGACAGAGGTTCATACCAGGTGCCACGAGGGGGGGGGGGGCGGTAGCCGCTAGGACTTCGGAGAAGGGGTGTAGGTAGTCTGTGAAAGCTCACCCAGGAGATGACGCAGGATGTGTGTTCTTCACCAAACCCAGTCTCAAGAAATAACTACGAGGCTCCAACACACATGCCTTCTGTCTAAACGAATCCAGTGGTGCTAACGGCCATTCACTTGCAGATACTCTGAGATTCTAGGGGAACTGTCCTTGGAGTCCCGGATGGTGTAACAGCCTGCCCTCTGCGCTCAGAGGGGAAAACAATTCTTGAAGAATCTCTCTGCTGACTTCAGCACATGTCACCACATCTGCATCAAGACTGACCAAGTCCCATATAAAGTCCTGTAGCGTGCCAGGCACAGCCTGACAGGCACTGGGCGGTCTCAGTCTTGCCCTAGGGGTCTGCCCAAGGGCACAGAGCCGACGGGGGTGCAGCCCAGCTCTCGGGACCCTCTGTCCACTGTATGACATCAGTCTGAGTTATTAGAAATTGGCTTTTTTAAGACAAGGGCGGTCTTATGGTTATGGAGAATAATAAACTGCTTTACAGGCATCTGAACATTCCTGGCATCTGAAATTCCGTCTCTAGGGATTTCTTCTTCCTGTGAATAGTTGTGAAAAGGCAACACTCCAGCAAGCCTTATCAGTTGTGTATGCAGAGAATATCAGAGGCTCTTATCAGAGCGGGATGTTACGGGGGAGGGGGGCTCTCAGGGTGGGTGTTGCCCAGCTGTCACTGGGCAGGTGAGGGAGGACAGAGCCGCAGGAGCAACGAAAAGGAATTGAGAACCATGTTACCCACCGCATGCTTCTGCTCGGGACATGCTCGAACGGCTTCTCGGATTGGCCATCGAAATTTGCCGGAACTTTGGTTGTCAATGTGACAGTGGCAATGAGGGAGGGCTGCCTGCTTTCTTTCCTTGTGATCCAGGCCTTAGGTTGTGGACTTTTTGGATGATTCCAGCGGGGTTCTCCTTGTCACCCGTAATGAGAACTCGGTACAAAGTGGAGAGAAGCCGGGGTGGGACAGCCTCGCCTTCCCTGCAGGGTGGCCTGACCACCGTACCCTATAATACGACCCCTTCCCCTCAGCTCAGGGTGCCCTGTGAAGTGGGCACACTGGAGACGGCCTGGGAGTGTGGCCCGTTTCTGCTGCTGCGGGGAGACTCTGGGCAGATCAGGAGGGGCCGCGTAGGCGGCCTGTGTGCCCAGAGCCAATCGGCACCGCGAACTGGGACCCAATTAACGGGTAACTCTCCTCTTCCAGCCTAATTCAGATGTTCCATTAGGAGTCTTGAGAGTTGGGCCAAGCTAGTACAAATATCATTCTGTTTACCTGACCCAGTTAAATGGATTGTTTTTCTTCTTAAAACAAGGAACCGAATTTGTAGCTATTTTCACCCTATAATTATTGCACACGACAGCTGGAAGGGAAACTTCTGGTTCTTAATTGCTTCATTTTGCAGAGTTGCAGTGTGCCCACGGTGGCCAGAGCACAGGCTTTGGAGGCCTGAGGATCTGGGTCCTGATTCTCAGCTCTTAACCGTGTGAGGTAGACTAGGTCTTGGTGTCTGAGTTTCTTCCTTTCTAGAAAAGGAATCGCAGCACTTACCCTCAGATTGCTGCAAGGGTTACGTGAGGAGGGCGGGGTGCTGTGATCTCTGCTATCGGTATTATCGTCATTAAAGGCCCCGTGTGTGCTTAGAAAGACAGGTGCAGGCCCAAAGTGGCCCTCAGCTCTGAGTCTCGTCATTCTACACCGCGTGCCCCGTATTTGTATGTGGCGCTGCTCACAGCCACCCCCTCAGTGTTGCAATGAAAGCAAACCAAGGACGCGAGCGGCATTCTTTCCCATGTTCGTTCCGTGTCCTAGGTAGACATGCTCCTGGGACACAGAGGAAGGAAACAAGCTTTAAGAAAACACAAGACCTGACATGACTTTCAAGGAAGGCTCTACCCTGTTCCTGTGAAACCCGTGCGATGCCCTTGATTTCTCGAAACCTTGGTTTCCTCAGGTATAAAATGGGAATGGCAATCGAGCCGCCATCGTGCGGTGACTGGTAGGAGTGAACACTCGATGAGGGTGCTTTGCACAGCGGCTGGCACGTAGCCAGACCCCCCACATGGAGTTACTGATATTTCTGGTAGCATCCTTATCATCATTATGAGGGGCGCTGGCAGGGAACTGAGGTCACCGTCCTCTTCCATCCGAGCGCTGGGAGAGAACCTCAGCACTCTGCTTCCACAAACTCCACAGAGTCACAACCTGTAATTAGACGGTCACTTGTGAGGAGCTTGCGTCCCTGCCCGTGTCCCTGCTCCACGGGGAGCTGGCTGGCTCTGTGAGGCAGGAATCCCATCTGTTTGCTTTTCCTTCTTGGGTCCTGGCTCCTGACCCAGGCACATGGTAGGTGCTCAGTAAACATTTGCCGAACAGATGAATACAGAGGGATAACACATTTTTGTTACCTCTCTGGACCATCTCCTTCTGGGACGGTTGAAAGAACACAAGCTCCAGATGTAGCCTGGGTTCCACTCCTATGCATCTGGCGGACTGTCCTTGGTGGTGCTGCTGACCCTCGTGCCTGGGGCCCTCGGGCGTGCGGTATGGAACTGGTGACCACGCCCGTCCGCCAGAGTCCTTCTGAACGTCTGGGGAAGCAGGGGAGCGTCACCTCGGCAATGTCCCTTTCTTACGAAGACATCTCCTGGGAACAGAAATGGCACGTTGTATGTAGTTCTCTTAATCACTGCATCGGACTTTTAATACCTTTTCCAAAGAGAGGAATTCTCCCGTTTTTCATTAGTTTTGTCTGTATAAACAGATGTGCTGGACATAAATGCACTAAAGTTAAATCCAGTTTCTGAAAACTCATAAAAACTACATTATGCCAGATTACCAATTTGAGCTTGTATTTCAGCCTTTAGGAGCTGACTACTTGGATTTGCTAAAAACGGGATAGTGTTCTCACTGAGGCATCTTAGGGTGGCTCTCCAGTTTGTGTCTCTTGCTTTTTAATGTTTTTCTTTGTAATCTATCTGCTAGACTAATCCTGATTCTAGCAAATATCAAAGCAATACCTCGCTTTGATCCTTAGAGATACACCTCGATGAGAGCAGCTTACCCAAGAATAGGTATCAGTTGGTCTTTGAGAATCTCCTCCAAAGACAGTTCTTTCCAGGAAGTACCCTCTCCTAATTCCAGGATCCCAGGAAGGATGCCATGACTTGGGCCTCCTCTCTCACTGCCTCCCACCTCACGGCAATGTAGATGGTGACCTGGCACCGGGCACCCAAGGCCATTATGGAGCATGAGGGCGAGGAGGCCCAGGCCCCAACTGGTCAGTCCACCCCGGCCACGCCCACTGAATTTCTGTCCCTGCAAATTGAAGGTGACGGCTTCTCGCACGCAGCCCACAGAGCAAGGCTGCAGAGGTGGCTCGTGAAAACAGTCTGTGGGAAAAAGATTCCTACGTTTCTGCTGGTGGAAACAAGGATTGTGGACCCACGAAGCGGGTTCCATGCTTTACTTGCTGGGACTCTCCCTGGGGAGCCGCCTCAGAAGGTCTCTGCTCCCCCTAATCAGCTCGGACACGTGGAGGCCGGGCCAGGCCCCCCGGCCTGTCCAGCTACCGCCCCGCCCCTCCCCTCCCCCCCTCCCCCTTTGCATTTGACGGGTTTTGCTGCCTCCGAGACCCTCGCCGCCAGCGAGGCCCCACACCTTACTCAGGGGAGGGCTGTGCGCCTTCTGCTCACCCGCGCGGTGACCTCAGTGCGCCCGCACCCGGCCTGGACCTGGGCGCTACGCCGGCCTCGCCCGGTGGGGGGCGCATTCCGCAGCTCTAGCTTCCCCTTTGCCTTGGGTCCCAGGCCCGGGCGCGACCCACCCCCTCCCGCGCCCCCCCCCCCGCCCTCGCCCCCGCCCTGGGTCCCCAGGGCCCCGGGGCGCGGCCCCCGCCCCCGCCCAGCCCCCCCCTCCCCCCCCCCGGGCGCCCCCCCCCCCCCCGCGCTTCGCTGGCGCCAGCCGCTGGATGGGTCTTGCACTTTGATTATTTGTGTTAACAGTTAATTTAGCACCGTGGCCACGTGTGCCAAAGCTGCCTCCACTTCCTGCGGGCTCCCAACAAATGGCACTTTTATGAGACCTTTGGAAGCGACTCCCGGGCCGTCTCTGGCGTCGGTGGCCTCGGCCTGGGCGCACAGACCCCGCTCCTCTCGCCCTCCAACCTCCGCCGGGCGCCCCCTCTGATCGCGCCACGTCGCAGCTGCGGTCCAGAGGCGTTTGCAGGAAAAGAGCTATTTCTGGCCACCCCGCCCCTGCAGCCGCCGCGCTGTCTGATCTAGCGGAGATTTACGGGGCCGGGCCTGCGCGCTCGGCGGCGGCGCTTTCCCGGACGCCCGCGTGCGCCGGGGGCCTGGGGTCACACGCTGTGCGCTGGGGGTCCTAGCCGAAGGCTGGCCGCCGTCGTCACCGGCTCGGCGCGCCCCCCGCCCCGCCCCCGCCTGGGGCCCCCAGTAGTTGCATCAAACGTGGACACGCGCACAGAACCTTTCGGATTCCTTTCGGCTCCCTGCGACACCCCCTCCGTCCCTCAGCTCTAATTCCTCTCGGTCTTCTCCGGGGTGGTGCCTTTTGCTAAAACTGCCTTGATGTCGTGAAACCCGCGTTTGGCTTGTAATCCCTTCCTAAGTTTTCTTCCGAAGTTTGGCGTTTTGCAGCAAGGAGTGAAATGGCGCCTCCTGGGACTTACAGGGAGGAGGCCGTGGATACTCACCAGAGTTTTCTAAATTCCGGCTCTTCTTTTAAAGAACCCATTTTTCCCTGGCTTAGATTTTTTAATATGGATGCTCCAGAACACTATTAATATGTGGTCTTTCACTTATGGGGAGAACTCTAGTCATGTTTGCAGCGAATGTTCTGGCACAGAGAAGGGGCTCTGTGAGCTGCTAGTCAGGGCTTAGAAAGAGGGGTCAGGCGTGAGCTGGCAGGGACCCGTCTTTCCTGGCCTAACAGACCCAGTAAGCCTACGCGAATATTAGCGTACGTTGGGGGTTGCAATCCGCTTTGCCATCACTCCAGAGTAGCTGAGAGCAGGGATTGCCCTCCTCGGGCTGAAATTTCTGCATATCCCGCCTTCTTCGTTCCATTTCGGGTGGCTGGAACCTGGGCCCCTCCAGGTCTCAGGGAAGGTTTCTAAGACAGACTGTAAATGGTGCAATTAGCTTTTGTGTAGGGGCGGGGCGGGCATTTAACCTCACTTCTTTCTGTTTGACTCTTAACCTTCCACTTTCTCTGACCGTTCAGATTGAATGTTCCACCATAAGGTACCCACGCAGTCAACTACCATTTGGCAAAAACCCGAATTCCTCCGTTAAAATGAGTGTGTTTGGGATTGACCCCACACCCTGAAGAGACAGAAGTGCCTGTTTCTAGAGGGAAGTGTGAATGCATGCTTTGAGCCCGTGTCTGTGTATTGTGATAGCTGACCAGGGATAATGAAATCCATCTTCCATAGCCAGAGTGCTAAAACTATGTTTCTGGAGGTCACCAGTGGCCTCCAGTGTGTCGTATTGAATGGTCAAGACTTAATCCTCGTTCCCATTAAGTTCTCAAGATTATTTGACAAGACTGACCAATCAGACTCTGTCTGGAAACTCCTCTGATCTTGTAGCCACAAACCGACTCCCTCCTTCCTTTTTCTACTCCTGTCCCCTGACTGGATGGGTGCAGGCTGCATTTTCAACACTTGTCTTCTTGCAGATGACTCTAAAATCGAAATGCTTAGTCCTAAACACCAGGTCCACGTTTCTAACTAAATCAGACATTTATGAGTGGTTGAATCGCCATCATCTGGAATGTAACATGTTCATTCATTTGTTTGTTCAAATGATGCTGATAGCCTAGTGGTCTCTCTTCTTGGTGTTGGGGACACAGTAGTGAAAAAATGAAACATCAAGTTCCTGCAGTGATAGAGGTGAGAATCGACTGGTAGGAAGCTCCCCGGGACCCAGGACCCGTTATGCTTCTCATCTCCTGGGATCAGACATTGGAGTCTGTTTAATTTTCCTGTCGTTTATTTCTTACATTCCATCAAGGCCTATTGGTTCTTCATTCACAATATCCTTCCAATCCATTCTTCTCTTTTTGTTCTCTCCTTTTTGTTCTCTTTTTCTTCTTCCTTCTGAATTCTTTGCTTCTAGATTCTTCAGACCTCCTCCCCGCCGTGTAGCTGTGATCTTTTCTCCCCTTGCAGCTAGGTTATTCCAAAAGTACGGATCTGATCAATTCAACTGTTCACTAAACAAGTATATTAAGAATGTACTATATGCCGGATACAAGGCTAAGGGCTGAGTTTACATGGAAAGAAAGAGACATCTCACCATCTACCTCACAGAGACCTGGACTGAAAGCCTAATTAAAATACAGCGCGGTAATAAGCTAGAACTATGATTCTCTGTCATCCACTAGATTAAATTTCCGTGTTTTTTAATTTTTATTTATTTATTTATTTTTTTCACCGTGGATCCAAAGCTTGCCACCACCTGGGCCTAACCTAGTGTCCCAGCTTCCTTGAATCTGCTTCCTGTCCTCATGGCCACACTGTGCTAAGTGCCTCTTCCGGAGCGTGCCCCACCTTTCCTGCCATTCTGTTTTGCCTCTGCCGTTGCTGTTTGCCTGCAATGCCCTCGCCTTACCATCACTGTCACTTCAAATTCAATCTATCCTCTAGAACCGAGCTGAAGTCCCATCCATGTTTTCCAAGTAAAGTCCCATGTTTTTCCAACTGAAAGTCTCAGCCCCTTTCCCAAGGTTTTTTTTTTTTTTTTTTTTTTTTTTTTTTTTTTTTTTTTTTTTTTAGCATTCTGTTTGGGTCCGTTCCATGACATCATCAGACGCTGCCAAATATTGGGGTTACTTGCACCCTTGTACCCCCTGCTATCCCGTAAGTTCCCTGAGCGCAGACGCCCTATCTTTTTATACTCTACAGTCACACCGTAGCATATCAACCTGCAGATGTGAACCCGGAATGAATATTTTTGAGTGAATAGCTACTTGAGGGGTTCACAGAGGAAGTAGACTTCTTTGGGGGCTTACGAGGGGGGACATATTCCAGGTTACTGATATGAAGGATGAAGGATCCCTTCTGAGAAGAGAGGAGGTTATACACGTAGAAGGTATTGGATAGAACCCACAGACAGAAAGAAGACAGCAGCACGTGGATGGAACAGGGACCTGAGTTGGAGAGGCTCGTATCTTTAACCAAGAGTATTTTCAATTAGAATTTAAATATGATTGTGTCAGAGACCCCCAGAGGAAAAAGACCTGATTTTACACGAGCTAAAGGGAATGCTTCAACCCTGGTCTCAGGGTGAAATTAGAATAGCCCAGCCCAGAAGAACAGTAGCCCCAGAGACTAAAGAAAAGTGATGACTAGAAGCTTTCACAAATTAGCGAATTCTTTTAACCAGTCAACTGAGTGACGCACTTTGTTCTTTTCTAATCTCTGCTGTACATAATTTGCACCCTGACTTTTCTGCCTGCTCCCAGGGGGCCCATTTTCTATGGAAGAACCATGGAGACTGACCTTCAAAAGGACGAAGGATTGTAGGGATCACAGAAACACAGATGACCTCCTTACATTGTGGTTGAGGGAAGCAGGTTTTCAGTAGGTCATTAGTGGCAGAGTGGGGATATGGTCCTTTCTGTTGCATTTACAAGGTGGAGGTTTTGAGGATGCTTTCGGTTGCAAGTCATTGAAAAGAGCATCTCAAAGTGGCTTTCAAAAGCAAAGAAAGGTATTTCTCGTCTCTCTGAAAAGCCACAGGGAAGGCAGGCCCCAGGGGCGACGCTTTCTTGGTGGAACCTGTCGTCTGCCTCGGTACTGAGGCTCACTGGCTGCAGGGAGAGTTCCAGAACCTTCTCTCACAAGGGTAACGGGATGTCAGCTTGACTTAGATGACTCACGGCTCACTCACGGAGCTGGACATGCGGTCAGATTTCCCTGAGCTCTGTGAGCTATCTAGGCGGCTTCTTCCAAAAGGGGTAAGAGGGAGGGATGCTTGGGAAGCACCAGAGAATGGCCTGGAAAATGGAGGGCAGTTCTTCACACGCATCATGCTCAGGAGCCTACACAGCATCCAACAACTTAGAGAAAATGTTGGTTGAGTTTTGAGTGCCTAGAGGACAGATATGTTACTTTTTAAAAACCACATCTGGCCTCTTAGAGCACGATCCCGGCCTGGCAATCTGGGTCTGGGCCGGCCGTGCAGCTCTGGTCACGTTTCACCCACCCAGGTCTGCATGCGTCCTGCCTTTCCTCCAGTCCCTCCCACCTCAGTTACCGGCTGGCTCTCTCTGCACGCTCTGTCTTCCGTTCTCTGTCTTTTCCCCATCAGTCTTCTCTCTTTCTTCTGTGGATGCACGTGCCTGGTATACACACTGAAGTGGCATTTACATTCTGAGTTGAAGCAAATATTTAGGAAATTGGCGGGGAGGTGCATTAAAGCCTTTTCCATTCCTGGGGCCCCCGGGTGGCTCAGTCAGTTGGGCATCCGACTTCGGCTCAGGTCATGATCTCACGGCTCGTGAGTTCGAGCCCCGCGTCGGGCTCTGTGCTGAGGGCTCAGAGCCTGGAGCCCGCTTCGGATTCGGTGTCTCCCTCTCTCTCTCTGCCCCTCCCCCACCTCATACTCTGTCTGTCTCTGTCTCCAAAATAAACATTAAAAAAGTAAAAAAAACACAAAAAACCACAAAAATCCTTTTCCGTTCTAATCTTGTTAGTGCTGACTACTCTGTATTGAGCAAACCCCTGGACCGGATGTTATCTCATTGGAGCCCAGCAAGAGCTCTGTGACGGGGCTGTTGAGACACTTGACTAAAATCATATAAATTGTTGGGGTTCCGGATTCAACCCCTATGCTCTTATCTTTACAATGTCCTGCCAAAGTCTATCTCATTGAGAGAGATTTCGTATTGCCTAGTTTTTGGTCACCGGCATGGTGGCCTAGCAAAGGTCAGCATCTACAACCCAGCAAAGAGGCCTTGCTGTTTTCTGACGACTCCCCTCTTCTACATTTAATGTGGTCTGCCTGGGAACGCTGCACTCTGTACAGTGGAACGGTCCTCACTGGTAGAGATCAGGGGCTATCTGTGCCTCTAACACATGTTTACATGTGGGTCGAGATACCATAGACCGATTGTCCGGAGGCTAGCTTCTTCGGGACTGGGCGTCCTGCGCTGTCATGGAGGGACCTCGTGGTGCCACAGCCTTCGTGGTTGACGAGCAAAGCAGGAAGGAGACAGTTGAGGCTGGCCTTGGTTGGACATTCGCTTTACCTGTTCGCATCCTGCCGTGACTCTTGCCACGTCGACATTGCCTACGCTGTGCCCATACATACTGCACAGGCTGGTGGCAGTGCTTCTAAAAAGACAACCGGCCCAGGTGTGTGAAGAATGATCTGGCGTCTGGGACTCTCATCATGACAAAGTATCCCAGGGAAAAAATCACTGGCTTCCTGACTTAGGTTAAAATTAGCACCGTGGGGTTATTAACCAAGAGGCACTGAGCCCTGTTCTTCACATCCTCCCTGGATTCTCTGAGCTACTCCATACCTTTCAACGAATCGCTGTTTGCTTTAAGTTGGCCAAACATGTTTCCGTTTCTTGCAATCAAAGAGAACTAACTGAAACCACGATGAGACACCAGGTAGGTGGTGGTTTAGAAAGCACAGAAATACGATTTGCTACTCGATCATCTCAGACAAATAACGCCAGGCTGGCATCCCAGCCTGTGTCTGTGAAGAAGCCACTTCAGGAATACACTGTTTAAATCATTTGCCTTGAGAGAGGGCCTCGTGGAAACAGACCGTGATAATAGGTCCAGCCTATCTGTTGGCAGCTTCTTAACCTTCTTACCGGTATCTATGCCCCCAGCTTCCATCTGACTCTGTGAAATACGCCTACTTGCCTACGCTGCACGACCTCTGAACCTCAGATTCCTGGACTGAGCTGCAGCTACAGATAAAGATGAAGGGAAAAACAAAAGTAGAGGTACTGGTTTGCGAATGAGGGTCAGGGATGGAATTTAGAGGAAAAATATATTTGGGTCTCTAGAGGGTATCTATAGACATTGGAATCCCCCTCCTCCCTCTATCGAAAGGTTTCTTGTGCATTACAACAACCAGGGGGTCAACACTAAGACTTTAATCCTCCAGCAGGCCAAAGGAAGGGTCAGTAGGCATGGTGGCTCTGTTAGTAAAGCAGAAAAGAGTTCTAAGACCTTGGTGGGCAAGGCCTTCAGGGATCAGCAGCCTTCCCTTGCTTAGTAGGTGGAGATCCTGAAGTCCAGAGGAGTGAAACTGAGGTGAAGCGTCCCCCAGTGGTGGTGCCTTCTGCCAGGGTCAGGGGAGCGCATCTTGTGTGTTAGCCTCGCTGTCCTTGGTTTGAGATTCACTGGGCCAGGTGGACACAGAACACCCCACAAGAAACAGACAGAGTTGAAGAAAGGCAAGTTGGCCAAAACGAAAGATGCACTTACTGATGGCTGTGTCCCCTGGTGCCCTGATGATGTCGAGCTGGACCCTATCACGCGTTGTCCCCAGAGGTCTTATCATTGTCACTCTGCTTGGGAATAAACAACTGTTCGAGGCTTTGATCAGTTGGAAGTACATCATTGCACTTATCTGAACATAAACAGACTGCAGGAGGTTACGGAAGAAGAAATGTAACCTGATTACGCATTGAGCTGGATTTATAGGCTTGTAGGATTAGAAGTAGAACCATGAGAAGTTTGGGGGTTTGCAGTTAATGGAGTGTTTCCATGAACTTGGGTTTTTTTTTTCTCCCTATAGTTACAGGCTTTGCATTTCTCGGTATTGTTTTGTACATTCTTGGTTTGAATGAAAGGTTCTCCTCATTCATTGGTCTTAATTCAATGCCAGAATCAAGTTTCTAGGGAGTAAATGACAGTTGACATTCACGGTCACCGATTCAGTCGTTGTGAGAAAGGAAACCAAATCCAGAACCATGCCGGCCAAACCTGCCTTTATGTGTACTGCCAGTGTTGTGAAACTATGGATAAAGAGAGGAAAACAAGTCACTCTTCTGGAAGTGGTCGCAGGTTGTCCCCAAACTGCCACGTGGCTAGCGGAGACGTGCCGCGCTCTCTCTGGGCTTTCTTCAGCTCACCTCTCCTGGCAAGGACAAGTCGGGAGCCTCCTCTGTCCCTTCACTTCTGCCTCAAACAGCTTCCTCTACGCCGAAGGCCGTCCCATGTCTTAGTTCCTAGGATCCTATTGGAAGGAAACTCTCAGGGGGTTTCTGCATGCTCCAATTTGTGTTTTTACTTGGTTTGTGAGATGCTGTTGTTTAAATCATTTTCTAGATTGACTTCAAACACTGTTAGACTCACAGTCCATGAGGGGCTGTCTGATCTGTCTGGAACATATAAGGAATTAGTGCTTTCTGGCACAGAAAAAAAAAACAACAACCCATTCTTAGATAATATTTTGAGCACCGCGGAGAAGGGCTTTCTCGCAGAGATCTGCATGGGGTGTTATGTTCTCATCCGGAGATTTAAGATGCTTTGACTTTTAAAAGAATAATGGGTTTGTTTTTTTCCCCTCCGTGGGGGAACTTTCTCATCTTCCCTGCCCCCTGCTTAAGCTAAGAACCACGATGCAGAATTCTGAGGCTTCTCGAGATTTTTACTTTAGTAGCTTTGGTCTCCAAGTGCTAAATGGCGTGGAATGAAAATGCTGAAAGTACCCGCGTGTCACAGCCAGTGATTTTCATATTCATTCAGGAGCCTGATGAGCTGCACCCGGTCAGTGGGAGAAGTGGGACCGATCCCCCGAGGACACTGTGAACTGACAGCTTCTGAGGAGCTTGGAGCTCAGGGCCCTTGACTCGGAGTCAAACTCCAAGTTCCAGGATGGAACAGAGACTTAATGTCACATTAAAGTATCAAAATGTATGGATGCTTCTCCATCAGGCTATTTAATTTGCATGCAGTGAAAGCTATGTTGCTTCTTGTCAAATCTGCGTGGAAATACACTAAATTTCCCAGGAAACCCATAAAGGATGGATGTAGGGAAAGACTCTGTGGTAGGCTGGGAGCGCTTGCGTGGACACGCATCCACGGACTTGCCGTGTACACGCGCTCCTGCTGGGAATCAGAACGTGTGTCTGCTCTTACAGCGACTCTGGGCCCTTGTTCAGGGCACCCACGCCTCACTCCTGTGGCACCGAAGCCACCCCCATGCCGACTGTGAATCACTAGGCAAATCCCGGTGGGTGCCTTGTGTTTCCCTACTTCGAACGCAGTCCTTCTGTGCCACTTGGGTGTGGGGATCCTTGTCCTCTGGGGCCCCTGCCCACTGCAGGTGTCAGGGGAATCAGAAGAATTTTAAACCTGCCTCGGAGGACACTTGTGTCACCAGATGCAGCTGGTGCATTTTTGAGTTTCCTGAATTTCCCGAGCTGTGCCCTGTGCCTCGGGCGTCGACTGGTACGTCGCATAAAACACTGTGTCTCGTCCTCACAACACTTCGGTAAGGTCTAGACCATTTTCTCTACTTTATAAAAAAGGCAACTGAGTCACACACACACACACACACACACACACACACACACAGAGGCTAGAGAACCTGGCCAAAATTTCATAGCGAGGGAGAGGTGTGGGTGGGATTTAGATGCAGGTCTACTTGGCTGAACTCTGTGCTTTTTCTCCCAAAGTGCGCTGTCTTCCCCGGCTGGTATGGGGACGGTGGAGAAGGGGGGCCCAAATGGGAAAGTGTCTCCTGCTGTGTAAGGTCCGTGTTTTCCTAGCCTCCATGCCATCCCCCGGGATCCGCTGCCATTTACGCGGAAGGTGTGACGTCAACATTCTTAGTGTGCCACGATGCAAAATCAGAGGAGTAAGAAAGAAGATGACTAACGTGAGAAAAGCCAGTGTGGTGTCTGGTGCCTCGATGACTCATTTGTGTTCCATCAGGACGTCAGGTGGCTCGCTGTAGTGACTCGCACAGGCTACCTCTGCCTGGTGCGCACGGCTGGCCGTTGTCGTCTTCTTGGGCAGGGGTGTCTCCGTGGGACACGCGTGTAGCAGGCCTAGGCACCGCCCTCCCCAGGCCTCCTGTGTGGGCACTCCGGCCTTGTGTGTGGGCAGCCCTCGATTCCGGGGCTGGTGCCAAGATCTCGCTTGGCCGAAGGGCACCCCCAGATGTTTTATGCCCCCGCGTTTGGAGAACCTGCTGCAGCCACAGAAACCTGACTCGCTTGAGAAGCTGGAACCTGGGTTCCACTTGCCTCCCAGCTAAGTAAGCCGCATTCTTCTCATCTGGGCCAGATCAGCAATCACGCCTCCTCACTGCAAAAATGAGACCTCACCCTTCTCAGTTAGAGTCCTCTCACTTTGCCATCCCCACAGGAATAATCTAGAAGAAGTGTACAGTTACAAAAAGAAAACGCACCATATTGTGATGTAGAGAAATTGGAATCCCTTTTCAAAGTTGTATTTGCTTCGGAAAAAGCGAGAAAAAAGAAAAGACAATTTTTCTTTTTCGCCTCTCCCTCTCGATCTCTCACTGTCTTCCTCTGCACACATATGGACACACACACACACACACACAGCTACAAGCATTGGTGGGGACCGCTCCCTGTTGCAAGCAAAGCTGCTGAGAAAGCACACGCCAGCCACGGTGGTGAAGTCATGCAAATGCTATGCCCCCAAAGGCCACAGGAATTGTGGAAAGATTTGTGTAAATATCTCATGCATTCTTGTGATCTAAGGTTTATGGAAATGAAAACCACAATCGAAAAGCCAATGCCACATTTATTCCTCCTTCTTCCTTTTCTCCTTTAGAATAAATTCATAGAACATTTTCTGGAGCAGCCAAGAAAATAAATTATTTCAACTCTATTACCGGGAAGACCTGAACCGAAGTGCACTGTTTAAGCAGGTTAAACAGGATCTGCTTGGGAAAAAGATGAGCCAACACGGCCGGAGTCCCGGCTGCCCACTGGGCCGGAGTCCTGAGCTGTGCGGACAGGAATGGCTCCCTCGTTCCCCCCATCTGCAGATGGTACTGGGAGGGCTAAAGCTCAGCTGGTGCAAACCTCATCTCGCTCCCATGGACTCCAGGCTTGTTTTCCTCATCTCTCCTTCCTTAATCTTGTGGGGAACACTGGAACTGGAATGTCTCACATACTCAGCACAGCTCAGACACTCAACTTGCCGGAGCGTCCCTGGCACCAAGTTTAAAGAAACCTTCAAAGAACACATGGTCTTCCACACACAGCTGGGGCTACAACACCTCCCCCCCACACCCCCCTCCCCCCACCAGGATCCCAGCCGCTGGCCTTCGGGAGTCCTCTCTGCCTTGGCCACTTTGCAGCCCTGAGGGTGAGGAGGAACTCCCTCCGGGGAGGAGGCTGGGGTGCTCTAGGCTCATGCTCGCCCCTTCCTTCATACCTTGTTTAACACAGCACGGAAGTTGGAGCAATAGCACAGTGAGAACACGTTTCGGGCCTAAGGTTTATGATGCATTTGGGTGTAGTATTGGAGTGTTCATTTAATTCTTGCCTCAAGTTTTTCTGACTTATGAGGTGGAGCAGTGGGCTAAATCTGGGCCACCCTGACTTCCTGCTTTCTCCTGCCCCTCACCTTCCTCCGCTCATCCTCTGTTGATGTGTGTCTGTCGTACACGGGATGGACTCGGTTTGGGAACGTGCAAAGCAGGAAACAATACTATTTTTACTTAATCCAGTTGAAGATTCTCTCACCGTCCTGGGGTGGGATCTTGGCCAGAACTCATAGCTCTCTTGTTTGCTTTCAGGTATTAAAAGTTCAGCCTGAATTAAATAAAAACGTTCATCTCTCATCTAATTGGACTGCCCCTCACCCTGGTCCTAGATCTCAATTCCTGATCTCTGCCTGGGACCTGGCATTGGGGAAAGGGAAATTTTCTCCATCCTGTCTGCCTCCTCTGGAATTAGGGCTGGGGAAGGAGGGAAGTTTCCGACAGGAAGGTCCTTTTTTCTAATATAGCTGTTATCTAACTTGGGTGCCCTCTCTGGCTGCCCAGATCCTGGCTTTGCCTTCGCATAGATGCTCCAGTGGATTCTTTGGAAAACACTCATTTTGAAAGAGGATCTCAAATGCTGAGCTGTTTTCTGCCACACTTGCTCGGTCCAGCTGACTACTTTGATTCGCTCTTGACTTCTGTTCCCACAGCACCCCCCACCTGGACTCTTTCTGCTGGGTTGCATCACTCTGGAGCCCTCTCAGGGCAGCATCATTTCAAGAAAGCGTAAGCACAGCCACTGCTGCACCATGCAATCTGGCTCATGGTGACGCAGACCATGTCCTGTGTCACAGGAAGAAATGCAGCCCCTGTTGCAACCTGTCGTCCTTGCTCTGCTGTCCGTCACAGGAGCGCGTGCAGCTTCTCATGGTTAGGACGTTCCAACAAGCAGCAAGAGCACTCATCCAACTCCTGAAGATCTCTCTGACTGGACCAGCAGGTCCCTGTCCGTGAAGTACCCTCATCTGGTTTGCGGTACATGTCTTGGGGGATGAGAATACCATAGCACTTCCCCTCCCACTAGGCTAAACACTTTTATCACAAAAAGATCCCTTTTTGGGAGGGTGGGTCAACAAAATGACAAAGTAGGCAGCCCCCTCCCTTCCACAAAACTGTGAAAAAATGAGCAGAAACCATCAGAATGAACTTCTTAAGAACTCTAAAAAGTGGTCAAAAGTTTATAGCGACAAAGAGAATGGCGAATCAAGGAAAACAAGTGTTTAAAGTGGTGTAGCATCTTTGTGGCATTTTTATTTTATTAAAAAAATTTTTTTAATGTTTATTTATTTTTGAGAGACAGAGAGAGAGAGAGAGTGCAAGCCGGGGAGGGGCAGAGAGAGAGGGAGACACAGAATCTGAAGCAGGCTCCAGGCGCTGAGCTGTCAGCACAGAGCCCGACGCAGGGCTCGAACCCACGAACTGTGAGACCATGACCTGAACGGAAGTCAGACGCTTAGCCGCCTGAGCCACCCAGGTGCCCCTT
This sequence comes from Herpailurus yagouaroundi, assembly GCF_014898765.1. NCBI lineage: Eukaryota > Metazoa > Chordata > Mammalia > Carnivora > Felidae > Herpailurus > Herpailurus yagouaroundi. The sequence continues at coordinate 33,343,157 of NW_024412406.1, read as the reverse complement.
TGTGGCATTTTTAGTAGCCTTACCACACACCCCTTATAGTTGATGTCAGTCTTTGAAGAAGGCAGACTAAATTTCCCGAGTGGGACCCTGTTCTCCGACTCCAGACCTTATTTGAAAATTACTGTGTTTGTCTTCTTCTTACCTTTCTGGGAACTACTTGGAGGACTGACGCAAGGTGTTTGTCTCTGTTTCACCTAACTGGGCAGAAAAAGTAGTGGGCATTTGTTGAAAACATTGTGAGGCAAACAAACAATTCACAGCCTCCTGAGCAAAAGACTATAGTTGAAACACATACTAGATCACCTAAATCCTGGGAGGGAAACCTGAAGAGAGCTTTGTGTGTGTGTGTACGTGTGTGTATTAAATCAGGGCATTCCAAAGCACCTGCATATAGCATGACATTTAGAAAGTAACATGCATGCGTGCCCAGGGAAAAACTCATTAACCGGAAAGTTCTGAGACTTTTACCACTGACTAATCTACAGACTCCGTGCAAGCAGGAAATGAAGGCTAAAGCAACACTGCTAACAGATTGGCTAAGTGTTGAAGGAGTGCCCCAGCACAGGGTCAATCTTCTAAGATTACTAGAGATTTGTTTTGTTTTTTAGCTGTTGTGGCATTCAAAGAAATCTGTCAGGACACCCGTTGAAAGCAAGCTAAAGGAACAGTTTTCAGTCACCACACATGACTTGGAATACGGTATTTGGAAAAAAAAAGTTTGGTTAGGTCATTACACAAATAGATGACTACAGCCTTCAAAACAAAAACACCAAACTGTCGGGAAGGAGAAGAATCTGATTTCCAGAGTAACCACCCTATAATATTTAAATATCCAATTTTCAGTAAGAAATCACACATACAAAGAAATCAGAAAGTGTGGCTCATTGAAAGAGACAAAATAAACGGCTACAAATCATCCCTGAGAAAACTCAGACATTCAAGTTACTACACAAAGATTTAAGTCACCTGTCTTAAATATGTTCATAGAGCTAATGGAAATTATGGACAAAGAGCTAAAGGAAGCCAGATGGAAATTATTAAAAAGAACTAAATAGAAATTCTGGAGCTAAAAAGTACAATAACTGAACTGAAAAATTCACTGGAGAATTTCCACATCAGATTCAACCAGACCGAACAAAGAGTCAGAAAAATTGAAAATAGAACAATTGAAATTATATAATCTGTGGCATAGAAAGAAAAAAAATGAAGAAAAAAAAGTAGTGCCCATGGGGCTTGTGAGATATTAAAAAAATCAACATATGCATTATGGGATTCCCAGAAGGAGAGGAGAGCTAGACAAAAAGGCAGAAGGAATATTTGAAGAAATAATGGCTGAAGTTTTCCCAAACAGGAGGAGGAATGAATTTATAAAATCAAGAAGCTCAACAAACTCCAAGTAAGTTAGATGGAAAGAAATTCACATTGAGACACATTACATAATTGTTGAAAGCCAAAGGCAATGAGAAAATCTTGAAAACAGCAGGAGAGAAGTGACTCATCACAAGGGATGATGAGATCCTCAATTATATTAACAGCTGATTTCTCATCAGGAACATGGAGGAAAGATGACACATTTAAAATATGGAAGGAAAAAAAAACCCTATCAACCAAGAATTCTGTATCTGGGAAGACCACCCTCAAAAATGAAAGACAAATTAAGACATTCCTGATAAAAGCTGGGGGAATTTGTTATCAGTAGGCTTTCCTTACAAGAAATACAAAGGGAACAAAGTGAAAGGACACTAGACAATAACTTTGAAGCCAGATGAACCAACAAAGATCTCCAGGAAAGATAGCCCTGTAGGTAAGTATGAAAGCCAATACAATTGCATTTTTGGTTTGTAATGCTACTTTTTATTCTCTACATTATTTAAAGACATATGTATAAAAACAATTAAAAATCTGTTATTGGACACACAACTTATACAAATGTAATTTGTGACAACACAAATGAAAGGGGAAAGAACTGTATAGGAGCAAAGTTTTTGTATTCTACTGAAGTTGAGTAGGTATCAATGATAGCAAAATTGTTATAAATTTGGGATGTTGACTGTAATCTCCGTTATAGCAACACAGCAAAACTAAAAAAATATATGAAAGAAAATGAGAAAGGAATCTAAATGGTTTACTAGAAAAAAAACCTTACAAAATACAAAAGAAGACAGCAATGGAGGAAATGAGGGATAAAAATGGGACAAGACGTACAGAAAACAAACGTGAAAATATCAGGAGATCCTTACTTATCCATTAGTCCTTCTTTTCCTACATTTAATTACATTAAATGCAGATATATTAAATGCAAACTCTTCATTTCAAAATACAGATATTAACAAGTGAATAAAATACACAATCCAGTATCCTTTCATGATAAAAATTCTCATCAAAATAGGACTAGAAGGAAACTTCTTCAACAATATAAAAGCCATTTATGAAAAACCCACACCTGACATCCCATTTAGAGTGGTGAAAGGTTGCAATCTTTTCCCATAAGGATATCTGCTTTTACCACTGCCATTCGACATTGTATTAGAAACAGCCATGGATATTAGGCAAGAAGATAGGAAAAGACATCCACAGTGGAAAGTAAAAAGTAAAGCAATCTTTATTTTCAGATCATGTGATCCTATATATATATATATATATATATATATATAATACCAAAGAACCCACAAGAAAACTGCTAGAGCTAATAAACACATTCAACAAAGTTATAGGGTATAATATCAACACACAAAAATCAATTGTGTTTTTATACACCAGTAATGAGCAAGCCACAAAAGGGAACAAGATAAGTTCATTTAAAATATCATCCAGAAGAATAAAATACTTAGGAATCAATTGAACCAAATAGGTGAAAGACTCATCCAGTGAAAACTACAAAACATTGCTGAAAGAAATTAAAGAAGACAAATAAATGGAAAGATATCCTAAGTGCATGGATTAAAAGACTTAATATTGTTAAGATGTTAATTCTACCCAAAACAATCTATAAATTCAATGTTTTCTTTATTAAAATTCCAATGACTTTTTTTGCACAAAAGGAAAAGCCAATCCTCAAATTAATATTGAATTATAGACGATTTTGAATAGCCAAAACAATCTTGAAAAAGGAAAACAAAATTGGATAACACATATGTCCTTATTTCAAAAGTTACTACAAACTACAGTGATGAAAAGAGTATGGTGCTGATATACATATAGACATATAGATCAATGGAAAAGAACTGAGATTCCAGAAATGGACCTATACATTGGTGGTCAACTGGTTTTTTACAAGTGTCCCATTCAATGGGGAGAAACAATCTCTTCAACAATGGTGCTGAGACAACCAGTTACCTATATGCAAAGAAAAAGACCCCGGTCTGATATCATATACAAGAATAAATATAAGAACTGAACTCATAAAATCTTAGATGTATACATAGGGGTAAATATTCAGAAACATGGGTTTGATAATAATGGATTCACAAGATATGAACAACACGAAAAAAAGTTGACAAATTGGACTTCATAAAAATTAAAAATTTTGTACATCTAAAGACAGTATCGACAGAGTGCAATGGCAACCTATAGAATGAAAGAAAATATTTGGAAATTATATATTTGATAAGAGTATAGAATCCAGAATATATAAAGAATTCATTCGGGGCGCCTGGGTGGCACAGTCGGTTAAGCGTCCGACTTCAGCCAGGTCACGATTTCGCGGTCCGTGAGTTCAAGCCCCGCGTCAGGCTCTGGGCTGATGGCTCGGAGCCTGGAGCCTGTTTCCGATTCTGTGTCTCCCTCTCTCTCTGCCCCTCCCCCGTTCATGCTCTGTCTCTCTCTGTCCCAAAAATAAATAAACGTTGAAAAAAAAAAAAAGAATTCATTCAATGCAAAAACAAAGACAAACAACCAAATTGAAAAAAAAGTGTGTAGAAGATATTCTCCAAAGGAGATACGTAAATGACTGACAAATACATAAAAAGAAAGGTGCTCAACATCATTAGTCAATGGAAACCCTTGTATGTTGCTGCTGGGAGTAGAAGATGGTACAACCTCTATGGAAGACAGTGTGGCATTTCTTTAAAAAGTTAAGCATAGAATTATCATATGACCCCGAAATTCCATTTGGCGAAATATACCCCAAACGGGTACTCAAACAAGAACGTGAACACACGCACTGATGGTAGCACTATTGGCAACAGCCGAAAGATGGAAACAGTCCTACTGCCCATCAGTGGATGGATGGATAGACAAAAGTGGTATATCTGCAGCTATAGAAAGGAATGAAATGCTGATACATACTATAATGCAGATTAACTTTGAAAAAATACTACGTGAAAGAATTCAGACACAACAGGTCATATATTGTATGATTTAATTTATACGAGATGTGCAGAATAGATAAATCCATAGAGACAGAACTCAATTTGGTGGTTTTCAGGAGCTGAGGGGAGGAGGAAATGGGGATAAACTACTGAATGGGGAAGAGGTTTTACTTTGGCGTGATGAAAATGTTTTGGGATTAGATAGAGGCGATAGTTGTGCAGCATTGTGAACGTACAAAATGCCACTGACTTGTTTACTTTAAAATGAGTAGTTTAATGAAATCTCCTCTCAATCTACTCCATCCATCTAGAGCCTCTCCTGAAGGAAGAGGCTGGAAGTGGGTGGAGACTAAGTGTCCCAGAACAGATGCTGGACTGTCTCTTGGAATGTCCATCAGTTTTCTTTAGAATGTGACTAGTGCTTTCATCCTCAGGACCTTAGTGAGATACCCTGTTACTATGTGTGCTCTGTGACTTATGTTGAGGCTCCACGCCTCTTCTCTCCAAAGAGGAGTGTGCAACAGAGTGGAGCCTTCGAGCACCAAGGAAATGGGATGCAATGTACTCTTGACCTCTCAAGTGACTTTTGCACTCTTACCTAAAGGAAGAACTTAATCCAGGACCAATGCCATGACTCCTCTTTGCAAGGTGCCATGAAAAATCATTCATCACCTAATTATGAGTCTTAGGTATCTTTTTAAAATATTTTTCAATGTTTAACATTTTTGAGAGACAGAGACAGAGTGTGAGCAGGGGAGGGGCAGAGAGAGAAGGAGACACAGAATCCGAAGCAGGCTCCAGGCTCCGAGCTGTCAGCACAGAGACCGATGAGGGGCTGGAACCCACGAAGCATGAGGTCATGACCTGAGCAAAAGTCGGACACTTAACCGACTGAGCCACCCAGATGCCCCATGAGTCTGAGGTATCTTAGCGAGATAGAAACTTTTGAAAACTTTTCTAGCATCCACACATTCCAGTTTCTTTCATTTTACAGGTAAAACAAGGCTCAGGCATATTAAAAATTTGCCTGGAATCCATAGAAATAAAAGGTAGATTAGTGGTTGCGTAGGGCTGGAGTGGTTGGTTGTAAATAGGGAGAGGCTGCTAATGGGAGGGAGTTTTTTTTGGGGATGATAAAAATATTCTAAAATTGATTGTGGTTGTGGTTGTACAACTCTATGAATATACTAAAAATCATTGAATTGTACACACTACATAGTATGTGAATTATATCTCCATAGAGCTGATCTATCATCTATCTATCATCTATCTATCTATCTATCTATCTATCAGTCAATTGCCTGGGGCCATTCACAGCTAATTAGTGGCAGGGGAGCCCTTCAGTTCCATGATAATAATGACCTATCACTATGAGTCTCAAATGACCCTTTGTCCCAATACCTGTGTCTTTTTCCAGGACTGCTCTGAATAACTGCATTGCTCCTCTAAATTACTTGCTTATGTGACAGCTTCGTTGGTCTATCCCTATAAGACAGGTCAGATGATGCATGCTCTATAGGACTTCATATTCAAAGTGGCTGATATTATAGCTAGACTCCCCTGTTGGAATGAAGATGTCTGCCTATTTGGGAGACGAAATCTTCCAAGGAAGCAGATAATGAAGTTTTCAGTTCCTAAGCATTTTCTGATGCAGTGGCTCTGTTGGGAAAGCCCTTCTGACCATCCTATAGGAGAAGGTCATGTGAGATGAAATAGAAAAGAATTTTCCCAAAGAGGAGGTCACTCCGCTTCTGAGATTATCTAGACACAAACCAGACGGAGGGGCACAAAAGCCCTCCTGGCAATTATGTTCCTAAGCCCCCTTGGTAATTGGTCAGCGCATGTGAGAAGCATTCAATGAATTATTGCTGGCAAAAATGCTTTTGTATGAACAGTGAGTCTAAAGCATATGGAAAACACTACTGGCCCAAATTATTTTATTCTTTCAAATACAATATCCCTACAGCCGTTGGGCCGACCCGAGGCCGGGGGGGGGGGGGCGGCAATGACTGAGGTCTTTTGAGTCCAGCTGCTCGTCTAGTTGAGGTTACTCCGATTGGTGGTTTTGGCCTCCAGAGCTGGGTCTGCACACACAAAGCCAAACGAAAGCTTGGTCGTCGCACTGACTCGGGGAGGGAATCCCCTTAGGGAAGATGGCCAGTGTGCATTGTTCAGGAGCCCCTCCTTCCAGCAGGGATCTGCACGAAGAAACTAGAGGGCTGTCCACCACAGGCTTGACTTTGGGGTTACATGACCCGGCGTTTCCTTGGATGTTTTCCATCACGCTGCGTTTGGTTAGTCTGTTCTCGCGGATGCTGCCTTCTATGCAGAAAGGAGCCATATTAGACTTAAGGCAATTTTCCTCAAAATAGCTTCTTTTTATACATGCCTCCAACACACTTCCTTCTTCGTCTGCTGTCTGTTCTGGGGGGGGGGGCGGTTGAGGGAGGCTGCAACGCTCTGCTGACCTGAGTTCAGTGGTCTGTTGCTTATTTTATCTCCCCAAACAAAACAAATTTCTCTCCATTTTGTTCTATTTCCTACCAGATAGAATCTTTTGTTTTCACTTGCTGCCTTGTCAGCTTCCAAGAATTTTTTTCTTCTTGAGACTAGTCGAGACACCCAGGGTTCAGTGGTCTGTGGCCGGCTCCGGCCCAAGGTCGAGGATTGCCTCCTTTTCCTTCCCAGTATTGTCCAGCATCCTGCGGGGCCCTGTCCCCGGCCACACCAGCGGACGGTGCGGCCTGGCACTGGCGTCCTCCTGCAGTCTTGGGGCACGGTTGTACCCTGGCCAGGCCTCACCGCAGCTGCGTGCTCTCCTGTGCCCGGGGCGGGAGGAAGCCAGACGGTCCGAAGGAACGGGTTCCTCTTGGTCCTCGGCTTTCTGGGTTGTCTCCGTGACAGCAGGTTGGAGGATCTCAGGACGCTGCGTGTGTCACCTGCCAGGGGGTGGGCTGCATCTGTACTTCAGGGGGAGGCCCAATAGGATACTAGCCCAAATTAGTTTAGGAACACTGCAGCCTTGCTCCAGGGCCTTTTCAAGTAAGGAGGAGGCTTTCTCCCTTACAGTCTTTCCCGTAGACTAAGCTTTCGTGTTAAACACAGACTTAATAAATTCGGAAGTAAAGTCTTTTTAAAAATCTTCCGTGGCTTCCGTTACCCACGGCACAAAGTGCGGTCGTGGCAGGCCGGCCCACCAGCCACCCACAGTCCACATCCTGGATAGGCCCTCCGGCCTGCCACCCCGTGGCTTTAGGCTTGCACGGCCCCCTAGTGCCCCTGTGCCCTAGTGCCCTGCTCCACCAGCCTGGCTCTAGGCTGTACCACCCTAGTGAGGGGCTCCAATGACCCTGTACTCTGTAAGACCTCCGCAACTTTCTGGAAACTCACCACTGTCGTTCACGATGACACACGGTGTGCCAAGAGCCTCTCTGCCCATCTCCCCACCTAGACCGTGAGCTCCCGGGCTGGCCTACAATGGTGTTTAGCACATAGGAGGTGCCCAAGAAGTATTTATTGGCTAGGCATCTGCAGGATGAAAGCGGAAAGGCTTTCAATTCCATTCAACGAACACGTTTTGAGCGCCAAGCCAGGCTGCGGGAGTGATATAACGCTGAAGGAGGGGCCCGTCGCTGAGGAAGCGGCACGGTGTATGACACGTAGGGTGGCTCCAGTCACATACAGGAGACCACTGGCGGCATCTCAGAAGGTTGCTGCTTTTCCGATCGTTATTTATGAGCACAGAGTGTGGGCGGGGGGCTCACAGGGGCGTAACCTAGAGTGAGTCGTTTTCTGATATTCAAGGGACGCACGCGTAAGTACGTGTGTATGCTCCTCTTTCAGACTCACGGATCGCTCAAGAAGATTCCCTCCGTCCTTTCTATTCTGGGTGGGTTCCTTCGCCCAGGCAGTGAGTGAGATCGGTTTTCTCTTAAGGCAGTTGAAATCATTTCCTCTGAGGAACGGAGCAGGGGAGATTTAGTCGCCGCAGGCATGCTAGAGGAAGGAAGGCCTGGGACTCTGGCCCCGACTCCCCAGAGCCTCTCAGCTCCACGTCAGCAATGGCAGGCGTGTGGTAGGCATTGGGCAGACAACGGAGGGATGCTGCACCCGCTCTGGCGTTGTCACAAACGGCAGGTCGTCAGACTATTCAAAACGTGTGTTCTCCGAGTCTCCGCAGAGGATTTCTAGGTATTTTGCTGGGATCAAATGCTTTCCAAGAACGTTGAACAGGGCTCTTTCCTGCAGAACCTCCACTGAGGCTTTCCCAATCACATTTGAGCAGGGACTCCCCTTTTCCATCCTAATCGTTTCCATACCATACGTATTTGGAAATGCTGGTGTGTTGACAAGAAGGGACTCTGCGGCCAGAAGACTGAGCTTCCTCAAGTGACTTGGCCCTCAAGCCAGGTTCTCTGTGCTGTGCAGGCCGTGACGACGGGTGCAGGGCGTGGGCTCGAGGGCCCGTTCCGTGAACGCAAGTCTTGGTTCGTGCTTGATGGCTTTGCCCGTGGTTGGAGGAACAGACCTCCTCTATTCAGGCTATTTATTCTCATGCCTATTCCCTCTTCGAAGAATGAGAGGTCATCCGTGAGCCTCAACTACGACGGCCCTGGAGGGCGGTGAGTTCATAAAGAAGCAAGGACAGTTGTCCCCTTCGCCGCCAGCCTCATGACAGGAAATGCCTTACCATGGAAAGCGGGCCTGGCCGCATGATTGTTTACTCTGATTGTTCGTTCATTCATTCATTCGTTCAACCAATACTGACCGTCTTTCTGCTGCCAGGCACTGTGTGTGGAGTACGGGGCTGTTATAGTGAAGAAAAACAGACACAGTCTCTACCCTTATGGGGTTGCTGTGCAGTGTGGAAGACAGACTTCCCAGACGAGCGGGATCAGGGGCGCACACTTTTTCCGTAAAGGGCCAGAGAGTAAACACTTGAGGCTTCGCGGGCCGCGTGGCCCGGTGTGACTGCCCAGGCGTGCTGTTGCAGCCAGCGTGCACGACTGCACGGTCGTGTGGCCGGTATCACTTTGATGACAAAGATGGACGGAGAATGGACTTCGGCCGTGGGCCGGAGTTCGCCAGTCCCGGTCAAACAAATGCATGTTCACCTCATTCATTCAGACGCTTTGGATGATGAGAAGAAATCAGATAGAGTGGGGCGAAAAGAACAGTTTAGGCAGATGCGGGGGTGGTCAGGGACTGAGGTGGAGCTGGCGAAGGAGGGAGGTGGACGCTGCTGGGCCGTCTGGCCAGGCTCAGCGCTCTCCTAAGCCACATGCTGTCGACTGCGCCGAAGAGAGTGGGTTGAAGAGGAAAGGGGCGGCCGTGGGCAGCCCGGGCGGGAGGCTGGTGCGGCTGTCCCGGCAAAGGTGGCAGGAATGAAGGCAAGAGGAGCACCGTGGAGCGGGAGGAAAGTGTAACCCGAAGCAATTCTCACCGAGGAAAGCAGCAGACTTCATTCTGGGTTCGGATCTGAGGGCGTAGGTGGAGCCCAGAATGACTCCCAGGGGTCTGGATTGTCTTATCGGATGGCTGTGTTTCTGAGAAGACCAGAGGAGGGGGCCACGTGGGGTCGGTGGGCTGGGGTGCATTTTGTGTATCCAAGGAGGCAAGAGTGGAGCTGGACCTCAGAGGAGAAAGCCGGGTGGAAACCATGTATCCGGGTAGCAGTTGAAGGCTTGAGAAGGGGTCTGTCCACTCAGGAGAGAGCGAAACCCCCTGGCTGCCAAAGCAGCTGGCCGCCTGCTCTGGAAGTAAAGTTTTCTCGGAACACGGTGGTGCTCGTGCGTGTATACACCACCTGCTGCTCCTTCTGTGCTGCACCGACACAGCTGAGCAGTTGCAACAGAGACCCGATGGCCACGAAGCCTGTAGCATTAACTCTCCGATCCCTAGAAGAAAAGGCGTGCTGACTCTTGGTACATAGAGTGAGGAAAATGTGGGTGTAGGGCCAATCCTTGAAGAGATCCCACATTTAATGTGCAAGGGGAAGGGCGTCAGCGTCCTAGGGGGTGGCAGAGAGGGAGGGGGGCGCCCAAAGCCAAGAGAAGAGGGCATTTGAAGAAGAAGGCGTGGTCATGAGTGTCAGAGCTTTGGGGAGGTCAGAGGGAGATGAGGACAGGACCACCATCCACTGGGCCCAGTGCTGGGGGTCAGTGGGGAGCCTGCAGGGACTCGTTCCAAGAGACTGGTGGGAGATGGTGTTTGGTGTTGGGGGCCAAGGAGAACAGAGAGGAGAGGACAAGGGGGCGGAGAGGGGGGACTGAGCGACAGAATGGCAGAAGGGCAAAGCAAACATGAATTACCAGAAGTAAATATTAAAGTTCTGCATCGATTCTCTGTAAGCCCCCGCCCATCTCCATGAGCCTTAGTAAAACTGTGTCACTGTGCGTGCGTGTGTGTGTGTGTGTGTGTGTGTGTAAATCAAGGAAAGATTTGGTTGTTGTAATATGTAATATGTATAGAACAAGAATTCAGGGCAGGCAGGAAATAGGAGACAGAGATGACTTTGAGAAGTAAATTCCATGGAACCTTGTTTGCAGAAAATGTTGGGAGATGACACTTTCCTCCATCCCTCCAGGGTTTAGGGTAGAGGTAGAATATGATATTATCTGGATCTTGAGGAGCTGGGAGTCCCCAGTGAACATCTGGATTACCAGAGCTGAGATTTGGGGTGGTGGTTGGGGAATAAAACATATTTATTGCCATCTCTCCTTCCCAAGGCGTAAGCCTCCTGAGAGAAATCCTGTCTGACTTGCTCATGGCTGTACCTCCTTTCACTTAGAACAGTGCCTGGCACAAAGAATGAGCGAGTCCTGAGAACAAGGAGGGACGCATTTTTTATTATCACCATTTTATAGATCAGGAAACTGAGGTCTAGAGACCCAAGTGTGTGATCCAGACTTTTCATTTCTAGTTTACATATAATCTATTTATTCTCAAGCCTTACGCTATATGGCCCCTGAGGGTCCGCTCTCTTGGGCATCTCCCTGCATGACTGTGTCCTCTGCACTGACAGGTGCCTTTTTTGTGATGTTGGAGATAGATGGAGGGGAGCCCAGGAGGATGGCCGTCGGACCTCCTGTTTTGTAGTGGCTTCGACCGCAGCACCTACTTATCCCCTTCCAGAGCTCCCTGCCACTCTTCAGAGACTCCACTTTCCACCGTCTGTTCAGTTCTCCACGCATCCTACACCTTTAGGCAGGCGCCCGTGTACACGAGTGCAGGTTACAGTAACAGACTAGGATGTCACATGAGCGAGACCGAAATCCCCCAATCCTTGGCTGGTCTATGGTTTCTTATTAGTGAATTGCTTTTGACATGCATTTTAAAAAGGTTGCACAAGCTTCCAAGTGTGAGTGAAGGGTGTAGGGAGCGTGGGGCAGAGAACTTCATCTCTGAAGTTGACCTTCTGTGGTCAAGCCCAGTTATCAGCCGTGGCTGGGAACACATTGCCTAAGAAGTATTTAGAATATAAAAGCTGGGGCTATTTGCTTCCTTTAAGGAGGTTGCTAACATGCCTCCATGGCTCCACTCTTTAGACACTGAAGTCTGAATTCTAATCTGGCTTGTAAGCATGATTTCCCGCCATAGCTCCCTCCTCTTGGGACCCCTCATGCCCTGCTGGTGGGCGTGCAAATGGGACGGTCGTTTTGGACACAACTGACTCCCTTGAACCAAATCAAGGAAGGGACTACTCTGTGGCCAGAAATAGCTCTGTGGGAATCCACTCATGGTGACGGGTGTACAGATGTTCACTCCAGCGTCGCGTGTGCAGCGGGAGTTTGGGGCAACCTGCAGCAGGGCACGTGGGCCACAGAACATGTGTGCACTTAGAAGCAATGGGCCCCTGGGTGCACAGTGGTGTGGACTGTCTGAAAAACAGAGCACTTGGATAAAAAAAAAAAAAAACCCAGGACATTTAAGTAGACAAATCACACCATCCATTTACATAAATAGAGAATACCTGTGCATAAAAATACAAAATGCACTTTGTAAGAGCACATCAAATATGAAGAAGCACACTGCAAGAGGGATTGCCTTTGAAGGGGAAAGAGACAGGGTGGGGAATGGGAAATGGTGAAATTTAATAATTATAGCGACAGGGGACTTGTATGGGCTAATGATGGTAATGTGCCAGGAACTGAGGAACATGATTAACTCAACCCTCTGCATTGGATGCTTAAAAAAAAATCTTTTGAGGCTTTTCTCTTGAGAAGTCTAATCCTTATAACAGGTGTTGGCGAGGATGTGGAGAAATTGGAACCCTTGTGCACTGTTGGTGAGAGTGTAAAATGATGCAGCTGCCGTGGAAAAAGTATGGAGGTTCCTCGAGAAGTTAAAAATGGAATTACCATGTGATCTGGCAATTCTACTTCTGGGTATTTAGCCCAGAGAATTGAAGAGTCTAGAAGAGATATTTGTATATTCATGGTCATAGCAGCATATTCATGACAGCTAAAACACTGAAGCAACTCAAGTGTCCACAGACAGAAACAAAATGTGGCACATGCGTACAATGGAATATTATTCAGCCTTGAAAAGGAAGGAGGGGCGCCTGGGTGGCTCAGTCAGTTAAGCGCCGACTTGGGCTCAGGTCGTGATCTTGTAGTTCATGAGTTCGAGCCCCGCGTCGGGCTATGTGCTGACAGCTCGGAGCCTGGAGTCTTCTTCGGGTTCTGTGTCTCCCTCTCTCTGTGCCTCTTCCCCACTCGTGCTGTGTCTCTCAAAAATAAATAAACATGATAAAAAAAAATTTTTTTTAAAGGAAGGAGATTCTGACATATGCCACCACATGGATGAGCCCCTGGCAAAGTGAAACAAGCAGATACAAAGAGTCAAATACCGTATGGCTCCACTTACGGGAGGTGCTCAGAGTAGCCGAAACCACAGAGACGGAAAGTAGACTAGCGGTGGCCAGGGTTTGGGGAGCAGGGAACGGGGTGACGCTGTTTCACGGCAACGGAATTTCAGTTTCGCAAGGTGAAAAGATTCCTGGAAGTGCAACAATATGAACGTACTTAACACGAATGAATGGTACGCTTAGCACGGTCAAAACGGTAAATTCTATGTGTATTTTACCGCTGCAAAAAATTGCAACAAACGTCTACGCCTTAACATGGTTTGACGGTCTGGGTAACACTTTGTGGTCTGGTTGCCGCTTGCTCCTGCAGACCTCCCTTCACGGCACCCTCCAGTTCCCACTCCCCCAGGAGAGACCCCCCCCCCCCCCCCGCAAAGGACTGGCGGGTCCCTTGGCCTAAACCAGTTCCGGTTCCCCGTCACCTGGGTAATGCGTTCAGATCCCAGTCTAGATGGTGTTTCCACTGCCCAGCTCGCCTTGACCCTCAAGCTTGAGTAGATTTCTCTCCTCAGTTCTTTTTAAATTTTTTTTTTTTTCAACGTTTATTTATTTTTGGGACAGAGAGAGACAGAGCATGAACGGGGGAGGGGCAGAGAGAGAGAGGGAGACACAGAATCGGAAACAGGCTCCAGGCTCTGAGCCATCAGCCCAGAGCCTGACGCGGGGCTCGAACTCACGGGCCGCGAGATCGTGACCTGGCTGAAGTCGGACGCTTAACCGACTGCGCCACCCAGGCGCCCCTCTCCTCAGTTCTTTTACTACCCTCGCCTCCCTGAGCACTGTGCAGACCGGCCCCTCCGCTCCACTCACCTGGGAGGGAAGCAGGGACCACCCCCCAGCCCCCCACCCCCCACGCCTTGGTGCTTCAAAGCAGGACTCCCGGTGGGGGGGGGGGGGGGAGTCAGTAGGCGTCCTCTATCAAAGGAATGTTTTATTTTCGGAGGAAGCCCAAACATTCAGCTGCGCAGGGTAATAATAATCTTGCTTTCTGATAAATTCTCAGGGGAAAAAATAATTTGGGCTGTTTCTTTTCAACTGGGAATTTCTTTTGAAAACTAGCCTCTTCAGCTGGCCTAGCTCCTGTGTTTGCTAACATGCCTCTGTGTGGGTGAGAAGCATTTTGTATCTGTCATACCCTGTGCTGTTTTGCCCCGGGATGGGGTGATTTATGGTGAACAGCCCGCAGCCCTCCGGGGCCCTCCTCCACGGAAGTCTCCGTGAGACACAGGCCAGTTCTCCCGGCACACCACGTGCGCCCCAAACATCAGCCGCTCTCCATCAGTGCACGCTGATCTCACTCTGGCCCCTTACTTCAGATCTGGACTGAGCCCCAAACAGGGACCGTCTTTGGAAGGAAGATAAAGAGAGTTAAAAGGAAGCCAGGACTTGAACTAAGAAGCGCCCCATCTGGGAGCCCTCGTCTCTGGTCACCGGCTCCGTGTAGCATGTGCATGGGGCGGGCGGGAGGGAGGGCGGATAATGGGGGCCTGGGGACGGGAGGCCCTGTGCCCTGCCCCGAGCTCTGAGGGGCTCCTGCTTTTGCCGGCCCCGCTGTGACGCTCCTGGCTCCCGGGCTGGGCGCTGACCGAGCTTTCCTGGGTGCCTTTGTTCCTGAGCTCGTATCTCTGGGCGAATCCCAAGGACCCAGGCACCTTCGTTCAGTGGGGCCTGCCGACCCTCCTTCCCGGTACCTGCCACAAAGCCACGGCCCATGCCTGCGTCCTCCCTCCCCGAGACCCCGTGCCCCATCCGAGAGGTGAGAACGGATGCCGCTCCTGCTCTGCTGGGTGTCCTCCTGCTACCCGCCAGCAACCCTGGTGGTCGGGGAACCTGGAGTTCGACCGCGGCTTCTGGCCTCGGGCTCGGGGTCTGCCCCTCAGGGCTGGGGGCAGGCAGGGGCTGGGCAGGGACCCTCCCCGGCTCGCCCACGTCTCCCTAGCCAAACCGAGCTATAAAAGGCCCCGTCTGGCCCGCGTGGAAGGTCTTCGGCCCCAGCCTCAGCTAATTTGTGTCCTTTTTTGAAGGCGCAGTAACCGAGGATCGCCAGGTCTGGCAGTCTTTGAAAGAAGACTTTCTTTCCATCTTGGCAACTTGTCTCTTTAAAGACACTGCGTTCTTTTTATTGGATGGGAAACAATTTCACAAATAACACATTTACTTGGGTAATAGGACCCCACCTCGTCCTCCGACCATCCACCTCTCACCAGTAGAATTTCTCTCTTATCTATTTGTTCCTTGGCCTCTGGTGTTAATTGCCATAAGGTCAAAGTATAAACTCTCTAGGGGATCCCGGCGTTGTAAGGATTTGACTGAAGATCAGAAACAAATTGCAGCGAAATAAAAACATCAGGGCCGCAGCGCCGAAAGCTGTGAGCTCCCCAAACGGCCGCCATCTGTGCCGCGCTGGGCCTCCGGCTGGCGCCTGAGTCCGCTTGGCTTGGCAGGCTCTTACTCAACGCTCTGTTTTCCTTGGGGGGTGGGAGGGGGCGGGAGGGTGAATCGGGGAAGGAGGGAGGGAGAACTGAGGCAGCGAAGTTGCCCTTTCGCCTCATGATTTATATTTGGTCAGAGTAGCCCTGTTCCGCTTTCTACTAGCTGGAATGTGTGTTGGACATGTTGTTTCAATATGAGACAATCAGCTGGGCCCTCTGTGGAATGTCCCCGGAGACTGGAAACGACCTCCCAACAGGGTCATTTGTTCAGCAGACTTCTAAGTGGCATTCTTCAACATCTGCATTCTATTAATACCTTCAGAACATTTCCATCAGCTTTGGGAAATCAGAAGATGCTTTGAGAGATGGTCGGCACCGACTCCCGGGGAATGTTTAATTCCTCTTCGTGAGGCTTTGGCGTTGGCGGGGACCTCCTCCTGCCCTGTCCCTTCTCCTTCAGCGTCACGCAGGTGGATATCCACGTTCGCCCAGTAAAACCCCAGGGCGAGGCGGTCTGTCAGGTGGACCGCTTTAGCCTAGGAGGGCCCACGGTGGAAGGCGAGTGTGTAAACACGCGGGAGAGAGTTGGATGCGGGCAGAGCCAGCCGGGACAGACACCCTGGCCGCGTCTGCAGGAAAGGAGTGGAGAGAAAGGCCACAGTGCAAGGGGCCCCGGCGCAGTGGTGCAGGGCTGGCTTCCAAGTGCCCATGGGCGCCTCGGCCCGGCCGGCCGGCCCCGTCTTGTCCTCCCAGGGCACGGAGGCGTGGCGGGGAAGGTTTGAAAAGAGGGGTGCAACGAAGAGGTGGAAGCAAGGGGGCATTTCTTTAGGGAAAATGAAAAAAAACCCCAACTAGCTGAAATACACAGATCACGTGGAACTAAAACTTAGGTCAGTGAAGAGCACACTCGGGGAGGGTGATGTGCTCCCGGACACTTGGCCTCCCGAGGAGCTGGATGTAGAGGAGACCTCGGGGAGAAAGTCGTGAGGGTGGAGGGCTGCTGGACGGGAAAGACGAGGGAGAAAACAGGGAATCTGCGACCCCGTGCAGGGCCAGTTCGACCGGGCTCAACTCAGCGGAGCGTTTCATGAATATTCACCGTGTGCAAACGCGGAGCCAGGTACCCTGTAAAGCAGGCTTCGAGGTCACAGGAAACGCGATCAGAAAGTGAGATCTAACAGCGGGGGACAGTTTCCCAAGGGGCAGCAAGGACACACTCAGGGCAAGCACGGGCCCTGTGGACCGCGGGCCGGCCAAGCCCACGTGAGGGCCAGACCGTGCACCTGCTGGGGGTAAGTGAGATGCACGTGCCTCGGTGCGGAAGCCCCCTCCCCAAATCTGTCACAGCAGCTGAAGAGGTGTGTGCAAACAGATGCATTCAGGTGTTACCTTCAAGGGATTAAAGAGTAAGCCTCTGCCTCTAAGAAGTCCTGGAAACGTAATTTTGCCCAACATGTACGTTACTGCTTAGAATGCTAATATGCAAGGCTGGAGGGATGAATTATAAGTCTTGGTAAAAATTATGGAGCAGTTTTCTTGGAAACTGAGAAGAATGCCAGACTCTGATAAGGCCCCTGATTGTGATAAACTGCTTCCTGCCTGTGTGATTCTGAGACAGCTTGTCTTCACTGGCCCAGAGGAGGCTGAGGCAGTGGGAAAGGCCCCCTCGCCATCCCGGACCCGAGGGGGTGCCTGCTGAGCAGCATCCTCTGCCAGCGGGAGGGACCTGCCGGACAGCCGTCACCGCCGCCCACGCTCCACCGGCCCTGGTGGCAAACCCTGACCTCAGCCTGGCACTTCTTGCCCCGGTATCAGGCGAGCATTCCGTGAGCAAAAGCTTAAAAAAGACGCGACCGTCCGCGTCTGAGATTCAAATCTTCTTTCACTTTGTCAGAATCCGGCAGAATCACTTGGAAAACAAATAAACAGATACGACACAGAGCTGGAGTCGGGTCTTTGGCTCAGGAAATTCTTGAGCTCACGTGTCTGCTCGGAAGAGGTTCCCACAGCCTGGCCATTATTTTTTATCTATCCCCACAGGATGTACTCCTACACTGTCTCTTCCA
This sequence comes from Herpailurus yagouaroundi, assembly GCF_014898765.1. Classification (NCBI taxonomy): domain Eukaryota; kingdom Metazoa; phylum Chordata; class Mammalia; order Carnivora; family Felidae; genus Herpailurus; species Herpailurus yagouaroundi. The sequence continues at coordinate 33,325,480 of NW_024412406.1, read as the reverse complement.
GGGTCCCTTGCTTCCTGTCCGTGTTCCCACAGCTGCCGAGGGTGACGGCTCCAGTGTGCCCTCAGAGACTTCTGAACCTGGGGTCCTCGCTGTCTGCCTGAGCTGGTAGCTGCCTGCAAATGCGTGGCAGATGTTCAACATCAGGAATCAAAACCGAGTTTTCGCACCACGCGGCACATTCTTCCTCCGGGTCCTCTCGACAGGATGTGGAACAATTTCCCTCATCTGTTGCTTGCTCAGTGGGGTTGGGACTCTGTGGATTTTACAATGATACTTAGATTCCTCCCAAATCTCTTCCAAGAGGTTAAAAAACAAAGAAAACGTTGATTCAGTCACAGACGGTTTCTAGTTGAGCGGTTTCTGGCTTTGTGGGACACACAGGTGAAATCGGGAAGCAGAAGAAGGAGAGGAACCACCTCATGGGGTTTCCTGAGTCTTGGCATCCAAAGAATGCCCTCCGGCTAGCCCAGGGGTCCTCTAAATTCTGAAGAAAACGTGACCAATCTACAAGATTAAGGAAAAAAGCAAAAGGCAATCTCTGTTCATTTGCAAATTGGACAAATTCTGAGAATTACTGCAATCCTGCACTGGCACGGAGGGCACTCTGGTAGGGGACAGACAAGAGGGGCGCCATTTCTCGCAACTATACTCAGTATGTGATCAGTGTCCAGTGACACAATTTGGAAAATATGCCTACTGCAACGGTTTCCTTCTGGATTCCCAGGCTGTGTAAGTTCCCTTGGCTTAACTTCTTTGTTTTCGTCTTCCATTAGCAACCGGGAAGGCAAACTCACACTTGCAGCAACTCACTGGGCCGGTCCCCTTCGCGTTGTTATCCCGTTCGAGTCTCACAATTCCCTGGCATGAGCAGCGTATGCCCATTTCACTGATGGGGAAGCTGAGGTTCCAAAACATTAGGTCGGCTTCTCAAAGGTCAGCCGGCAGCTGGTATATTTGGATTCAAAGTAGGATCTCTACGATCACAAAGCCGTGCTCTTTTTTTCTATGCTGAAACGGTTTCATTGGGGATCTATAGTTCTCCAGGGCACTGGTTACGGAAAAAGGCACACGAAGAGAATTCAGGGTTTTTTTTTTGTTTGTTTGTTTTTTCCATTTTGCTATTTGAGAGAAATGGGCTGTTTTTCAACCACTCTCATTCCTGCTGCATGGTTTTGTCTTTGTCCCCACAGCACGCTGGGTTCACAGATGCTGTCCTGCGTGGGCGTGGCTCATCCAGTGTCTTGCACAAGCTGGGTGTCGGCGAGCGTTGGTGAAGGGGACCGAGGCGCCCTTTATTTGTCTTTATTTGTGCTAGCACGGAACGGGACCGGAAGGCATCCAACCCAGCACCCCTACTCCTCGTCCAGGATTTGAGCCTGGAGAGTCTGGGCCACGACCCTCATCAGGGTGGGCTTGACTGCTTACCCGTTACTAACATAAGTGAACCACTGTACTAGATTCGAGGTTGGGGGCATGTGTCCTGTTGGTCCTTCGAGAGTTAATGACTTTTCACCATCTCTGGTAAACCACAGTGGAGTCTGTCCTCTTGGCTTCGTCTGTAGCTTTCGGTTCAAATAGCCACACGCTGGCTCTCGGCTCTGTCTGGCCATTGACGGGGGTGGTGGGAAGTGACTGCTGACCTTTTGTGCGTTCCTAAGGCACCTCTCTGAGATGGTTTTCTTCCCCTGTCCTGCTTAGGGGCCCTGGAACGTTTCCATCTCCTGTGAGCGCTGCCTTGCTGTGGCCTTTTCCAGCATGGCAGCCCTCCGCAGGAACCTATTAATAGTCTTCGTTTCCAGTATGTGCCCTGTAAAGTCAAGCCTCATTTTTAGCAGCGTTCTGTTACTCACAATTCTAGGAAAAGTTCCCTTGGACTGTCTTCCTGCCAGAGGACGGCTCAGCCCCCTCCGCCTCCTCGGGGAGGGGAGAAGGGAGCCCGTGGATATGTGTACGGTGGGCGGGACATTCCTCACAGGAGCCTCTCTCCCCCAGACCCGTCCTCTGGGGGACACGAGCGTCCTCGTTTGGACCTTGATGAGCCCCCCCCCCCCCCCCCCCGCCCCGGGGCGAGGAGGGCGAGGCGGTGGCCGCCCAGGGCCGAAGCCACGCTCGTGCCATCGGTTCCTCTCGCGCCACACACCTAGTTGGTCAACACGTTCAAGATCCATCCAGGGACCGGTGCCTGATGCGGGCCTTGTCCCTCCCCGGGCCCACGAGACGTCAGCGGCCTGGCCTCCACCCTTGCGTTACCCTCCGCACATACCCGGAGTAGGCTCCTAAGGCAGAAAGCGGACCAAGAAAGCGCTGTCCCCGCCGAGCACCGGTTCGAGTCTCCGCCCGACCTGCGCGACTGGCTCGAGCCGGCCTCTTCGACCTCGTCTCCCATCGCCTTCCTCCTTCCTTCCGCTCAACTGTACTGTCCTTTCCTCTTGCCGCGGCGCCCGCCCCCGTGTTTTGCACCTGCTGTTCCTTCCACCTGCAATGGTTTTCCTCCTCTTTCTGGTCGCCGCTCAGACGTCCTCTTAGCCGAGCAGCCTTCCGGGACCACCGGAGGCAAAACGGCAGCCCCGCCGGGCCTCCTCTGTCTCCTTCCCTGCTCTGCCTTTACGACCATCTGCTGCGCTGTGGGCTTGCTCGCTGCTCACCTCCCGCTGCTGGAAGGCAAGACAAGTGCCCTGAGGGGCGAGCGCGTGGTTCCGGAAGGATCCCCGGAACGCGGAGCAGGGGCTGCCTGGAACAAGTGCTCCCCAAATATCTGACGAAGGAGTAGTTGTTGAGCAAAGGGGGCATGAGATCATCAGACCGCTTTTGGCTCCTGGCCACGAGCAAGATGCCCCAGGGGGCTGACGCAGGCACAGGGGCCACAGCCAGGGTGCGCCCGGTGCCCCTGGCCTTCAACAGCAGGACCCTCCAAGGCAGAGCGTCACGGCGTCGACCCTCATGAGATACGACTTCCTCCCGTCCTCACCCGGACGTACCTTTGGCTTTCGTCTGACAGGAGCGAATTCAAGAAAAGAACTGAGCCCCGCAGCAAGGCGGTCACTGTCTCATTCACACTCACTGGAGCCAGAGGGCAGGAGAATAGAAGAAAACGGCCTCCAGAAAGGGGTCCCCTAGCATCCTACGGAAGGCGTCAGCCAGGCACAGAACACAGAGTTAGATGCCGATCAATCTGATGGAGGTTTGGGGGGGCAGGTGACTCTAGTTTACATCTAGATACTCTCTTGGGCACCTCAGTTACTTTTTACTGGAAAACCCACCGCAGACGCTCAGGCTAACGGAAGGGTAGAAGGAAGCTGGCATCAGAAACTCGATGCTCCTGTTGGAGGGAAATCAGATAGTGAGCCCGCCATGTTTCCCATCAGCATCGTTAACTGCCAAAGTGTGGAGTTTTAAATGGAGGGAAATCTAAGAGTTATCCTGCCAGCTCCTCCTCGAGCCTGAGCTCCCCGAGGCTGGAACCATCACTCTCTCTCTGTGTTTATCTGGTCCTTATGCTGGGCAGGCTGTGACAGACCCCAAGCTCTTCTCTAAACGGAGGGTGAGGGAGGCCAATGGAATTAATGGGTTGATTTTCTCCATAGCAAAGTAAGCCAGCTTTTCGTTGCTTATTTCTGGAGAAGAGATGTGTTTTCTCTACCAGTACACCAGTTTCTCTTTTCAGACAGCTAAAAAATGATCAATGTTAGAACTTCTTAAAAAATCAAAATCCTAGTCTGTCTATTCAATGTTCAAATATTTTTCTTTCTGGGCTAGTGAAAAGCAAGCTTCTTCTCACTTTTACTAATATAGTTGTTGAAAATCTGTTGGGTCAGTTTGAATTTTTTTTTTAGTGGGAAAAGATCACTATTAGAGTATAAGAATAATTATTAATAAATCTATAATGAGAAGGGATGACATCCTGTGTCCTAGGACAACACTCAGCCATTTCTTCTAAGATGGACATCTTTCTGGTGTTGGCTCCCCTTTGCTGGAGAAGATTCTGAGCGTGTATCAGTGTAGGTGGCCCAACATTATACAGGGACCAGACTGGGAGCCTGGGTGGCTTAGTCGTTTAAGCATCCGACTTGGGCTCAGGTCATGGTCTCATGCTTCGTGAGTTCGAGCCCCACGTCGGGCTCTCTGCTGATGGCTCAAAGCCCGGAGCCTGCTTCAGATTCTGTGTCTCCCTCTCTGTCTGCCCCTCCCCACTCATTCTCTCTCTCTCTCTCTCTCTTTCTCTCTCTCAAAAATAATAAATAAATGTTAAAATATTAAAAAAAAAGAAAGATGCCAGACGAGGGGAGAATGACTGAGTATTGTCCAAGCACTGGGGCAACCCCACACAGCAAAGTACTACTCATGTGTTGCAGAAGGAAACTCTTCCCCGATAAACACAGTGTGCGGCTACGGGAATAGCCCTGCACCAGAAGTCGGAGAGGCCGGCACTCTTGTGTCCACTTAGATCTCATCTGCCGGAAGCCAGGGGGTGATGGAAAGTCATGTCAGCTTAGTTGTGAACAATCCGATACTAGTGGCTGCAGCACAGAGGTCCAGGCAAGGCCTTTATCTCCTGGACGGTGCTCCGACATCCTTGGCCTCACAGCTCGAGGGTGCTGAGACTGCAGGGTGCATCCAGCTGGCTTCTGCCTTTACCTCCGTTTAACTCCAGTGGTGTTGCTCAGGCCCCTCTGTCCAAGTAAGCCTCAAAAATGTTGGCGGCGAGGCTGTCCCTGCACCTGCCTTGGAGACAAACGGAGGAGCCGGGTCTGGGGGCCCCCGAGGGTGCTGTGGGTTCCCTCTGATGCCTCCCAGGGACTTTCTGGCTGGACCATCATTAGGTTAGCAGTGAAACGATGAGTTTCACAGGATGAGGAACAATAGAAGAGAGGCCATTCAGTGCCTCTCTTTCAACTCCTTCCCTGTCTTTTTCTCCCTCCTTTTCAGAAACAAACAAAAACTAGAAGTCGCTGAGAGCCAGACTTAAATTCCTACAGGAACAGCCTCTCCGGCTGAGAGCTGCGCATCCATAGGGAGTTCTGGACAGCTTGGAGTGGTGTTTGCAGAGGTTTGATGAAAATGCTTGGTGCTCCCGGCAGCACCCATGACCTCTGTGTTTTCTCCCCTCGTGGGAACGTACCACCCCTGGGAAAGGCTGTGCACTCACCCGCAGTGGTTGATGCTCAAGCTCGCAAAAATCCACCATGGCCTCTGACAGACGCTCAGCCTGAACACCGAGACTTTTCGAACCTGACGTCTCTTGGCTACAAGCTGAGTTCGAGCATTCCTCACTGATGTGGTGACTTCTGTCTGCCAGGAGCGTCGCCACAAAGTCTCCTCACATTGGAAACTCGGGGCCCGGATTCTGCCTGGTGAAGCTTCCAGTTTTCTAGGGCATTCGTGGGCTCTCCTCTCGACTTAGCAGGAGACCCGACGTGAAATCAACCAGATGAGGCCTAAGAATGAGTGCTTCTCGCTTCCTCTTGCTATTTTCTGATTTTTGGACCAAATGAGAGGAGTCTCCTCTTCTTCAAAAGGCTTTTTTTCTTCACCGAAGGGATCCAAAGCTGTTGCTAGAATCAGACCCAGGTTGCAATGACCGCTGTTAACACGGCCTTAAATGGATGTCTAAATACCTTTTGAGGAAAAATGGCTTTGGAGTCAGAAATGGAGCCAACTTGACTTTCTCATCAGAGCCATTTTTTTTTTTTTTTTTTTTAATCAGTTATCTAAGCCCTGTGTTTTGCTTTCCCTTCTTCCACACCTCCTTCTAGAAGTTGAATACGTGGCTCTGGAGCCAGATGGACATGGCATTGGATCCTGACGTGGTCCTTGTTTGGTTTGGGATCACTTAATTAACCTGTGCAAACCCCAGTTTCCTCGTGAGTCGCCCGGGGGCAATACCAATCCCCCAGCCTCCCACCATGATGTAGTTCCAAGGGCTAAGATAGTTTTTGCATATGTTTTTGGCACAGTCCAGGCATGCAGCAGGCATTCAATAAATGCTGACTCTAGGCTATTTTGGGGAATGGCACCTAAATCCACTTTGAAAAATGTGAGGAATGCCAAGCAAATTTTGAGGCATACAGAAAAATCGCAGTTAGAATTTATCAGAATTATTTCTCATTGTACGAAACAACAAAGTTGTGGTTGGATAACCCAAAACTCTGGTTTTGGATGACCGGTTCTGGATAACCCAAAACTCCGGTTGTCCAGAATCATAAATAAACTCTTCTGGAAAAGTGATTTCTGTCGGATGGTGGAGATTTTAACGCTTTCCATTTAAATTTAAATTTGAATACTTTCTGGGTGACAATCTTTTTGAAATACACTATGTCAGGTAAAGTTTCCAGGACAGAATTCATCAGTTTCCATCCACCCCACGTTGTCATTGTCTACGTCAATTTTACCGTCCCGTGTTTTGGGTGGAGATGACATGGGATATGGGGCTTGCGGTAAGACCGACTTGTCTCCCTGCTTTTCCGTGCAGTGAATGCCTCGCACTCTGCCCCGAGGGTGGAGGGGGGCTCCTGGCTCTGCCTTCAGACTCCCTTCTCACTCTCCTGAAAGATGTAGACGTGCCCCTGGCCTGCCTCCAATGCCTGTGACCCATAGAGGACAGGGGTGTGCCGTGTGCGTCTGGAGAGGTAGCAATCCTATTTGGATCTTCGGGGGGCCTTCTTCCAGGCTTGGGGACATTGCAGCACTTTGGGGGATGTGAGGGTGGAGGTCTCTGGGCCACCGAGGTTTCCCTTTCTTCTCTTGCACCATTGTTAACCTTGTACTTCCCAGGGGGAAGACGGTTTGCCCTTAACGAGGGCAAGCTGAAAGTGGAAGAATAAAGCCAGGACATAAAGTGTTCCGATGTCCAACCTCTCACTTGTCTGTGGTAAGAGCTCTATAGGTAGAAGAACGTTACTTTGGCTCACCGACCCTACCACTTGACCAAAGGGCAACAGTCCCGAGAAGTTCAGATGATTCCTCCCAAAGCGCAGCCAGGGGAAGGCCAGGACATGCCTGAGTCAGCCCCGTTCTTTGCCCAGAGTTCTTTCGGCTCCGCACATTGGCCAGACGCAAGGAACGTTCAGGAAAAGTGACAAGAATAGCATCAACACTTTGTTCTTAAAATAAGATCACGCATATAATTATTGGAGACTTTCTGCATGCATTTGATTTTCTATCCCTAGAATTGCCCAAATAGTAGCTTTTAATTAAATATTAAATGCTAAGTATTTGAAGCATGAGTAACTTCCTCATATACAAAAAAGAAGCTTTGCCAGGAAAAAACCGTCTCTCTCCCCACCCCCTCCCCCTCTCAAATATCCCTACTCTCTTGCAATTAGAGTAATGTATAAGCCACAAGTTGGGTTGTTGGATTCCACCGGCAGTCCACAACTGAAAGAGTATTACACTGTTTCTATTTTGCTTTCAAAAAACGGCGCCCAAGCTGGTTTTCCAAGATTGACTGGAGAAATGCCAAGTTTCCCATTATGGGCATCTGGAATGAGGGTCCAGTATGACTTAGAAGGAAACATGTTCCACTTCTCTCCAGCGGACTCGGGCTTCCTTTGTGAAGTCTGCACTCAGTCTCACTTGCTTCGTTGCGATATCTCACCGCCTGGAGAAGGACAGGAAGTCCTTGAGTCCTGCTCTATAAATAGATTGATGATCCAGACATCCTCAGGCTTATGAGGATGAAGTCAATTGATTCACACATGCAAAACATTTAGACCCATCTCTGCTGCCCAGTGAGACATAAATGTTTTACCTCTTTTTATTTGCCATGATCACTAGAACTCTAGGCTTTACCTAAGAAATGTAGAAGGGTGTTTTTATTTTAGCTTTGTCGAGATGTAATTGACAAAACTGTCAGGTAAAGCCTACAACATGGTGATTTGTTATACTATGTATTGTGAGGCAATATCCCACAGGAAGTTAATGAAAACGTCAATCGCTCCACTTATTCACTCCCCTCCCCCCCTTTTTGGTGAGAACATTTAAGTTCTATTCTCCGCAGTCAATTGTACAATAAAATGTTGGCAACTGTAGTCACCATGCTACACGTTAGGTCCTCAGAGTTTACTCACCTTGCAACGGGCGCTTTGTACCCTTCTGCCAACCTCTCCCTATTTTCCACCCCCACCTCCCGTCACTTTTCTAGTCTCTGTTTCTGTGAGTTTGATTTTTTTTCTTTTTTCTTTTTCTTAAGACTACACTTAGAAGTGATGTCATGCAGTATTTGAATGTTTCTGCCTGGAGTATTTTACTTCCCATGATGCCTTTAAGGTCCATCCATGTTGTCTCAAATGGCAAGATTTCCTTCCTGTTTGTGGCTGAATAATATTCAGTTGGATATATATAACACATTTCTTCATCCATTCATCCACCCGTGGACATTGATGTTGTCTCCATACCTTGGCTATGGCTTTAAAGATCATGGGAATGCAGATACCTTTTCAATATAATAGTGTGTTTCCTTTGGATATACAGAGAGAGGTCAGATTGCCGGATCATCCTATTTTTAGTTTCTTGAGGAAAATCTATACTCTTTTCCAGAGCGGCCGCACCAGTTTGCATTCCCACCAACAGGGCAAGAGGGCCCCCCTTTCTCCACATCCTTGCCAACACTTGTTGTCTCTTGTCTTTTTGAAATTAGCCATTTTGACATATGAGGTGATAGCTCATTCTAGTTTTGATTTATATTTCTCTGATGATTAGTGATATTTAACACCTTTTCATGTACCTGTTGGCCATTTATATGCCTTTTTGGGAAAAATGTCTATTTGGGGCATTTGCCCGTTTTTTTTTTTTTTCACTCGGGTTATTTGTTTTATTTATTTATTTGTCTGTTTATTTATTTATATGCTATTAAGTTGTATGCATTTCTTGCATGTTTTGAATATCAACCCCTGATGAGATATGTGGTTTGCAATATTTTTCCTCATTCTGTAGGTTGTTTTTTCATTTTGTTAATGGTTTCTTTTTTCTAAGCAGAAGCTTTTTAGTCTGAGGTATACCCAGTTTTTTGTTTTTGCTTTTGTTGATCTTGCTTTTGGTGTCAAATTCAAAATTACGGCCACCACCAACGTTAAGGAGCTTACCACCTCTGTTTTCTTCTAGGAGTTTTATGGCTTCGAGTCTTACGTTCAAGTCTTTAATGAATTTCGAATTGATTTTTGTGTATGGTGTCAGATAGGGGTCCTGTTTCGTTGTTTTGCATGTAGCTATCCAGTTTTTCCAACATCATTTATTGAAGAGATTATCCTTTGCCTGTTGTATATTCTTGCCTCCTTTGTTACAAGTTAGTTGATCATGTAAACATGGGTTTATTTCTGTAGTGTCTATTTCACTGAACTACATGTCTGTTTTTATGCCAATATCATGCTGTTTGGACTATTATAGCTTTGTAATATAGTTTGAAACCAGGGAACACGATAACTCCAGCTTTTCTTAAGATTGTTTTGGCTACTCAGAACCTTTGTGGCTCCATAAAAATTTTAGGATTGTTCTAGTTTGTGAAAAATGCCATTGGGATTTTGATAAGGATTTCACTGATTCTGTAGATTTTTTTTCAGTAGTATAGATGTATTGACAATATTAATTCTTCCAATCTATGAGTATGGAATGTCTTTCCATTTATTTGTATCTTCTTCAATTTCTTTCATCACTTATAGTTTTCAGTGTACAGGTCTTTCCCCTCCTTGGTTAAATTTATTCTTAAGTAGTTTCTTCTTTTTAATGCTATTGTAAATGGGATTATTTTCTTATTTTCTCTTTATGATAATTTATTGTTAGTGTATAAAAATACAACTGACTTCTTGTATATTGATCTTGTATCATGCAACTTTAATGGATTAATTTATTAGGAATAGCTTTTTTTGGTAGCCTCTTTATAGTTTTCTATACACATCACCTTCAAGTATGATGTTAGCTATGGGCTTCTCATAATGTACCTATTATGCTGAGGTACATTACCTCTATACCCAGTTTGTTGAGGGTTTTTATTATGAAAGAATGTTGACTTTTGTTAAACGCTTTTTATGCATAGATTGAGATCATATGAGTTTTACCTTGTATTATGTTAATGTGATTTATCACACTGATTGATTCGTGCATGTTGAACCCTCCTTGCATTCCTAAAATAAATCCCACTTGATCATGAATATGGTCCTTTTAATGTGTTAAGGTTGGTTTACTAATATTTTGTTGGGGATTTTTGCATTTATGTTTACCAGGAATAATGGCCTGTAATTTTCTTTTCTGTAGTGTCCTCATCTGGTTTTAGTGTCAGGCTTATAAAGTGAGTTTGAAAGTTCTTTTCCCTCTTCTATTTTTGGAAAGATTTGAAGAAGATTGGAATTAATTCTTTAAGTGTTTGGTAGAACTCACCAGTGAAGCCATCTGGTACTGGGTATTTGCTTGTGGGAAGTTTTTGTTATCTATTATCCATCTATCTATGTATCTATGTATCTATCTATCTATCTATCTATCTATCATCTATCTATATCTATCACCTATCTATCTATCTATCTATCATCTATCATTGAAGTAAAGTTGACATACAATATTATATTTGTCTTAGGTGTAAAACATAATGATTTGATATTGATGCACATTACAAAATTACTACCATGATAGGTGCAGTCACCACACAAAGCTATTACAGTATTATTGACTATATTCCCTGTGTTGTACTTTTCATCATCATGGCTTATTTATTTTATAACTGGAAGTTTGTGTCTCTGAATCCCCTTCACCTGTTTTGCCCATCTCCTATGGGAAATCACAAGTTTGTTTTCTGTATTTAAGAGTCTGTTTGTTCATTTGTTTTATTTTTTAGATTCCACATATAAGTAAAATCATATGTTATTTTTTTGTCTCTGTTTGACTTATTTCAGCATAATATTCTCTAGGTCCACCCTAGATTATTATATTTCAGCAAATGGAACGATTTTATTCTTTTTTGGTGACTAATATTTTTTTGTACATATATGTATATCACATCTTCTTATCCATTCATGTATCCATGGAAAGACATTGCTTCTATATCTTGGCTATTGTAAATAATGCTTTAATGAACATAGGAATGCATATATCTTTTTAAAAATTTTTTTAAATGTTTTTATTTATTTTTGAGACAGAGAGAGACAGAGCATGAGCAGGGAAGGGGCAGAGAGAGAGGGAGACACAGAATCGGAAGCAGGCTCCAGGCTCTGAGCTGTCAACACAGAACCTGATGCAGGGCTCAAACTCACAGACTGTGAGATCATGACCTGAGCTGAAGTCAGACGCCAAACCGACTGAGCCACCCAGGAGCCCCTGTTTGTTTGTTTTTTTAAAATATAATTTATCGTCAAATTGGCTTACATACAACACCCAGTGCTCATCCAACAAATGCCCTCTTCAATGGCATATATCTTTTTGAATTCATGTTTTTGTTTTCTTTGGATAAATACCCTCTATTGTATGATAGTTCTATTTTTAATTTCTTGAGGAATTTTCATACTATTTTCCATGGTGGCTTCACCAACTTACATTTTCATCAACAGTGTATAAATATTCCCTTTCTCCACATCCTTGCCAACACTTATTATTTCTTGTCTTTTTGACAATAGACATTTTGACAAGTGTGAGTGTAATGTCTCATTGAGATTTTGATTTTCATTTCCCTGATGATTAGTGATGTTGAGCATCTTTTAATGTGCCTGTTGGCTGCCTGTATATCTTTTACTGAAACTGTCTATTCAGATTCTCTGCTCATGTTTTAATTGGATTGTTTGTTTTTTTGGTGTTATACTGTATGAGTTCTTTATATATTTTGGATATTAACCCCTGTTCAGATTTGTAAATATCTTCTCCCATTCAGTTGATTGCTTTTTCATTTTTGATGATTTCCTTTGTTGTGCAAAAGCTTTTTAGTTTGGTATAGTCCCATTTATATATATGTTTTTGCTTTTGCCCTTGCCTGAGGAGAGAAATCAAAAAAAATATTGCTGAGATGAATGTCCACAAGTTTACTGCATACATTTTCTTCTGAGTTTTATCATTTTAGGTCTTACATTTAGGTCTTTAATCCATTTTGAGTGTCGTTTGTTGTTTGTTTTATGGGTTTTTTTTTGGTTTTTTGTTTTTGTTTTTGTTTTTTGTAACAGTCCAGTTTTCCCAACACCATTAACTGAAGAAATTATCTTTTCTACATTGTATGTTATGGCCTTTTTTGGTAATAGATTACTTGACCAGGTAAGTGTGGATTCATTTCTGGGATCTCTATTCTGTTCCATCTATATGGATCTGTGTGTCTGCTTTTGTGCCAGTACCATATGGTTTTGATTATTATAGCTTTGTAGTATGGTTTGAAACATGGAGCACGATACCTCCAACTCTGGTCTTTATCAAGATCGCTTTGGCTCTTTGGGGTCTTTTGTGATTCCATACACATTATCGATTAAGAAGTGTAGATTAAGTATTATGGACATTTTAACCATATCAATTCTTTTAATTCATGAGCACAATATCTTTCTAGGTATATGGATATGGTATATATGGTATAAATATATATAAAATATGTCTTTTTAAATATACTCTTTTTGAAATTATAAATGGGATTATTATTTGTTCTTTTTGATGCCATTATAAATGAGATGGTTTTCCTAATTTTTCTTTCTGATAGTTTGTTGTTAGTGTATAGAAATATAACAGATTTCCGTATATTAATTTTTATCCTGAAACTTCACTGAAATCATTTATAAGTTCTAATAGTTTTCTTTTGGTGAATGTTTATTTTGTGGAGGTTGTATGTTTTGGGGAGTTTATCCATTTCTTCTAGGTTATCTCATGCATTAATGTATAATTGTTTGTAGTAGTCTCTTATAATCCTTTGTATTTCTGTGGTATTGATCATAACTTCTCTTTTAGTTCTGATTTTATTTACTTGGGCTCTCTCTATTTTTCTTGATGAGTCTGGCTACAGGTTTATCAATTTTGTTTATCTTTTCAAAGAACCAGTTCTTAGCTTCATCAATATTTTCTCCTATGATTTTTAGCTTCCATTTCATTTATTTCCACCCCAATTTTTTTTTATTTCCTTCTTTCTACTAACTTTGGGATTTCTTTGTTCTTCTTTTTTCTAGCCCTTGGAGATGCAAGGTTAGATTGTTTATTTGAAAATTTTCTTGCTTCTCCAGGTAAACATGTATCCTTATAAACTTTCCTCTTAGAACTGCTTTTTCTGTGTCCCATAGATTTGGGATGCTCTATTTCTATTTTCATTTGTCTCAAAGTAGTTTTTCCTTTTTGATTTCTTTGTTGACCCATTGATTACTTAGCATGTTGTTTAGCCCATACACTTGTGTGTGTGTGTGTGTGTGTGTGTGTGTTCCAGTTTGTTGTTGTTCCAATTGATTTCTAGTTTCATATCACTGTGGTCAGAAAAGATGCTTGAAATGATTCATCCATCAGCCCAGCCCAAGGTCTGATTGTTGTGTCTCTAGTCAAACCTCTGTGATTGCCCAAGCTGTCTTCTTTGTTCTAAGTGGCTCCTTGTATTTGAGTGTGCAAACCTATAAGTGTCCCCAAAGTGAGGATCCCATTCAGCACCTAGATGCAAGCTGCTTGGAAATTAGACTCTCAGGCAGCAGCTAGGGAAGTAGGGAGTGACTGGGAGGTGGGTGTTCTGGGCTGCTCTGTCGGCATTGGGCCTGGATGCATAGCTGCGGGAAGGGGAGGGTGCTCACCCTGCACCCATTAACAACTGCTTCTTCGCTTGTTACTGTTTGTGGAACTCGTGAATGAAAGCCCCATTGGCTGTCAGAACCAGGATACCACAGACTCATCTTTGGGGCAGTCGCTGCAAACTCTGGGGTGTCAGACATGGATACAAGCTCCTTCCAGGGAGACACTAGCATCTTGGAGCAGGCTGGGTGGAGAAGGCAGGGAGGTGTCTCCCAGCTTCCCTGGTCTCTGGGGAGGATAGTGGTAGCCAGCCCCCCATGTACACACAACTGGAAGCTTGACTCAGTCAGCAGCTTTTAAAATATGCAGATGTACTCCTTAAAGGGAAATACCGACATGTGGATATTTCTGTCTGCACCCCGTGCACTAAGTCCTGGGGGTATAGCTGTGACAAGTGCTCCCACACCCATTCATAACCCCTTCTTTGTTTGCCAAAGTCTTGATAATGCAACACCATTGATTTCACAGCAAAGCGTTTTGGGGGGCCCACCCCTCGGATGAGTCTTAAAAGTTGGGGTGCTAAATGTGAGGCCCAAACCCTTCACTCCTCAGAGAGAAGCTGGGAGTTGGGAGTTCTTTTCTGACTTCATGGTACTGTGCTAGGGGTGAGATTGATGGAGAAAGTGTGTTCCAGCTTTTTGCTCAGGTAGTTTCTGAATTTTTTTTCCACAGGAAATTGTTCCTGTGTAGCTGAGAATTTAGTAGGTTTGTGGGAAGGGGGTTCGGGAGCCTCGTATGTTGTTATCTGGGTTGACCCCTGAGAATCTTATTAGAAGTAACTTCCTCCTTCAAAGAGTTCATCTCTAAAGTTATTGCTCAAGAATTAAATGGCAAGTTCCAAGAACATTTGGGCTATGCATGGAGTGTAGCAGTTCGGGCTGGGGCCTGTGGCCAGCCTGTGTGGGGCCAAATCCTGGCTCTGCCACTTGATCCTTGGGGGACCTTGGGAAAGTTACATTCTGTGCCTTTCTGCTTCCGCCTGTAAAATGGAGATAATGACAATACATTTTTTTTTTTTTAAAGCAGAATAGAACCTGGCACATAGTAATGGCTACGTAAGTGTATGTTTTTTAAAAAAATTCACAGAGACAGGAGAGATCAGTATAATCCAGAGGAGACAAGAAAGTGTCCTTAGGGAAGCTTACACCTGAGATGAACATTAAACAATAAGTAGATTTGGATGAGGAGGAGGAGTGATATAGAGAGAAGCCGGAGTTGAGTCCTCCTGGAGCCTGAGGTCTGCACACAGTGGGGTTGCTGGCCCCACCTACGCAGATTCTGGGGGTTACGGACCACACAGATGCCATGAAAGGACCAAGGAGGCATTCCAGCAGGAGGAACAGACCGTGCTTGATGACAAGGAATCCACTGAAGGCTGTTGAATCTGGAACTGGTTTGACACAACATCTTTAGGAAGACTGCTAATGTTGCCCTACGAGGTATTTTTGCAAATGTGTCATTCTCTACAACGCTGCAAGGTAGGACTTGTCGCTGGGTTTCTCAGCCGAGTAAGCAAGCTCAAAGAGCTAAGCCTCTAGATGAAGGTCACTCCGGCAATAAGGTGATGGACAATAGGTCACGCCACCCCAGAACCCACGCTCTTCCTGCTGCCTTCGAAGCATGAGGAGATGAGGCCCTGGTCCAGTGGATCAGCTGTGAAGATGGAGAGAACTGGCTAATTTCAGACCTCATGGGAAGAAACCATCCCTTGGGTTGGGTTGAAAGGGTGGACCAGAAATAAAAAGTGAAGGAAAGACGTGACACAGTGATGTTGCCAGGATATTTTTTAGGAAGGCTCATTGGCTGTTGTTGTTAGAGAAAGGTGCTGAGCGATGCTTAGACCATGTGGGTGTGGAGATCAAATATACATGTTTTCTTGTTGGAACAGGATTGTATGTCCACCACAATTCAGGGCAGGACGTGTAGATGTGGGAGACGTCACACAGGACGGCACGAGATTGCCGCGCGTGGACAGGAACGGGGGCTTGTCCCCAGCTGCTCACACAGAGCCTGCCTGCCCTTCTGCATGTCCCAAAGGCCTGGTACTCCACTTCCTAGCTCCCAAACTCAGCTGTCCTACCGGAAGCCATACCGATTGATGTTGGTAATTTCTCCTCTTGTCTGAGGATCACACCGTCTGCCTTCTCCAGCCTGGGCTGGGTCAGACTCTACCTCTTGCCGATGCTCTTGAGGCTCCTTAGCACGTTACAGTGAATGGCCGTTTGGACCATGTCAGTGTCACTGCTCACTGTTGCCTCCCTAAGCAGGAGTTCCTGCCCCGATTGCCCTGGAGACCACCTGCTCTGCGGGCTAGATGGCGCGGCCATACGCGTGCAATGGTTTCTTGTGTGTCTTGCTTGAGGCTCTTTTCCCTCTGCATTTTAGAGTGTTTGTAGAGAAACATAAGCCTTCTGGCCCCTTTATATTTCCATAGTGCAAGTAGCTGAGACAGAAGGACTGCAGCTGAGAAGCAGCAGATTAAAACTTTCAGACACAAAGTGGAATGAATGGCCAAGTTCCTTGTTATAATTTCCCGAGCTAAGTAATGAATGAAAGATAAACAAATAGTGGTGCAAACGGTGAAAACCAAATTAGATTTGAGGTTTCTGCCCCTTCTGATTTAATAATAAGTAATCCAAACAGTTATCATTTGGGGGAGTAAGGAAGTGATACTATACAAATAAATGCCTTTCTCCGTCCGGCGTCCTTTGTCCCTGTGTGTTATTGCAGTGAAAGGAGGCTCGCTGCCCGTGGCCCCACTGCCGGGTTTGGCATGCTCTGTGAAACGACTCCCTGAGAAGCAAGCAGAGCATTAGTGAAATGGGAAAGGACATAGTTTCAGTCCCAGTGTCCCCTGTGAGGAAGGGAAACTTGGTCCGTGTAAGATACTCCGTGTTCCTAGAAGCTGGGAATTGTGTCCAAAACCACCTACCCCTATTTTTTTTTTTTTTTAGCTCTTTTGAAAGTGAAGAGTACATATTCTTATTTTTCACTAATTGATTTATGTTGCCAAGGAAGAGGACTCTTTAAGATGAAGATTCTGTGTTCCAGTGGTTATAAGTCAAATTCCCAATCACCGCACGCCGTTAGCACAGCCAGCAAGCAAGCAAGAACTAATGAGATTTCAGGCAGCCTTGAGAAGTGACAAAGACTCTGGATTCAGGTTTTGTTCTCACCTCCCCGTCTCCCGCTCCTTGGCTCGGCGTCCAGGCCAGGAAATAGCTCCGGTGGCTCCGCAGGCTCGTGGTCCCAGGCAGCAGCCCTGGGAGTTCAGCTTGGCCTTACCGTGCGGCCGGACCTGCGCGGAGGCTCAGCGGTGTGAATCCGAGGCCGGTCGGCCTGTCTGTGCTTGGGGAGGAAAACCAGAATGGAGTTCGTTTCCCAATGGTTTCTCCAAAGCCGTCCCTGGGAAAATGAAACACTGACCGTTCTCACCTTGAGAAATAATCATCTCCACTTCCTAAACATAAAACACAACCCCCACAACTGTACTGTGAGAATCGGGGTCAAATAGTCTGTATCCAAACCTTCTTTTTATGCCTCTTGTCCCCCGCTGCAGGGCACAGTGCTATGGCTTTAATTTTTTCAGTAGAGTCAGTGGGTTAAACTAGTTAACCCAATCTGATTAAGTGTAGAAACCCGATTTTTCAATTACATTAAAAAATACTATTTAAGTTAGCTGGGCCTTTACTTTATATGCAAAGCCCCTGTCTCTATGTGTTATCCATGGTTTACAGGCAGAAACGGAGGTTTAGACATGTCTACCAAGTTAGGAATTAGCAGAGGTGGGATTTGAGGCCAACCTTGCCCAGACTGGAGCCTGTGGGTTACTCCGCCATATTGCCCTTCACTAGGTAGCAACAAGTTCAGAGACCACGGCAGGGAACTGCTCTTCGTTCTTCGTGCTCATCGTATGTCTCTGCTTTATAGTATTTGGAACTTTCAAAGGGTCCTTAATCACAAAAGGATAATTCCTATTGGATACTTTTATTTTTCACATTTACTCTGAGGGTTCTTTTTTTTAAACATCTTTTTTAAGTTTATTTATATAAAGAGAGAGAGAGAGGAAGCGGGAGAACCAGTGGGGGAGGGGCAGAGGGGGGTGGGCAGAAGACCCAAGCAGGCTCTGTGCTGACAGCAGAGCACCCGACGCGGGGCTCGAACTCACAAGCCGTGAGATCATGACCTGAGCCGAAGTCGCACGCTTAACCGACTGAGCCAGCCGGGCGCCCCGCTGAGGGTTGTTCTCACAGCTCTGGAGAATAACATGTGGACCCTCCACGAGGTCATTTCCCCTGATCTTCCAAATGACTGCGGGGTTGTATTTGCAACATGACCAACTGAAGCGAGCACACAGAAGTCTGGCATCGTGAACAGAAGGACAGGGTGCCTATCCATTCGAAGGGCAGGTGCACGGTTGTGGGTTCCTCAGAACCCTGTTTGGAAGTCTGCATTGGTACCGGATGCCTGTGTGTTTGTGTGTGAACGTTTGTGTTGACTTGGCATTCGTTGTGCCCGTTGCCTGAACTCTCTTCTTTGCTTAACAGGACTCCAATCCTATGGTGAGGGGCAACGAGCCCTGCTAGACAAAACTACATTTCCCGACAGGCCTTGCTGAGAGGCGACCTCAGGATGATTCTGGCCATGAGATGTGGCCGATGTCAATTGGTTGAGGCTTTGGGAAAGCTCCTTCAAAGAGATAGGAAGGGCTGGGATATGCCTTTTGTCTCCCTTCCTCCCTTTCTTCCTGAAATAAGGGGTCGGAGTTTAGGACTGAGGGCAGATGGGAGCCGGTCAACACTGAGAAGAGACTCCTGGGGTGACTGAGGAGAAGATCGAAAGAACCTGAGACTCTCACTGCTCTAAGCTGCTGCCCTTGCCCTGGAGTCTCTTGCCTCCAGACTGGTTATGGTGTGGAGAGAAGACACCGTCTTGCTTTCGGTGGTCTTTCTCCAATCATCTCATGTGTCGCTGAAAGCCGTCTCCAACTGGTAGATTTCTACTGGTTATATAGTTAAGTACCACCTAACTTTTATGCCACCGTTTAGAATTCTCTCTGTCAAAGTTCCCGTGCAGGCAGGTGAGTGGCAAGAGTGGCGTTGGACCGTCCCACGAGGGGAGCACACTGTACCCATGACTTTCCTCTCCCAGCTGTGCAGTATCCTTTGGGAATCCTTACAGGAATCACCAACCTGCCTAGGGCAAGTGGAAGACCAGGGAATGTGGACTGTACCGTGTCTCAGGTTTACAAAATATACCTACCAGCTCTCATGAGGCAAAGGCAAAGGACCGGAGTGGGAGAGAAGCACGGTCATGTTTCATGGAGCGAGGCCCAGCGTCCCGCACTCACATTTGGCACAATTACGTGGATGTGGCACCTTGGCTTTACAAGGAATGGCTGGGGGGTGGGGGGAACAGGGTTGCAGATTCCAGCTTGTTTTCCAGCCAAGATCCACGGCCCGGAGTCCGTCCAACACCTGGCGAGGGGATGCGGTGTGGCGAGTGAGGAGGGCTCGGTGAGTTTTCTGGCACCTCGTCAGCCTTGTTTATAAACGTACCTAGGTCTGAGTTCTCCCGGGTTTTACTTATTCTGAGGCAGAGGAGTTTTTATAGTCCCTGGGATTCTACAGACTTCGGTGCTAGGTGTTGTCTCTGACAGTTGGTTTAGAAACTCTGGGTGATGCTTGATTCTGAGAAGGAAGGTGTTTCCCACTTGCGGAATCACCACAACAGTGACACGGGACGACGTGCCGACGCTCAGGGTGGCTCGTGTCTCCGTTTTGTCGGGCAGGGTGCAATTGTGTGAGGCGGATCCACGCTCCACGTGAGGATTCCTCTCCGGTGAGCAGGAGGTGATGGCGGGAAGCGTTGGGGCAACCTCACTGTCTCGTCCCACTGCCTGATCTGTTACCGAGGCTCCAGAGAAGCGGGGATCTGGCCCCAGTGACCACTGCAGAGAAGGGTGCTGGCTGGGCATTGGGACCGGACCCTCTCCGATGCAACAGAGAACACAGGCGGGGAGGGGGCCCAGCGGGGAAGTGCGGGGAAAGAAGGCCATTAAAAGCATGGTGGAAAGGCATTGAAAACTTGGTCCTTTCTTTTCTGCCTCTGCTGGAGTCCGCTGCTCATACCACCTTCCCCAGGATTTTCCCTCTCTGACCCGATAATTTAAACACCAACTATCAGCCAGCGTAGTAAGTAACGAAGGATCATGAGTCAAAAAAGCCCAAGAGGTCCTCTGGGCTTGGAATTTCCGCTTGGACGTTAGGAACTGTAAGACGGTTAATGGCATTTTGGGGATGATGTGTTACCTGCACCTTACCCCGTGTTTTCATAACGGAGCTAGGCTGAGGCATGGAGTCTCACCTAATGTCACGTCCCCCCCTGCTCCCGAGGGGCGGTTACACCCTCCTTCAGTGTCCCCAGGCTCAGCCGCCAACGGCGCGCCGTAACTCAGATCCCGTCCAGGACGAAACCACAAGTCGTTTGGAAACGACACCGACTATGAGAACAATACATGCCTGCGTTCCTTTTGCTTTTCTAACGTGTGGAACGTGTTTTAGCCTTTTGGGCATACGTTTACTCCAACCTAAGAAGATAGTGACCTACAACGGCGACCTGCAACCTAGCATGTTTTCTGTTCTTCCCACAGTATCTTTCTGTCACTCACGCCTGTGTTTATGTGACAGATACTTGTCGAGCACAGGTTTTGGGGCAGGCACTGTGCCAGAAGTTAGGGACAAGACTGTGCCGTGGCCGTGTGCAGGGGCCTGGTGACAGCGTGTGGGGCAGAGCTGAAAGCCAGCCAGGCCGGAACCAGCAGAAGGCGGGAAGGGAGTGGCCCTCTCGGGGACTGCACGGGACTGTCCCGAAGACTGCGGTCGGGGCAGGCGGGGTGGGCCAGGGTGGGGACAGCAAGAGGCACCCAGGGGCCCTCTGCAGAGGGCGGGGCACGGACACCCGGGCCAGGCGTGGGCTTCTCTCAGGGGTCCACTCCTGAGGATCTGCTGCTGGTTCGGAGGCGGGAGGCGAGGGCAGGGCTCAGGGAATCCTGGAGGGGGATGTCAGGAAAGTCTTCGGGTGCGCGGGGCGCAGGGGAGGGGACGTGCCGAGTCTGAGATGCCTGTGGCGCAGCTAAGTGTCCACCAGGCAGTCGTAGGTGCGGTCCTGGCGCTCAGCATTCAGACATAAGCTACGGTCTCACGTTTGGGAGTTTTCAGCCCGTGGGTAGGAAACAGCACCGCGAGTGGCTACGATTGCTTAGGTGGGGAGTGAAGTGTTTCTTTTTAAGTTAAAGGCTTCTTTCTTGTATTCACAGTGGTGACGAGGGCAAACGCTGACATGGGTCTCTTTCCGGGCCGCGTGACCCGCGCCACCAGTCCTTCATGTTGTCCCTGTCCGGCCACCGGGCCGTTGGGTACTCGTAGCCCTGCTGAGGTCTCTAGTGGAGAAGGAGTGAGAAACCGTATTTTCTATCCTGCTCTCGAAGTTAGACGTGGTACGAGCGCTGCCTTTCCAAGCCTGGGGCCTCCCTTTCAAGAGTGATAAGCCCGCGCGTGTTTTCTCGACCACCCTACGGCAGACCCCCGGCTTTCACGAGGGAATCCGTGGGCGGTGAGGGATGAAGCAAACCCTCGTGTCTGCAGAGTGGCTGCTCTGTGACCTCTGAATCTGCTTTAAAATTGGGAAAGAGTAAAACAAAACAAAACAAAACATAATGCCTGGCGGTGAATACCCAGCTGGACTACAAATGAGCAAAGAGGGAGAGAAGCAGAAGGGGGTCCGGCCAAGTTTGGCCTCAGCTGCAGACCCCTCCTGGGGTCAGACTCGTCCTGGCGTCGAGAGCAGGCTCTTTCTCCCAGCCTGCTTCTCCAGGAAGCTGTTTTCCCAGGCTCCCTCCACAGGGAGGAGCATCTTGGGAGCTGCCCGGCAGCGGCGGGGTCCAGGGGAGCCCTTCCTGGCCGCCTGGACCTCTGGGCGGGCGGCTCCCAGTCAAGGCCCCTGCTGGCCGTCACACCAGTGGCAAGGAGATGAGCCGCTTTTTGTCAAGCTGCGGGGATGTGGATTTTGTTTAAAGGCGCTTTGTGTGAAATCGATTTTTGGTTTTCTCACGAATGTTTGCTCATGTCGCAGGGCGTGCCCGGTGGCACAGAGGAGGCTTCTGAGGAACAAATCACAGTTACAGCCATTAAAGCGAGCTAACCTTGGGTCAAGACGTGTAAATAAATATCCAGGCCCGTGGACTGGACCCAACCCTGAAATGACGGAATTGCATATAAAGGCTTCATTCAAGCCTTTCAAACTGAGATTGCAAAACCCTGCTTGCAGAGGCGCTAAGGGGATCTGGTAAACAAATCGGAGGGGGGAGCGCAGGGGGCCCCGCTTTCGCTCGTCCCTGATCACTGGCCTCAACGTGTTCCCAACTGACACCAATATCCAGGGTTTACAACGAGGTGTTTGGGGGAAGGACGAAGAGGATTGATCATGATAATATTGGGGTCACGAACCTCTTTCTCAGGGGGAGGCTAAAAAGTGCTGTGCTGGTACTCGTCGTAGGCAGACGTCTGTGTACGAATTAGAGGGAAACTGCGCCCCCTCGGTCCATCCGGAGGTTGGGGGCATGTCCAACTGTCCAGCTGTCCACTGACCCCAGTTGTTGGAGATGCCAGGTTCCTGTCCACCACGGGTCGGCCGTGGTCCTTGCTTTACAAAGACCCCTCCCAGGTGTCATCTGCTTGAGGTGCTTTGTTGGGGTGTTTCCTTCCACAAACCACCCCTCTCTGTTCATTCTTAACTGTTTTGTTCACTCGACAACAGGATTTTAAGGGTACTTTTGGTACCTTTAAAAGTACCAAAAGGTACTTTTGGTAAAGTAGCTATGCTTAGATTTGGTTCGCATTCTTTCTCTTTTCATACCTTCAAGTTAATCATAATAATAATTATAATGATTTGTTTGTTTACTAAAATGTTCTGAGAATTTAGGATTAACTATCCCAGAAATAACTTTTTAAAAAAGGTTAATGGGGCAGGAGAGAAATGGCTCTGAAACAATGTTCTTTGAGTCTGATGACATAAAGTGTGCATGTGATTCATCCAGGAACGTCCCAGGAGTCGTACCGGGTTCTGATCCATTCCTGCGGACTCTGTGAAGCAGGAGCCTGACCCCACCTACAAAACCCCGTCCTGGTGCTGCGCTGAGAGCCGGGAGGGCACGAAGGCACTTCGTGTAGGAAATCTTAAAGTGTTCAGGGGCCCGATCAGCTCTTCGGTGGAGGAGGTTGGGGGGCAGAAGTGGAGTCAGCCCAAAGCACTAGCAACATTGATAGCTAAGGATTACATCCTTAAAATGAAATGAGTAAAAGAGCTAAGAATTTTCTGATACATTTTTTTTTTTTTTTAATTTAAGATTGTCCTTCCAGAAGTCCTTAAGTTCCATTAAGAGTGACTTAATGGGAGTCATGTTTCCCAAGAGATTGTAGCTCAGGGCTTCTTGAAGCACCATTGTTTGCCATTTTAATTTACCACTCAGCAGATGTTGGGATGCTATATTGGAGATAGAAATTTAAGTTGTTGCAAAGGATGAAGGAGTTTGGATCTGTGCCCAAAGATTTTTGCAATCTGTGGATAAAATATATACACGAAAGGTATCATATATGTTTGCCATGAGATATACATATATTTTAACAAAATTTAAGTCATTATATATTTATTTATCTCTTGAACACATATTCAAACACATTTGTGTAAATTCATCTATTTAAATATAAGAAAACAATGATTCAGTCATGGGCAAAAATGCAAAGAAGCATAAGACTGTTCTTTAAAACTCTTTATTTCGAAATGATTTGGAACTCACAGCAAAGTTACAAGAGTAGACCAAGACCCGATTCCAAGTTCTCCAAGTGCCATCGTAAGGAATTTTAGGAAAATGACACAATCCGTGAACACACATTGTACCTGCTTGTCACACCTCCATAGGCTTCTTTGGTCTGGAACAGTTTCTCTGTGTTTTTTTGACTTCTGTGACCCTGACATTTTGAAAGATTACTGGCTAATAATTTTGTATGTTTCCCCACAAGTGGGGGCCTGTTTAGATGTATTTTGCCCAGAATAGCAAACAAGGAGCACTGTGCTCTCCCCACGGTATCTCATCAGCTGGCAAATCAATGTTGATTCTTCTCATTACTCGTCACATGAAATCTGGTCACATTGCTAAGATGTTATGTGTCAGGTCACTCCACTGTGAAGTTACTTATGATCTTCTTTGTGATCAATAAGCATTTGGTGTGGAGAGAACTGAAACAATTCTGCATCTCATTCTTCTTCACCCATCGATGTTTTCCCAGAAGAATACACGATCGCTCAAATGTGATGGTTAATGCTTTTTGCTTTGGTTAGTTGACATTGTACTGTAGGAAAGAACTATTTCATGTATGTGTGCATGCATGGTATTTTTATTATTACTGTGAGATCGTGCGGATTCCCTTTTCAGCCAATGGGTTGTAATTCGTCGCTTTCATGATTTGTTTTGATGTGCAAATTGTCCTACATTTGGTCACCGAGAGACCCATCTATGAGTTTCTGTATTCTTTTGAAACGTCCCCATTAGGCTCTTTCCATAATTTGGCTACTGTTGAAAGTGCTGCTATAAACATTGGGGTACAAGTTGGAATACTACTTGGCAACGAGAAAGGATGAGATCTGGCCTTTTGTAGCAACGTGGATGGAACTGGAGAGTGTGATGCTAAGTGAAATAAGTCATCCAGAGAAAGGCAGATACCATATGGTTTCACTCTTATGTGGATCCTGAGAAACATAACAGAAGACCAAGGGGGAGGGGAAGGAAAAAAAAAAAGCTAGAGAGGGAGGTAGCCAAGCCATAAGAGACTCTTAAAAACTGAGAATAAACTGAGGGTTGATGGGAAGTGGAGGGAAGGGAAAGTGGGTGATGGGCATTGAGGAGGGCACCTGTTGGGATGAGCACTGGGTGTTGTATGGAAACCAATTTGACAATAAATTGCATATTAAAAAAATAAAAATAAAAAAATAAAATAACTGGCAAAAAACCCACAACAACAACAACAACAAACAACAAAAATAGAAAAGTCCCCGTTATTTCTTGAGTACATTCTTTAAAAAAAATTTTTTTTTAATGTTTATTTATTTTTGAGAGAGACAGAGACGGAATGTGAGTGGGTTAGGGGCAGAGAGAGAGGAAGACACAGAATCGGAAGGAGGCTCCAGGCTCCAAGCTGTCAGCACAGAGCCCGACTGCAGGGCTCGAACTCAGGAACCGTGAGATCACGACCTGAGCTGAAGTCGGATGCTCAACCAACCGAGCCCCCCAGGCGCCCCTCTTGAGCACATTCTTGATGTTCGAGGCTCATCTTGCACTTTCCCAGCCCCTGCCTTGAATCAGCCACTTCTCCAAGAAGCTCTGGTTCCTTTTAGTAGTGAAGAATTATATTTAGAAGTCAAGGTCAAGGCCAAGGATTTGGGTGCAGTCCTTGTTACTAGGGGGATCACTCTTTCCAGACCCTTTTTTCTTGTAGAGCGTTAGGGAATATATGCAAATATCTACATATTTGCACACATACACACATGTATACTTACACACACATTCACATCTATACTTTTCCTACATGTATCAATTTATATTGGAAACTGGGGGTTTACACTGATATTTCACACTGCAGGCCAGTATCATGCATCCATTCTAACTTTCCTTTTATCTGTATTTGTCAGTTCTTACGTGACAGTGGAAAACTGTCCAATCCCCCTGCATGCAGCTAAGCCCCCTACAATGCTGGCCAGTGATCTGCTCATATGCTCCGACCCCTCAGGCCTGACCCAGGGGTCATCCCACACCCCTGTTCTCTACTTCCTGTTTTTTGCCTTTTTTTCCCCTTTTTAATGTAGGAACTATATATTATAAAAACCAGGAAAGATTTAAACAAGAAAATAAATATATTCTAGCATTTTAAAACCTCAAAAGAACAAAGCAAGAATGTCAGGAATAGAATATTAAGCAATAAGGAGGAGAAATCTGAAAAATAAGAAAATATTTGGATTTCCCTATCAAAAACGTGTAGCGCACACACACCCTGGAGAACTCAGTAGTTAATTGTGCCGCATGGAGTGATTCTCAGGCCCACTTTTATGCTCTGTATTATAGTTTGAAGATTGATATTTATGCCCTGTACAAACAGTTTTATTAGCAAACTCAGATTAATGATCGTTCTGTCCAAAATTTATGGGTTGTTTAATTGATGGTTGTTAAACCCATTAGGAGCTGGTAGCAATTAAAATAGTATTTATTTGTTGAGCTGAATAAAGTTGATATACTGTGTTTGTGTTACATCTTTTGTTCCTATTCATTACCTTGTAAAACACACGTCCGCTGTGTTTTGAAGACTGTCCCAGGTGTCAAGATGGAGTTGCTGTGCTGTGTGGACTCTGGGGTCCATTTGCAGCCAGCCTGGTCCTGGCCCCGGTGGGAACGGATGCTTGAGTGGCTGCCTGGGAAGAGGCCAGCACCTAAGTCAACATGCAGGATACCCTTTTAAATACAAAAGGAAGACCTCAAATAATGCCTGCCACATGCCATTACCGCTCAGAGGAAGGAGGGAGGACATGAGGGGCAGCGTGACCTCCGAAGCACACCCCTCAGGCACCCCTACCACCTCGGAGCTCAGCTTGGCTCCCCAAGTTGCTCCCGGCACAGCCTTTCCTGCCCTTACCTTCCAAGGAAGGCTGGCCTGAGCCAACAGCGTCTTTTATAACAGAATGTAGGCAGGATGAAACATGACAACAGAGGCTCCCCAGAGAGAGTTGTAGGAGTGTCTTGAGGCTTCACAATTAAGAGACCTTCCAAGGAAGGCCTGATATAGAGGCATGAAATCAAGAGCTGATGGCAGTGGGTTGTTGGGCCCACATGGGCCTGTGAGCCTGGCCCTTTGGTAGCCATAGCTGGAGTCCTTCTAGGTCAAATCCTTGCAGTCCTGGGGCCATCCATCAGGGGCCTGGTGAGCCACTGGAGACGCACGCATGTCCAGGGGCATCGGGGGACAGTGGCCCTGTCACAGATCTGACACTTGGCTGATGTCTTCGTCAGCAGGTGACGGCTGGAGGATTACCTGGGGTACCTCCGTCCAGCATTTGAATTTGCTGCCGAGGGGATGTTGCTTATGACTTTTGGCTCTGGAGACTTTCATGAAACAAGAGGTGAGAGAACAGATGCCTTGAAATTTTGTGACCCATGTGAACAGGCACCTTTAGAGCTCACTTTACATTTATTGGGACTCGTTGAAAGAGTTTAGACTCCCAGTGCTGTCCAATGGAAATTCAATGCAAGCTACATATACGATTTTAGATTTTCTAGTAACTATGTTTAAAAGTAATAAGGGAACAGATAGAAGTAATTTTAATGATATATTTTATTGATCACAACATGTCTGGGATGTTAGCCATCAATATGTAAACAATATAAAGTTATTAAGGAGATATTTTACATTCTTTCTTCCCATACTGTGTCTTTGAAATCTGGACAGCAGTCCCATTTTAAGGACTTAAGAGCCTCGTGGGCAATATATAGGTCCCGAGTGTTGGCTCAACTTTTTACATTTTGGGATCAGATAAAAAGCCAGGACGTGGCCTTCCTGAGCCTTTGCATGTCTAAAACAGAAGTCCAAACCTGAGACAAACTAAGAGAGCCTCAGAGACTTGTCATCAAGAAATATTGTTTGCCAAACACTGAAACAATCAAATTATGATACTAGAGAACCTTCTTTGTGCAACACTTCTCTGGGTGTGTGTTTGGGGAGGGGGAACAATAATAAAATATGGCCTGCGATTAGAGGTCTAAGACTGAACAAACATGAATTGAATATCTACTACTTACAAAGTGTGTCTTTGTAGGCTTAAAAGTGTGTCTACATTTATAAACTGTTTTAATAAAATACCACAGAAAGTGATGAAAAAACTTGTCAACTCTGTCGTGGCATGGGAAGGTTGTACATGGAGAACTTCATGACCGTACTTTTCTCAGATCCTCTTTTACATTATGTAAATTAAGAACCCCTCAATATTATTGTGATAGACACAATGCACTGAACGATTAAGAAGGTCGCTGCAGTAGGAAGAAGGTTCGTTTGAGAGGGACACCTCTAAGGAAAGGCAGGGAATCTGGAGTCTTGTAGAGGCCAGCAGACAATGATCAGGGCTAGAATCTGATCTGGTGACTTCTTCTCAAGGTCCCTGAGCATATCCTGATTCCTGGGCCGGCCAGGATGACCTTCCTCAGGTACCTGTGAGGCTGGGAACCTGTACGCTAGGTAGTAGGCTGGTTCTCTTGGGACAGTTTCATAAGCACTGGCTCCATAAAGTCAGTCTTAGTTCCTTAAAAGTGTCTGGTTGTGTCTGATTATCTGTCATTCTCAAATATGACATTTCAAGCAAAGCCTTGGTTCTATAACCAGTTTCCAATTATGTCCTATTACAAGAAAGATTCTTTTTTTATTATTATTATTAAGCTTGGGGTTTGAACCCAGTGATTTTTTTTTTTAATATGAAATTTCTTGTCAAATTGGTTTCCATACAACACCCAGTGCTCCTCCCGATAGGTGCCCTCATCAATGCCCATCACCCGCTTTCCCCTCTCCCCCATCCCCCATCCACCCTCAGTTTGTTCTTTGTATTTAAGAGTCTCTTATGTTTTGGCTCCCTCTGTCTCTAACTTTGTTTTGTTTTCCTTCCCCTCCCCCATGGTCTTCTGTTAAGTTTCTCAGGATCCACACAGGAGTGAAAACATATGGTATCTGTAAGAAAGACAGATTCTTATTGAACTTAGACACACAATTGCATTGCCATGAAAGTAAGAATACTCGATCAGAATTTCTGAATCTCAGGCAGGGGGAACAAGATGTCACTTATACAAATGTTTCATTTAAGCTCACAACAGTAGAGCTTACTAAATTGTTATGATTTACAGATAAGAAGAAAGCAAAAGGACTTCCGTTAGATGCCCAAGAAATAGAACATCTAAAGAACAGCATTTCAAAAAATCCCCATAATCAATGCTCATCAATTTGTTCATTCCTAGAGAATTAACTCTTTTTGAGGGACCTTGAGTTTGCAGTCTCATGAACCCATTTGCTTCTGGACTACAGCTGTGGAAATCCTGACTCAGTTCAGAGGTGTGGTTTAAGCAGTGTCATCCAGAGACCTGCCCCCGAGGTGCTGGCAGTGTCTTCTGCACGGGGCTCTCAGAGGGTCCTTCACAGAAGACGAAGCACTCGGACCTGTGGCTGTTTGCAGAGCTTTCAGGATAGTATCAGAGTAAAACAACACCTATCTGTAGATGAGAAAATACTTAAAATGCTTGTGGTTGGTTACTTATTTCAAAAGTGAAAGATCTGAAGAATGTTCATAACAAGAATAGCACAACAGGCAAGGAAATGAAATTGTTGCCATGGCGTGTCAAACGAACCAGAAAGTCAATCCAAAAAATTTGAATGAGATACCTATCAACAAAATTAACCCTATCTTCAGAGAAGAATGGTTGTTACGTCTAATTTATTAAGATGGTTGGGCATGATCTTTATATAGAAAATATCTTCAGACATAACAAATAATAATTATGTCACAATATACAATAAATATATAGTCCACTTACATATAAAAATACATCAAACACATCAAGTAAGAAGAGCGAGGAAGGCTGAAGCAGGTCATTTGTAGATTAATAAAACTGTATATGCAAGTGAGGTGGAGACCCAGCTGAAAACCACTGGCCGAGAAGATGCCAGATTCAAATTAAAGAAGTAAGGTCATGAGAGTCAACATTTAAACAACACCTGAAATTATGGCCGATTGCACTATCCTGTTGTAGAAGGTCAGCAAAGTGACACCCGGTCTCTGAGTAGGAACATGTGGACAGCGAGGGCGGTGACAAATGGCTAGAGACTCCCTGCCTAGCGCACGCCTTCTGAAATACTTATGTTACTCCGTTTTTCCCGTACAAATTCAACCCGGGGAAGGTTAAATCTTCTCATTTGATAGCACTTCCTATTTGATAGTTACATGTCAAATACATTTAATTATTTCCAACAACCTCTTTTTATTTTTATTTTTTTTTAATAAGGTGAAAGACAAATCCTTTATAATTTTCCAAGGATCTGCTCAGAAACATCAAAGATGACTTTCAGTTCAAAAGAAATCGTTTATGATTTGATTTGGGGAAGACAGGATATCAAAAGTTGTCAGAGGATTTGGATTCTTGATACAGATGTAATCATGGATTACTGAGGAACAGTATTGGGCTATTCGCTTCACCAAAGTGACACGAAAAGGACTTAAAGAAAAACACATGAGGTAATGTGACTGTCGCTCTTTCAAAAGTGAGAATACTTGGTCTGTTTCATAGTTAAGGATATGATAAAGTCACCATAGAACAAAGGAAATTCTGATAAGACACACAATCTTTGCCTTCTGGGCTGATTACTCAGAAGGTAAAGGAGAACCTTTTACAACTTCTTAGTAAGAGTTGACCAATAGCCCAAGAAAAATGGAAACAAAAATTCGTTTTGGAAATTTTACAAGTAAACCCATTAAAACTTAGGCAGCTTGACCTCTGAAAATAAAACTCCCTTTCGGAGAACCTTGTACAGATTTCTATGTCCATCAGGTTTTGTCCTGCACCTTCCTCTTCTTCATTCTGGAACAGCCAGTCATTTTACTTTAGGATGAAATTACTCTCTTTTTTCCTAAAAAAGCCATATCCTGCATACCTTGCCTAAAGTTGTTCCTCTCTGTTGCATTGCTTCTAGTAAAGTCTCATTTACATATATTGATGATAGCTTTTAACCAAAGTAACGTATTCTTCACCAAGACGACTAGGAGGCAGATAATTGTGAAGTGTCTGCCATACCCTAGATTTTGCAGCAGACCCAGCAGAGCTCATGAACACACATCTCACAACTTTCTGTGACCACACACATCCTCTGAAGTACAACGTCTCAAAGTGGCAAAAATGAACTCATTCATTAATAGGCCTAAATACATACAGCCTTTCTGTACAAATGAAAATAAGGGGCAAAAAAGAATATAAACTTAAAATTATGCTTAGCAATTATTGTTTCAACATTCTTTTACTCAGAAATAATTCAGGTATGCCATGAATATTTATTAATTGATTTAGGATCAGCCCAAGTTTTAAGTTACCTAGAGATTTGGGAAATTATCTTCGAGCTGACATGCTACAAAAGACACAAAAGGTAATGACCATTGAAATAATTTGTCAAGATAATGATTTGGTTGGGTTCAACACAAATTATATTTTTCATTATCTTAAACATTTAGTAGAAATAATGCTAGCTTATTTGATCAGTAAAGCTATAAAGGGTGAGGAAGAACATATTCAAGTAAGATAAAGATATTAGCTTGCATTACACTTAGCACTGAAGACACAGTTTTTGTTAAATAAGTAATATTAAAGTAGTCTTAATGAATTACAGACACATACACATACAACAGAGAGAGAGACAGCTTACAGCCTCAGTGCGAAATTTAGTCTTGAATCAGGAGCGAATACACAATTACAAAGCCTGCTGGTCCATATTGCAGAGCTATTCTCTCTCCAATGGGTGTGAATCCTTCCTGTTGCTACCCTGAGCTTTGGGTTGGGTGCTAAACCCACTGTTGGGTCCCCGGATCGGCAGTCAGGAATGGAGGGCAGAGAGGCCTGAGAGCCTTCTTACCTAGGAGGAGTCAGTGGGGCTTCAAGCAAAGTCCAGTCATACCTGAGTCATGCCGCTAAAACCGTGAAAGACAAAATATGCTGGACAATTCAGGGGATGATTTTGTTCAGGCTAGTGTGATAGGGAGAAGGTTCACTAATGACAGACGTTTCACAGAACAGCAAGGAGGTCTGGGCATTTGTACAGGCCAGTAGACAAGAAAGTCATCCACAGTCTTTGGGAGTCATGAGGAAGATTGGCTCGGTCTTATTTCAGGATATGGGAGAGCAGGGGATCCTTTGTGGTTATCCGTTTCTTGGAACGTGTGTAGAGACAGAAGTGTGGAGAGACTTCTACATTGCTTCCCAGAAGCATTAAGTCCAACACCGTCATTATCTTCTAAACAAATGAAGGTGTATTTAAAACAGAAACCTGGGGCTCCTGGGTGGCTCAGTTGGTTAAGCATCTGATTCTTGATCTCGACTCAGGTCATGATCTCATGGCTCATGAGATCGAGCCCCTAGTTAGGCTCTGTGCTGATGGCACAGAGGGGTTCTCTCTCCCCTTTTCTTTGCCCCACCTCAGAATAAATAAACTAACATTAAAAAATAAAAACAGAAACTTTTCTTACTGTGTTGAGACTCAATACATTTTGTTCATTGACATTGAAATTACTTGTAATGCTGTAAATCCCTCGTGATTAACTTTCATATACAAATGAACAGAATTTTGGAAAGCATTCATCAAATCCAGAGCAGCAGTTTCTCTGTTGAAGCAATGTCCTTCATTTATCGGGAAATTTGTCGTCTCAAGTGAGACGACCATCATTCTACACAAAGCAATCAGTTCTCGATTTGGCTGCAACTCATCATCCTGGGGTATGAAAGTCTGATCTGTTTACATCATCAAAAGGAGAGCCTCACATTTAGCCAAACCCCAATACTGTTAGCACAACTCAGTGATTTGCAAAGAAAAACCACATCTCAGAATATGTACATACATCTAAGTATTCAGAAGTAAACCTGACTACATAAGCAGCAAAATCATTTTTCCACAATACAACTTTCCTACCAAAAACCTTTTCATCATTCTTTTTCTTTAAGGGATTTCATTAACTAGATTAGATTATAGAAACTCTTGATTTCAGGCAGATCAATTTTTTTGGAAAAAGCTGCCAAATATTTTTACACCATAGGGGCGCACAGAGGAAGACATGGAAGGGTGAATTCTGGGAAAAGGACAGCGTGAGGGCAAACTCTAGATTTAGGAGGGGACATTTGTGTACCAGTTGATTGGTAGGCAGCACTGAAATTAATTGGGAATACCTCTCATCCATTGACAGTTCCAAGCTCCCGAAGGCATCGTATCTGTGTGACAATGAGGGGCATTCTGTACTCCAGACCAGAGGTCATAACTGGAGTTACAAATGGCAATTGTAGCCAGTGTGGGGGTCCTATTGCGTGGGAAAGCCTCCGTACCAGTCAGTCCGGCTCCAACCCGGTGGTGCTGCCTGGGGGCTGGCATAACCCTCTCCCATTTTGCCCTGATGTCTGTTTGGCAGGCTAGCCTGTTAACATTTCAGAAACACGGGAACAGAATCTCAGGGCTTGGACGTGACCTGGCCCGGGTTTCCTGGTGCCCCAGTGGACACCTCAGGGTAAAAGCTTAGAATTCTTACTCCAAGCCCAGGGCCTCTCCACTGCCGGGATTTTGCTTGAGGGAGGAAGAGGTCAGACATTGGAAATATGATATTATAAATCAAGATTTAAGCGACAATTTGAAATAACGTGGGAAGAGATCTCTGCTTTTCTTGAAGAGTGAGACAGACAGCAACTGTTACGTTAGAGTACAAGAAAGAGTGATGCCATTTCTTTATCAAGAAAGTAGGTTGTTCACTAATGCCCAGGAGGCAAAATCTCCCTGGCTCCTGCCTAGTGGCAGGGGGGTGATGGGTACCAAGGAGGGGGACATCCTGTTGGAGACACTAATTACCTGGGTGGCCGCTGCCCGGGGCACATCTTAGAGGTGTGGGGAGGACGGATGCAGATTAAGAGAGAGGAACCAGGAGTTTTAAGTTTTGCAATTTGCTATACTCATCGTGCTCTGGAGAGACCATGGCATGGGGAGGCCCTGAGGTTGCTCAGGAGGCAGAGAGAGAAAAGGGAACTCTGGGCAAGTGCCTGTTCAGGTGACCCTTGAATAACACAGGCTTGAATTGCATGGGACCACTTGTATCCAGATTTTTCTTGACACATACAGCACAGTGTTGTAAATGTCTTTTCTCTTCCTTATGATTTTCTTAATGATTTCTTTAGCTTACTTTATTGTAAGAATACAAAATGTGATACATATAACACACAAAATATGTGTTAATCAACTGCTTATGTTAAGGCGTCTGGTCAACAGTAGACTATTGGTAGTTGAGTTTGGGGGGAATCAGAATATGTGGATTTTTGACGGCCTCAGGGTGGAGAGCACCTCTAAATCCCCATGTTGCTTAAGGGCCAGTAGTATTGGGATTTTTGTAAGAAGGATGTGGCAAGGCAGGGTGGCAGGCTTAGAATTGACTGACTGGAACGATTTCAGCAGGCTCTGCGGCATAGAGGCTGTTCCTGGTTGGCTGGTGTCTGGTCTTGGGTGATTAGGGCAGGTGGTTAGTGAGCCAGAGTGTGAGGGCCCGGTTAAGGAGGTGGCTGGGGTGTGGTCTTAGTTGGCTGGTAAAGAAGGGGCAGGGCCTCAAGCTGGGTCAAGGGGTCAAGTCAGTGGTCAAAAAGTGACATGGTGTTGCCTTGGTCTGCCCCTTTCCATGCAGACCCCTCGTGATGCCCCCCGTTGCACTGTCTTCACTTGCCTCCCCCCTGGTTCCCACAGGTGCTCCTGGGAGCAGAATCAGTCCAGCGCAGTGTCTCAGAGCTGGAGACATCCGCTGGCACTCCGTGTGACTTGCCTGGCATCCGACCTCTTCTGCAGCGCCCAGAGACGCTTTACGGCATGGGAAGTTGATTGCCAATGTCTTTTCACTATGCAAGAAAAGAAGGGGAGATTTGGATATTAAGGAGACTGAAGGAGATCGTTCAGACTATTTGTCATCATCATTATCTTTTCCATTTTCTACTACAGATTTGGTAGCAAATCTGTTGTGTAGTTAGAAGAGTCAGCCTTTCAAAAGATTATACGAGGAGAGTATCCCCACCGGTTCCCACCGCAGGGTGCTCAACTGTGAGCTAGGCCCGTTCTTGGTCTTTCTATACGGATTTAATTAACTGGGGCTCACTTGTCTAAGGTCACACATGTGCATGTGGCAGAGATAGAATCCCTTGTGTGTCAATATGTTACATTTAGGTGATTGTAAGTGGCGCTTTTCTTCAGTACATCTCTTGTCTGGCCCCATTTGGGGTTCCATGACATGAACTTGGGTGACCAGGTGCAAAGAGGAAAACACCTAGAAAACCTTTTGTTTTATCATTTAAAGTCTTCATTAGGGGTACCTAGTGGCTCAGTCGGTTAAGCGTCGGACTCGATTTCAGCTCAGGTCATGATCTCACAGTTCATGAGATCAAGCCCCCGGTAGGGCTCTGCACCGACAGCATGGAGCCTGCTTGGGATTCTCTGTCTCCCTCTTTCTCTGACTCTCTCTCTCTCTCTCTCTCTCTCTCTCTCTCTCTCTCAAAAATAAATAAATAAACATTAAAAAGTAAAGTCTTCATTATAAAAATATTGTTTTAGGAGCACCTGGGTGGCTCAGTCACCGAGCGTCTGACTTCGGCTCAGGTCATGATCTTGTGGTCCATGGGTTCATGGGTGTTGGGGCCTTTTCTGACAGCTCAGAGCCTGGAGCCTGTTTCAGATTCTGTGTCTCCTTCTCTGTCTGCCCCTCCCTCGCTCATGCTCTGTCTGTCTCTCTCTCTCAAAAATAAACATTAAAAAAAAATAAATAAAATATAAAATAAAAATATTGTTTTATGTTACCTATTGTGTTGGTTAATCATTGAGTAAATCTCATCCCCTAGGAAGTAACGCTATATTGATCCTATGGCTTTGAGTCTTTTCACCATCTTTGGAGAAAACCTTCAGGGGAACAAATAATCCAGTGTCAGACATAAGCTTCTAGAATACCTCCTATGGTGCCCTTTTCAAAGTGGATTCTCAGTAGAAAATTGCAACTTGACTAGCAATCAGTTATATTCATTTATTCATGATGCAATCACTTGCCCATCTACTTAAAAGAAAATATATACGTATATATATGTATATTTCCAACATACGGCTCAAGCCCAGGCCACAGCAGGGCTTCTACAACAGTCTCTGTGGTACCCCTCCTCCCTCCTCCCTGGGGCTGTGTTGATGCCCCTCCTGCCTCCTCCTCTCTTGTCTACCTGCATGCCAGGACAAAGAGGGCCAACAAGGGTGAAGCACGACAGCTTGCCACGTGAAATAAACTACCATGCTCTGGCTGCCAAACGAAAAGGTTTATTCAAAGTTCAGAAATACAGCTTCTTGATTGGTGGGATGTGTGGAAGCGGTGAGAAGGCGGTCCGGGTTGTGTGATGAGGCATGTGACATGCCTGTCTTCTTCAAAACTGTAACTGTATCCGGAGTGCACGGGAAGGATACGAAAGCTGGTTTGAAGCCCCACTGCATTGTAGCAACAGCACTGTCTTGCTCGTCCGCTTAAGTGACGCATATGTAGTGATTTCCTGGTGTGTGTCAGGCATTGTGAATTAAATGGTGAGTAAGAAATCCCGTCTGCCCCCAACGGTCCAGTCTAGTGGGAGAACGGCCCAGAAGCAGCTGTCACAACACAACGTCAGGCATGTGGCAAAGGGTCTAACTCCAGGACAGCGTAAGCACAAGAGAGTAAAGGACGTGGGAAGCACACTTAAAGTCTTCCTTGAGGTCTAGTGTATCTAAGCTGAAATTTACAGAAAGGATAGGCATTAATAAGGCAAAAATGGGAGAGAAATAATGGTCCAGGCATAAGGAAGAGCGAAAGCAAGTGAAAGCCCCAGGGCCTGAGAAGGGATGCGTAGCTGGAGGGGAAGCCTGGTACAAATGAAGTTTCCAGTGACGGGCGGGAGGCTGAAATTTACATGGAGAAGACCGGAGAGCCATTAGAGAGAGTGGGTTGGGAGGAGTGAGAAATGAGGAGTTTACTTTGGGAAATCGTTGGCTATAGTAAATGCGTAGCCTCCAAGAGGGAATGCCGGGCAGACCGTTAGAGATTCAGGACTGGAGCCCAAGAGCGAGCTCGAGCTGGACGCAGGGTCTCCTCAGGATGCAGATGACACACGAAGCTGTTGTGTTGGAGGCGGATTTCCCAGGGCAGGTGTGAGAAGGGAAGAGACCATGGAAGAAAGAGCCGAGAGAGACGCCAGCGTATGGGGTGTGATGTGACCAGGGGAGCAATGGCCCGAAGGAGGAGGTTGAAGACTATCAAATATCACAGAAGGCTGACCGCAAAGGACGCTTCCTGGTTCTCCAGTTAATGCATTTTATTAATATCACTCTCCATTTAGCTTCCTCATTTGTTCTTTTAATTTTCTCTCCTCTCTCTTCCTTTGGAAAGTGCATTGGTCCTTCGATTCTTCTGAAGTTCTTTACGGAGGAAGGCCAGGAAGACAGCAGGCATCTATCACCACATCTTGAATTCCGGAGGATGCGGTTTTCTTTCGTTCCTAAAAATCTCTTGAGAGAACAATAGCAAAGCTAGAGGCGCGTTAGCAAACAGTAACACGCCAATTTTGGTACAGGCTCCCCTCGTTTCCTGTTTGATAAAACCGGAGGGTGAAGGGCTGCACAGGAGAGTGTTTTGCCAGTAATCGAGAGCCAGAATTAAAGAGCTGAACTGATCCCAAGGAAATCCAACTTTATTTTTCCTGCTTCTCCCCACCCCCCACGAAGAGTTTATTCATTATAGAACTTCTTTGTAAAGTGATCTTTGTGTTCTTTTGAGCTGGAAATTATACTCAAATGTTCTTCTGGAATGTTTTCATTCTCCTTTAAGATAATAAATTTATTGACTCTCTGGAACTAAATTAAATTAGGCAACTGGCCAGGAAGGAGGGGGCACATCACGGCACATCACTCCTACTCTAGGGTCATCGCAAGCTGTAACGTCTCTTGCTTTGGTCAGCGTGGCCTTGGACAAACTTCAGTTTGCTCGTTAGGCACACTCCAATGCCATCCCTGCCACCTGTTACCTTGGGCAAGTCCCTTACCTTCTTGAAGCATTATTATTATTATTATTATTTTTTACCTGTAAAAGGAGGATAATAGTCATACCTAACCCATGGGATTGTCAGGAAGCTTACAGAGAAGATGTATAATAAATCTGGCATATAATGAGGGCTCAGAAAGCTTGGCTGTTGTTACTAAAATGGAGGGGTCATGTACACAGCTCACGGGGGAGGAAAGCCTGTCATGGTGGAAAATACGGCTGGTGAAGCATTCCGTTCAGTTATTTTGTTGTTTCTGAAAAACCAAGGTCTGGGCCAGACGAGGTTTTTTGGTTACGTGAAAGCAGAAGACAGCAGTGCAGCCGGGATTTGGCCTGTGAGCGAAGGAAGGGCTGCCTCCAACATGGCCTTCCTCGCCTGTGCCGTCGCTGCTGGCAGCTGGGCCGGCCCCAGAGCATGCACAAGCCTGGCCGGGTGAGTCCCGATGCCCGGATTCACCGCTCTGGCCGGGGGCTGCAGATGGTCACCCCGGGACCGGCGTGTCCACGCCTGAGTCACCGTGGCCAGGGCTGACCGACAGTCCTTTCGTCTGTGGGTGATGTGTAGGGTCCCTAACAACGCTCCTCCGGGCGAACCGGAGGCTCCAGTCTGCTGGATTTTGCAAAGACTTATTTCCCATTCGGTGCATATGAAGAATTCGGAGAGTGCACAGAACAGTCACAGAAATTTTTCTGCCCAAATTGGTTTTAGTATTCAAAATATTTGTCAAGAAGATTAGGACATGGGAATGTTAAAGACGCGAATGTTAAAAACCTTCACCATTAGATCCCCTGCATCTTTATAAAGGAAGTTTTGTTACAGGCTGATAAACTTCACGGACGCTTTTCTGTCCTGCTCACTGTCTCTGAATAACCTCTCTTCAGTGCGCCATTTGCTTTGAACTAGATGCACTTTGGATGGCGCGTTTATTCACTAGGCTAGATCTCGGGTCACTGTGATGTCGTTTACGTCGTCATCCGCAGGTGCGTATCGTAGCCTGATTGGGACGACCTGTTAGTGGGTAAGAGTGACAAAAGGTTACGTCCTGTGCTGTAGGGCAGGCTACCTCGGCTGGGGTGATGGTGAAAACCACGGGCAGGAAGTCACCAGGGGGACTGTGTTGGGGTGGAGAGGACAGCAGGTGAGGGGTAGAGGTGTTTGTTCAGCTTTCCGTTCACATGTGTGACGTCTTTCTGCCTCACTTATGCAAAATGCTGTTCAGTGACACGTTAACACACACGTCCAGGACACCTGGAGTGGCCCTGCCAGTGGTGTTGTCCCTTCCCACCCATGGTGCTACTTGTGACCGTGCGGCACAGCTCCGACCAGCACAGCCGGCTGTCCTGAAAAGGGCAGAAAACGGGGTCCCGCCACCCGCTCGGTGGGACGTGCGGAGAAGCCGAGTTTCAGTTTCCCCTTGCAGGAAGGGGAGGCAACGCCTCTTGCCTGGGGGTTAAACAGCATACTGTGTGTTAAAGCTCTCGAGACTCCGCACCCATCCTGCCTCACTCGTGTCGTTCGATACACAAGTGATCGTGTGGCTAACTTCCGCTGTCAGCGCGGTGTCTCATCGACATGGGAACCACGTTACGTGCTTTATTGTAATGAACAAGACCTTAAATTTCCCCAGAAGAGTCTCAGAGAAATTGGCAGATGTGAGCATTAATCTAATTTTGCAAAGACTTATTTCCCAGAACAAGTCACTGTGACTTCACCAAGGACCTTATATGGTAGGAAAGAAAGCCTGCACCTCATTCTTAAAGCGGCCAGGCTTTGCTGGCTCATTGCAAATTGAGCAACACTGATGAATCCGCAAGAGTCAAGCGACGCCGAATGTCAACAGCCTGGGATCTTTTTTCCTATGAGAATATCTGGCTCAGCTGGTGATGATGAAGGAATGCTCCAACCACTGCAGCGACAGACTCTTGCCCCTGGTACTCACTTGACCTCGGGGTCTCACAGCTGTGTGGACTCACAGGCTGTCGCGAACACCAGACGCGGCCTGAACTGGAGGAAGCATGGCTGCTCTTAGCCTGCCGGGGGCCGAGAGAAAAGTGGTGCTTTGCGAAAAGCCTGTGGAGCAAGAGCTCAGCTCTAGGAGAAGTTGGCACTGAGGCCGAGAGCCAGTGGGCAAGGGGGCTGCTTTTGGCATCACGTTGAACTGGATAACGTGAGACTCACTGAGCCAAAGGCACGTGTCCTTGGAACGTGACACCTATAGATGCCAGGTAGAAAGTTGTAAAAGGAAGCGTTCTTTGTTCTGCGAAATTTGAGGACTATTTCGCTTCCCAGGTCGTGATATTTCACGGAGGCTTCCTTCGCTCCGGTGCCCAGAGTTCACGGGGATGTGTCTGAGGGAAGGTGAGAGGGTCAAGGGAGAGCAGTGCTGACAGGGCGGGCCTGGACTGTTACAGAAAGGGCTCCGGGCTCCGGGGAGGGACCCAGCGTGCATCCTGGACCAGCACGGGGGCGAGGCTTCCTCAGCTCCAGGCGTCGTAGGATTCAAGACCCCAGGCGCCCCAGCTGTGACCCCAGCAAGGAGCTGGAGTGCTTTTCAAGGGCTCTTTGCAAAGCCAAGATCTGAGGCAGGCTATCGAACTGACGCTGGGAGGGATGGCAGGTGTAAGTGGCCCTGTGTTCACAGAGTCCTGCGACTGGGAGGTCCAGGTTAGAGTCGCCAGACTCAACAAATAGAGATGCTCAATACCGGTTCAATTTGAATTTCAGATAAACGACAAATGGTTTTTTAATATCACTATGTCCCGATATTACATTTAAACATTAGTTCATGTTCATGGTTATGTTCTAAAATTCTAATTTAACTGGGTCTCC
This sequence comes from Herpailurus yagouaroundi, assembly GCF_014898765.1. Taxonomy (NCBI): domain Eukaryota; kingdom Metazoa; phylum Chordata; class Mammalia; order Carnivora; family Felidae; genus Herpailurus; species Herpailurus yagouaroundi. The sequence continues at coordinate 33,284,988 of NW_024412406.1, read as the reverse complement.
TGTATTTTCTCGGCCACCCTATGCTTGATGGAAATCTACCCTCAAGCTCATTACTTCTTTCGTCCTTTTTGGCTTGGTGTATCTGTTTTGTTTTGTTTTCGATTTTTGCTTTGTGTTTCTTTTTCTAGCTTTTACGGTCATTTTTTCTTTGTGTTTTACACGTATGTGTCTCATGTAAACAGCATGGTGCCTCATCTAAGAATGTTTTTTTTTTTTTAATGGGAAAATTGAAGTGAACTGCGATTATATAAACACATTATGTGTCTCCCAACTTATTTTCTATGTGCCACCCAGTATACGCTGCTCCAGGAAATCTTGCTGGGCAGTTTCGGAGCCTTTTTTATCTGCCAGACCTTGTGTGTAAGTCTCATTCATGTTCCCAACAGTGATATCGGGGCGTTTTCAGGGGTATCACACTCTCGTCCCCAGGGGAGGTGATAGAGTGAAAGGCCGCCCTGCTGTGAGTAGAGGTGCAGACCTTCCCCTGAGCCAGCCCCCCCTTTGCCGCCCCGCCCTGCTGGTCCTGAGGAAGGAGGCAGGATGTGGCCCCAGCTGGCCTGCCGTGCCAGGGCCAGGGGGAAAGCCCAGGCAGGAACTGGTGTCCAGGCTTCTGGAAGCCCATGGGCACCTTCACACTCTCAGAGTCTCGCTAAGCGCAGACAGTGTGGGGCCCCGTTCTGCTGTTACTTCTCAGGGAGCAGAGACAGAGAAATGTCTCAGCACACACAAGGTTAAACTTTTCATAAAGTTCTCACAACTTCAGCCGAGATATGTCCTAACCTAACTTCTATTTAAGCAAACTTAAAAATTATTATTTAACACATTATTTTCAAAAATAACACATTTTTCATTAACACAGAGTTTTCCTGGAGCTTCCACAGTTGCACGTGGCACTTGAAACACTTAGTTCGCAAGAGGGAGTTCCTGGGATTGGCTTTCTCACCGGCCAATTATAATTTCAACAAAGCTGTGTCTTAGCCCGGTTATCAGACACGTAACTAGAGACTTCCTCCTCGTGGGCACAGACTATTTTTGGACACATCCGCCAGGTTTTCCTGCTGATGCCAAGAAGCTCAATTTATAATGAAAACTTGCAGGGGGAGTGCTCTTGATTGAAAAGGGGATTTCTCGTGTTTATCTACTTTGGCGAAATCTCACATTGGCTCAACCTTGGACTTGCTGGCTGTTGTGTGCGATGTCTGGCTGGTGAGTCTCATCTCACCAGTGATTAGGATAGGAAAGTATGTCTGTGGCAGTCACTAAGCACCCTGGGCTGTATTTTCACTGGACGGGATCTAAAACGGGTCATTCCCCAGAGTATTGCAATAGCAGATAAGATTCAGAGGAAGATCTGTACCTTGGGAGGCTGTGTGGCTGCCTGTGGAGCGCTGGCTCCAGCCCTGGATGTCGCCTACCAGCCAGTCACTGGCCCCGGTGTCCCCTCTGAGGAGCAGAGTGTTCATCTGTCAGCACTGACGGGGAATTAAGGGAGAGAAAGTGGGGCTTGGACGACACAGGGCTGGGCCGCCGACCCCTGTGCACTCAAAAGTCCTTGGATAGCTTTCGACTCCCCCCAGAACCTCGCTGCAAATATCCTACTGTGGATCTTAAGTCTTACCAATCATATCAACTGTTGGTTGACACGTATTTTTATGTACTTTATGTAATATAGCTGTATTCTTTCATTACTCCCTAACTTTTCCCATTTTTTTCAGTATTTCTAGGCTGTGCTGTTGGAGAATTTTTTCAGATTGTTGCAAGTCTCCCCCAATTTTTTTCCATTGTAGTCACCGAAAAAAAAAGCAGTGTGTAAGCGGACCGGCACAGTCCTAACGGGTGTCTTTCAAGGATCATGTGTACTTAGAAGGGAGCTTATCTGTCGGTGGACATTCACCGTGTGTTCATTCCCAGGATCCTGCACGGAGGCCTGAGGTTCCACTGCCCGCATGCTTGGGCTTGTGGCAATGGTGAGGATATCAAAGGGACGGCTCATAATTTACGCTCAGGACTGACATCCGAGCAGGTGGAACAGAAGAAAGAATACTGGAGGATGAGGAGGCCAAAGACCAACTTTGTTTCTTGCGGCTGCTTCACAAATTGCCACAAAGTGGGTGATCTAACAGGAAAATCTGGTCTCTGGCCTTTGTAGAGGCAGAGAACTGCAGTCCACGGGGACCATACCCCTCCCGGGACTCTGGGGCAGAATCTGTCTCCTGCTTCTTCTAGGTTGTGGTGACTGCGGGCATTCCTGGACTTGCCGCAACATCGCTCCTTCTCTGTTTCTGGGGCCTCGTGGACACTTCTGTGTGTTGATTTCTTAAGGACGTGCGTGAGGGCATCTAAGTCTTTGCCGGAGAATCCGGGGAAAGTTCGCCTTCTCAATATTGTCAACTTACATCTTCTTCCATGTTCCAGGGTTCCTGGGACTAGGATGTGAGCCCCTCTTTTGGGGGCCCATTACTCTGCCCATAGCTCCCCACCACCACTCCGCTGTGCTCTTGGATAAGTCAGTGTGGCAACACTCCACAGTTTTCTTACCTGGGAAAGCCGGAGGTTCTAACGTGGCAGAAACCTCTAGGTGGCCTCCTCACCAACTCTTCAGATTTCAGCACGTAGACAAGGTCAGATTCTTGTGGCCACACATGAGAGCGACTGCAGAGGAGGCCTGTGCAGTGTGCAGAGTGCGAGCACAGCTCTCTGCCTGTGAGCCAAGCGTCCTTGTCTTTCTAGTACTTTGTAAACATCGCCTGGCGGAGGGGATTGGTGGCTCCTGGAGTCACCTGACCTGCGGCCAGTGGGCTCTAACAGCCTGGGACGCGACAGGGGCCACAGTTTGCTTCTTGTGCCTTACAACAAAAGCAGAAGATGCTGACCCCAGGGCTAAGAAGATCTGTGATTAACCACCACTTAACTTTTTTTTTTAACTTCAGCTTTATCGAGGTACAATTGTCAGTAAAATTGTAAAATGGCTAAAGTGCGCGCCGTAGTGCTGTGATAATCATATACGTTGTGAAAAGCACCCCCTCATCCAGTTAACGCACCCACCACCACCCGGATTCATTTTTTTCCCCCTTAAATTCCACTCTCTTAGCACATTGCAATTTCACTCTGTGGTGTTACCAACAATAGCCACCGTGTCATATGTTAGATCCCCAGAGCTTACTCATCTTAGAGTTCAAAGTTTGTAACTATTACCAACCTCTCCTGATTTCCTCTACCCCCACCCCCTGGCAACCACTTTTCTACGATGAGTGTGACTTTTTCTTTTTTCCTTTTTTTTAGATTCCCCATAGAAATGATACCAGACAGGATTTGCCTTTCTCTGTCTGGCTGAGTTCATTCACTTTACTGAACAGTCACTTTTTTTCCCCATGAGCACAAGCTATTTGAAAGTTAGGAGTTTTCGTAAGTGAACACAAATTTTTGAGGCATTTTAGGAGTGCAGTTTCCATTCTGTGCCTTGTGGTCATTTTGGAAATGCTGTCACATATGAGTGCTGATGTGTCTACGCGAATGGAGAGCAGGCAGTTAGTAAAGAGAGGAACTACAATCAGTGGGCATGAGTTCCTGGCCTCGTAGACCCTTGGTTTAAAGAGTGCTATTTCAAGTTCCTTCAGGGCACTTTCTCAGGCTAGACCTTCTGGATGTTTCTCCGAGGACAGTTATCCAGCCATGGCAGAACAAGAGAGCCTAGTAAGCACCCCCGAACTAGCTTGATAAACACCCTCACATACTTTGATCTGTCACTTCTTCCTCCCTTTTGCAATTAGTATTTATTTATTTTTTAAAAAATGTTTATTTCATTTTGAGAGAAAGAGAGATAGATCATGAGCGGGGGAGGGGCAGAGAGAGAGAGGGAGACCCAGAATCCGAAGCAGGCTCCGGGCTCCGAGCTGTCAGCACAGAGCCCGAAGGGGGGCTTGAACTCACGAACTGTGAGGTCATGATCTGAGTTGAAATCAAGAGTTGGACGCTTAACCTGCTGAGCCCCCCAGGCACACCTGCAATTAGTTTGTTATTACTACAAACATCAAATAGTCATTTTTAGTAGTTGAGAGTTGAATTTGACTGAAAACTTACCCAAAAAATTCACAACTGAAGATGACCTGAAAAACTTAAGATACGATCAGTATCAGAACTGTTTTATAATGACCAGTCCCTCTTATCTGCACACTTGATGGGATTTAGGCACATCAGTATCTCTCAGGGATTGGCAAACTTAGTTTATTGAAAACAGAGATACATTTTGTCAAATATATGTGTCGTATATAGGAGTTGATGCCTATATTTATATGTGTGCTTATATCTATATTTCTCACTCTAGATATAGATGATATAGGCACAGATGTAGATTAGACATAGAGATAGAGATCCGTTTTTTTTAACGTGACATTTATTGTCACATTGGTTTCCAGACAACACCCAGTGCTCTTCCCAACAGGTGCCCTCCTCAATGCCCATCACCCACCGTCCCCTCCCTCCCACCACCCATCAACCCTCAGTTCATTCTCAGTTTTTAAGCGAGATAGTGATTCATTTTAAGGAGTTGGCTCAGGCTGTTGGGAGCTGATAAATCTGAAATCCCCAGGGCAGGCTGGTAAGCTGGAAGAGTTGGTGTGCAGCTCAAATTCAAAGGCAATTTACAGGCAGAATTCCTTCTCTGTGGAGAGCAGGGGGTACCTCAGTCTTTACCCTTAAGGCCTTCAACTGATTGGATGAGGCCCACCCACATTACGGGAGGGTGATCTGCTTTACTCAAACTCTGCTGACTAAAATGCTAATCACATCTAGAAAAACTTTCACGGCAACATCCAGATGGACATGTGATCAGACAGCTGGCACCGCAGCCTGGCCACGTGAATACCTACAATGAACCACCATGGTATGTTCCCAACACACCATTAGGATGTACGGAGCATTTTCGCTTCTGCATTAGTTTCCTAGGGATGCCGTAACAAATGACCACAAACCCGGTGGCTTAAAACAAAACTATTCTCACAATTCTGGAGCAGAGAAGTGCAAGATGAAGGTGCCAGCCCCTCTGGGGGCTCCAGGGAAGACGCTGCTCCCAGCTATTCTCGCCTTGTGGCTGCATCACTCCTGTCTCCGCCCGTCTTCTCTCCTGTGCTTCTCCTCTCCTCACAAACAGGTCGTCAGATTTCGGGCCCCCCTGATGCGGTCTGATTTCATCTTAGCTACTTACATCTGCGAAGGTCCTATTTCCAAGTGAGGCCACGATCTGGAGCTCCAGGTGGAGTGTGGGGGCCGGGTACCGTTTACCCCGGGACAGTTTCCACGTGTAGCTGTGAGCGCTTGGCACATCGGTCACGAAACACTGTTTCCTCAGGCCCCGTCTCCTTTGCTAACAGGCATGGGTTGTGCTTTACTCCTAGGGCTTAGCATCCACAGGCTTTACACCCCGAGGCGCTCCAGAGATGTTTGGCAAATGGGCAAAGTGCATCGCTGAGCTGTCCACATTTTCTTATGTTGACTCGGATAATCTGTTGCACCTTTACTCACAGAAACCAACTTTTCTTTTGATTTCATTTTTTCCATGCTTTCCTCTTGTAATAGATATTCATTTTCTTTGCTTGTTTATTTATTTATTTATAATTTTATTTAAATCCGAGTTAGTTAACATACAGTATAATAATAGTTGCAGGAGTAGAGTTTAGTGATTCATCACTTACAGATGACACCCGGTGCTTCTCCCCACAAGTGCCCTCCTTAATGCCCGCCACCCGTTTAGCCCGTCCCCTCACCCACCTCCCCTCCAGCAACCCTCAGTTTGTTCTCTGTATTTAAGAGTCTCTTATGGTTTGCCTCCCTCTCCGTTTTTATCTTATTTTTCCTTCCCTTCCCCTGTGTTCATCTGTTTTGGTTATTAAACTCCACATGAGTGAAATCATATGATATTTATCTTTCTCTGACTGACTTATTTCACTTAGCATAATACCCTCCAGTTCCATGTAGTTGCAAATGGCAAGAGTTCACTCTTTTTGATGGCTGAGTAATACTTCATTGTGTATATAGACCACGTCTTCTTTATCCATTCATCCATCGATGGACATTTGCACTCTTTTCATTCTTTGGCTCTGGTTGGGGTGCATGTGCCCCTTTGAATCAGCAGTTTTGTATCCTTCGGATAAATAAGTAGGAAATCATTTTAAATTAAATGGCAATTCTATCAGTAATGTCATTCACAGAATCAAGTGCTTTGCCCTCCGCTTTGGATGGTGGAACTTGGAATCCCACGGGGTTTCACCTTTACTACAGCCCCGCTTCAGCTGGGTATCTGGAACCCATCTGGAAGGTGTCCCCAGCTGACCCCCTTGCCCCTCCTAAATTTCCTGTGGGACAGTCCTGTGGCTGACTTGCCAGGCCTCACCCTTCAATGCTTCCTCTCGTCATTTCCTGGCCAGGGCCCCGTGTTTGTGACAACGCTTACACCTGCGATAGGAGGTCTGAATGAGCAGCCCGGGAGTGGGGACAGCAGCTGGCAAGAAGGTCTTCCTGGGGAAGTCCGGGCAGGAGACTCACAGGGGATGTGGCCCTGGGAGGGAGCGGGAAGGGAGTTTCATGCTCTGCTTGGAGAGGACCCACCTGAGGTTGGACGGCAGGTGGGTGGCCTGTCATGGGCAGTAGGCCCTGGAGACCAGGTTAAGGGCAGTGGGAAACCACTGAGGAAAGTAGTCGTGAGTGTCGAGATTAGGTGTGCGCCAAAACTCCCTTTTGCACAAGTCCTTTTGGCCAATCTACGCTGAAACATTCAAGGAAGGGGATTCTGGAAAATGTAGTTCTTACCTTGACACAAAACGGTCCACCACACCTGGCACAGGTGAGAAGGCGCATCAAATTCATTACAGAAGGTAAAATGTGATCATTATTTTTTAAAGTTTACTTATTTGTTTTGAGAGAGAGAGAGGGACGGATGGGTAGAGAGAGGGGGAGAGAGAGAAGTCTAAGCAGGCTCTGTGCTGTTGACTTAGAGCCGGATGCAGGGCTCGATCTCATGAACCATGAAATCATGATCTGAGCTGAAATCAAGAGTTGGACACTTAACCGACTGAGCCACACAGGTGCTCCAGAAGGTAAGATATTATTATTATTGTTATTGCTATATTATCACAAGAGCTCAAGTTTACATAGTATTTCTGATGTTCCGTGTGTCAATAGCTTAACACATAATAATGTGGAGCCCAACTTTATAGTCACGTTTAAATATACGAATTCTTGTAATTTTTCATGGTATTTTCTTATAAGTTTAATTATCCGTTTTGACATAACAAAATCTGGGGTAATGTTTAAAAAAATAATAGCTATGTTAAGATGTAATTCACATACCATAAAATTCACCCTTCCAAAGGATACAATTTAGTGGTTTTTAGTATATTCAGAGTTTGCAACATCACCGCTATCTAACTCTGAACATTTTCATCAACTTCAAAATAAACTCCTTCTACCTTCCCTGAGATTAAAATCCACTAATCTACTTTTTGTCTCTATAATTTGTTTATTCTGAATATCTCATAGATACATAATCATACAATATGAGGCCTTTTATGAGTGACTTTTTTTACTTAGCATAGTGCTTTCAAGGTCACCTGTAGTGTGGCATGTATCTGTACTTCATTTTTGGTGGCTTAATAATATTCCATTATAAAGATATACATTTGGTCATACATTCATCAGTTGATAGGCATTTGGGTTGTTTCCACATTTTGATAGTTGTGAGTAATGCTCTGCAAATATTTGTGTCCAAGTTTTTATGTGTACCTATGTCTCATGGGTATGTATCAAGAGTGGGACTGTTGGGTCATATGGTAACTCTACACTGGTCTTTCAAGGAACGTTCTACAAGCTTTCAAGGAATTATTGAGTTATTTTCCAAGATGACGCCACGAAGTTACAATCCTACGGGCAGTGTGTGAAGTTTCCAATTGCTGTACATCCTTGCCAGCATCCATCATTGTCTGCCTCATTGATTTTGCCACGTTAGTGGGTGTGAAATGGTATCTCATTGTGATTTTGATTTATATTTTCCTTCTGACTAATGATGTTGAGCATCTTTTCATGTGTGTGTTGGCCATTTGCATATTTTCTTTGGAGAAATGTCTATTTGGACTGGTCTTGTTGCTATTCTGTCACAAGAGTTCTTTGTATATTCTTGATACGAGTTCCTTATCCTATATATGATTTGCAAGTAGTTTCTCACATCCTGTGGGTTGTCTTTTCACTTTTTGACACGCAAATACTTCTGAAGCACAATAGTTTTAAATTCTGATGAATTTAGTATACCTATTTTTTCTTTTGTTGCTCATGCTTTTGGCATCACAGTCCAGACACAGAAAACACAAGGAAAGAAAGGCACTACATGCCAAACCCAAGGTCATGAAGATCATCTACCCTTCTGTTTTATTCTAAGAGTTTTATAGTTTTGACTCGCACATTTAGGTCTATGACCCAATCTGAGATGATATGTGTATGTTGTGATGTAAAGATCAAACTTTATGGGTTGCATGTGCATATCCAGTCCCAGCAGCATTTGTTGAAAAAATTATTCTTTCCTCCATTGGATTGTTTTGGCATCTTTGTCAAAGATCAATTGACCATAGACATATGGGTTAAATTCTGGACTCTCAGTTTTTGTTTTTTAAGTTTTTAAATGTTTATTTATTCTTGAGACAGAGAGAGACAGAGCATGAGCAGGGGAGGGGCAGAGAGAGAGAATCGGAAGCAGGCTCCAGGCTCCGAGCTGTCAGCACAGAGCCTGATGCAGGGCTCGAACTCATAGACCGCAAGATCGTGACCTGAGCCGAAGTCGGACGCTCAACCGACTGAGCCACCCAGGCGCCCCTGGACTCTCAGTTTTATTCCATTGGTCTATATGTCTATTCTTATGCCAATTCCATGCTTACGTGATTATTGTAGCTTTGCAATTTAGTTTTATTTTTTTTTATTTTTTATTTTTTTTTTTCAACGTTTATTTATTTTTGGGACAGAGACAGAGCATGAACAGGGGAGGGGCAGAGAGAGGGAGCCACAGAATCGGAAACAGTCTCCAGGCTCCGATCCATCAGCCCAGAGCCCGACGCGGGGCTCGAACTCACGGACCGCGAGATCGTGACCTGGCTGAAGTCGGACGCTTAACCGACTGCGCCACCCAGGCGCCCCTGCAATTTAGTTTTAAAATGAGGAAGTGTGGGTCCTCTAATATTGTTCTTTTTCTTCAATATTGTTTTGGCTATTTGGGGTCCCTTGCAATTACCTATACATTTTGCGAATAACTTGTTAATTTCTTCAAAAAGGAATGTTGGGATTTCGTACAGAATTGTGGTGAATCTAAAGGTCATTTTAGGGAACACTGCCACCTTAACCTTATTAAGCCTGTTAAGCTATGATCATGAGATACACTTTCATTTATTTAGATTTTCCTTAATTTCTTTCAACAACATTTTGTAGTTTTCAGTTACAAATTTTGGGCCTCTTTTATCAAATTTATTTCTAAGTTTATTTTATTGCTTTTGATGCTATTGTGAATGTAATTGCTTTCTTATTTTCATGTTTGGAATGTTTATTGCTACCGTACATAAATGCAATGGATTTTTGCATATTGCTCTGGCATCCTCAAATGTTGCTGAATTCATTTATTAGTTTTCTTAGTTTTTTCCTGAGATTTTATTTATACAAGATTGTGTCATCTGTGCATACAACTAGTTTTGCATCCTTTCAAATCTGGATGGTATTTATTTCTTTTTCTTGCGTAATTGCCCTGGCTAGAACTTCCAGTACAACACTAAATGGAAATGATGACAGTGGACATCCTTATCTTGTTCTTGATCTTAAGGAGAAAGCATTCTGTCTTTCGCCATTAAGTACGATTTTAATTGTGAGTGTTTCATGGATGCCATTTATCAGATTGAAAAAATTCCCCTCTATCAATAGTTTTTGAGGATATGTATCATAAAAGTGTGTTGAATTTTTTCAAGAGCTTCTTGCACATCTATTGAGCCAATTATGTGTTTTTTGTCCACTATTTTATTAATATGGTGAACACATGAATGTATTTTTGGATGCTAAATCAACAATGCATTCCTGGGATAATTCCCACTTGGTCATGGTGTATAATGCTTTTTACGTTTCTAGATTTGGTTCACTAGTATTTTGTTTAGCGTTGTGTCCATTTTCATCAGGGATGTTGGCCCGCAGGTTTCTTCTCCTGTGATAGCTTTTGTTTTGGTATGAGGGTAATATTTGTGTCATAGAATGAGTTGGAAGTTTTTTCTCCTTTTCTATTTTTTGGAAGAGATCGTGAAGTATCGGTACTAATTGTTCTTTAACTGATTGGTAAAACTGACCAGTGAAGCCACCTGATTCTTGACTTTTCTTTGTGAGAAGATTTGAAATTACTAATTCATTCCCTTGTTATATGTCTATTCAGATTATTGATTTCTTCTTGAGTTGATTTTGGTAATTTGTGTCTCTCTAGGAATGTATCCATGTCATTTAAATTATCTGGTTTTTTGTCATGTGGTCATTTATAGTATTTTCTTATAATCTTTTAAATTTCTGTAATGTTGGTAGTGATGTGCCCTCTTTATTTCTGACTTCAGTACTTTGAGTCTTCTCTTTTTTCTTCTTGGGCAGTCTAGCTAAAGATTGTCATTTTCATTTCAAAGAAGTAAATTTTGGTTTTGTTGATGGTCTCTAATCTGTTATTTCCTTTATTCCCTTTACTTTTATTATTGTACTCTTTCTGATTGCTTTAGATCTAGCTTGCTCTTTTTTCTCCTAATTGCTTAATATGGAAGGTTAGAGAATTGATTTGAGATCTTTCCTTTTTTTAATATAGACATTTACATATTTATATATTGGCTATAAATTTTCTCTGAGCACTGCTTTAGCTGCATCCCATAAGTTTTGGTATGTTGTGCTTCTGTTTTTATTCATCTCAAAATACTTTGTAATTTTTTAATTTTTGTAATTTTTTTGACTCATTTTTATTTTTGAAGTGTGCATTTAATTTCCACATATTTGTGAGTTTCTCAAATTTCTTTGTTACTGATTTCTAATTTGATTTTATTTTGTTAGATTATATAGTGTATTTTGTTAGACTATATATTTTGGGTGATTTTAACATCACTAAATTTACTGAATGTTGTTTTATGACTTAATGTATAGTGTATACTGGAGTAATTTCCATAAGGACATCAGAAAAATGTATATCCTGCTGTTACTGGATGGAGTTTAAGTCTAGTTGGTTTATAGTGCTCAAGTCTCTCATTTTCTTGTTGATATTCTGACCAGTTGTTCTATCCATTATTGAAAGTGAAGTATTAAAATATCCAACTATTATTGTTAAATGGTTGATTTCTCCTTTTAATTTTGTCAGTTTTTTGCTGAATTCATTTTGAGGCTTTCATTTTATCACTATAAATGTTCTTTCATTCCAGTAAATATTTTTGTCTTAAAGTCTATTTTGTCTGATGTTTGTATCGCCTTTCCAACTCTTTTTGGTTATTATTTGCATATGATATCTTTTTCCATCCTTTTACTTTAAATCTATTTGAATCTAAAGTGAGTCTCATAAATAGCATATAACTGGATCATGTTTTAAAAAATCCATTCTACCAATATCTTTCTTGTGATTAGAACGTTTAATCTATTTGCACTTAATGTAATTAATGATAAGGTAGACTTTTATCTTCCATTTTGTTTTTTGTTTTCTCTGTGTCTTATGTCTGTCTTATGTCTTAAGTCTTATGTTCTTCTATTCCTCCGTTAGTGACTTCTTTTGTGTTAAATAGATATTTTCTATTATGCCATTTTAATTTCCTTATCTTTTTAACATACTTCATCTATTTTCTCCAAGATTTATCTAAATTAACATCATAACTTAAAAGAAATATACCGGCTTAATTTCAATAGAATAAAAAACTCTGCAATATAGTTCTAGTTACTCCAGTCTCTTCTGTGCTATTACCATCGAATCACATTTTTATACATTATCAACTCAGTTCAATAATTACTGCTCAAAATTATATTTTAAATTAGCTGGGGAAGAAAAGAGTTGCACACAAAAATATATTTACATTGTCTTTAATGCTTACCTATGTAGTTGCCTTTTTGTGTGCTCTTTATGTCTTCATACGCATTTGAATTATGGTCCCATGTTTTTTCATTTCAGCTAAAACAGTATTTCTTGTAAGGCAGGACTGCTGGTGAAAAAAATCTCTCAGTTACTGTTTATGGGATGTCTTAATTTCTCCCTCATGTATGAAGAATAGTTTTGCTGAATAAAGAATTGAATCTACTTTCTTTCAGCATTTTGAATTCCCACTGTTCTCTTGCCTTCATATGTTCTGATGAGATGTCAGTGATATTCTTGTTGATGGTTCCTTTCTATGTGGTGAGCTGTTTTTCTCTTACAGCTTTCCAGATTCTCTCTTTGTTTTTTGAGTTTGATAGTGATTTATATAGGTTTAGAGTTCTTTGACTGTTTTTACTTGGAGTTTGTTGAATTTCTTGGATGTGTAGATTAATGTTTTTCATCCATCAGATTTAGGAAGCTTTCAACCATTATTTCTTCAATATTCTTAATGCCTCTTTCTCTCTTTTTTCTCCTTCTGGGATTCCCTTTATGTATATGTTGTTACACTGGATGATATCCCACAGGTCTCCCAGGCTCTGTTCTTTTTTCTTCACTCTTTTTCTTTTCATTCCTCAGAGTGGATCATCTCAATTCATGTGTTTTCAAGTTTACTGATTCTTCCTTTGATTACCTGAAATTTTCTCTTGATCCTTTTTGTTGAATTTTTAATTTTATTGATTATATGTTTTAATTCCAGAATTTATTTCTGTCTATTAAAAAAATTCTATATTTTTGGACATTACTTGTTTGGTTAGATGACATTCTCATACTTTCTTTTAGTTCTTTAGATACAGTTTCCTTTAGTTCTTAGAATATATACGTGTGTGTGTGTGTGTGTGTGTGTGTATATATAGAGAGAGACAGAGAAAGAGAGAGTGAGAGAGACAGAGAGAGAGAGAGAGATTGATATCTAGATCTATTTATCTATCTATCTATCTATCTATCTCTATCCCTGGGATTTGCCAGGGAACAGTTTCTATTGACCTATTTACTCACTTTTTCCCTGTGTTTGGGCTATATTTTTCTGTGTGTGTGTGTGTGTGTGTGTCTTTTGTTGTTGTTGTTTCTATTGAAAATTGCATCTTTTTTTTATACAGTATAACGTGGAAACTTTGAAAATCAGAGTCCCTCTCCCTCGTTCCCCAGGATTTTTTGTTGTTCCTGTTTGTTAGTGACTTTCCTGAAGTCTATAAATTCTGTATTCCTTCTCATGTGTGACCACTCTAACCTGCTCACTTAGCTTAGTGTCAGCTAATGATTGGACAGAGATTTTCTTAAATGCTTTAAATCAGTAAGTCTTTCATTATTTGCTGAGGATCTCTATGTGGATGTTGGGGCATGCTTTTAATACTCTGGCAGTTTATAACTCTGCCTTAGGCTTCGTTTCCTACTTGCACAAGGCCTTTAGATTTTCCAGAGTTTAGAGATGCACACAGCTCTGTGCATCTGTGTGCATGCACACAGCTCTGCACATCACATAGCCTTCTAATTTCCCAGCAACATGTCAGAGCTTTTCAAAGCGCTAATAGACATCTCATTCCTCAGATCTTTTTTTTTAAATTTTTTTAATGTTTATTTATTTTTGAGAGAGAGAGAGAGAGAGACAAAGTGTGAGTGGGGGAGGGGCACAGAGAGAGGGAGACACAGAATCGGAAGCAGGCTCCAGGCTCTGAGTTGTCAGCACGGAGCCTGATGTGGGGCTGGAACCCATGAACTGTGAGATCATGACCTGAGCCTAAGTCAGACACTAAATCAACTGAGCCACCCAGGTGCCCCAACCTCAGATCTTTTTTTTTTTTTCAACGTTTTATTTATTTTTGGGACAGAGAGAGACAGAGCATGAATGCATGAATGGGGGAGTGGCAGAGAGAGAGGGAGACACAGAATCGGAAACAGGCTCCAGGCTCTGAGCCATCAGCCCAGAGCCTGACGCGGGGCTCGAACTCACGGACCGCGAGATCGTGACCTGGCTGAAGTCGGACGCTTAACCGACTGCGCCACCCAGGCGCCCCATCAGATCTTGTTTTTAAGGTGTATAACCAGTATATTGTTTGCCCAACTGGTACCACTCTGTCAGGAAGTGCAGTGTTAAATAATACCATTGATTATTTTCAACAAATATCCTGGGCATAGGACTGTTTTCGTGGAGTAAGCACTAAGTCACATAAAATAAAAACAAGCCTCGATAATAGGTGTGTTTTTTTTTCTTTAAATTTTAGAGAATTGCCCAACATGTCAAATAGTGACATTGAACTGGTGAAGGAACTTTCTGGAGCACTCCAAACCTATTATGCTTCCTCCTGTGGCTACTAGGCTGCTGGTTTTCACAGAAAGTATAGATACAAAGTTGGCAAGTTTCAGTCTTACTGCGGAGCTTGGAAAGAGGTGTGAATGGCAGATTAATGAGACCCTCCCAAAAATGCTCATTTAATCTCCAGAACATGTGAGTATGTTATGCTACATGCCAAAGGGAAATTAACTTTGCAGATGGAGTTTTGTGTGACAATTAGCTGGCTTTAAGAAAGATTGTCCTGAATTGTCTGTGTGGGCCCAGTGTAAACCACAAGGGTCCTTAAACAGTGGATGAGGGAGGCAAAATAGCAGGTTTGTGTGATATGATGTAAGAAGGACTCAACCCTCCATTGTTGGCTTTGACGTTTGAAGAGGCCACGAGCCAAGGAATGAGAACATCATGAAGAAACTTTAGAAGGCAAGGAAACAGACTGCTTCCTAGATTCTCCAGGAAGAAATGCAATTTTGCCATCATCTTGATTTTAGCCCAGTGAAACCCATGTCAAACGTCTGACCTACAGAAATATAGGATGATAAATGTGTGTACTTTTAAGCTACTAAATTTGTGGTAATTTTATATAGCAGCAATAGAAAGCTAATACAAAGAAGATCAGTGTAGGATAAAGTAAAAATGATACAAACCTCACTGTTCTTACTGAAATTCAGCTAAGTTTTCTTTAATAAACACTCCTTGGACTATTGCAATTCTTTGATCATTTCCAGAGTTCTGAAAAAATTCATTTTGAATTTTTTCCCACTGTTACTGCTGCTTTTATGGAAGAGCAAGTCTTTCGAGGTCCTTATTTGCCTTTCCAGAATTGCTTCTATCAGGACAATAGAATTGAAATGGTGTTTGTTCAAGTCCTAGGAAGTTTGCAGAAAGTTTCCAAATGACATTCATTACAGGAGGCCAAAGGATGGCCAAGTAATACCCCAGGCCTTTATCTAAAAAGTTTAAGCTAAAGTAATTCCATTTGTCTGTTCAATACTTTGGGCTTCCATTTACATTTTATTTGAAGTGGTCTTTGTTTATTGAAGAAAACAAGTTTGAAAACTGTTCTCTTTCCCTATATTTTCACTCAGTTCTTATAGTCACAAATGAGATGTAGTACAAAGTTGTAGGATGATCACTTTCTTAGTAGAGGGCCATACTTACTCAGCATGAGTCATTGCATTGTTCTAAGCAGAGGTAGCTGACAGTTAATTCCAGAAATGAGAACATATACATAAGAAGGTCATACTATGAAACTGCCAATCACCTATGCTAGGAATTTACCCAAGAGATACAGGAGTGCTGATGCATAGGGGCACTTGTACCCCAATGTTTATAGCAGCACTTTCAACAATAGCCAAATTATGGAAATAGCCTACATGTCCATCAACTGATGAATGGATAAAGAAGTTGTGGTTTATATACAATGGAATACTATTTGGCAGTGAGAAAGAATGAAATCTGGCCTTTTGTAGCAACGTGGATGGAACTGGAGAGTGTTATGCTAAGTGAAATAAGTCAGGCCGAGAAAGATAGATACCATATGTTTTCACTCTTGTGTGGATCCTGAGAAACTTAACAGAAGACCATGGGGGAGGGGAGGGAAAAAAAAGTTAGAGAGGGAGGGAGGGAGCCAAACCATAAGAGACTCTTAAAAACTGAGAACAAACTGAGGGTTGATGGGGGGTGGGAGGGAGGGGAGGGTGGGTGATGGGTATTGAGGAGGGCACCTCTTTGGATGAGCACTGGGTGTTGTATGGAAACCAATTTGACAATAAATTTCATATTAAAAAGTAATAAAAAATAAATAATAAGGAAAAAACATACAAAAAATGAATTGACTAAATTAGGATGTGGTAGGGGGATAAATATCAATCTGAATTGAAGAGACTAGATAATAATATAAAAAAAAGACATCTGCAGTAATGGTCAAGTCCAATAAGATTTTAAAATTGAATAGAATCACTTGTTGAATGTTATAGCTCAATGGGTGCACAGAAGTCATCTGGTGTGGTCCTCCCCTCCCCCAATTTATAGAGGTAGCTATGTTGTTCTTCAATTCCACAGTGAATAGCAATTAGAAACAATTCCATAGCTTTCTGGAATAATTAAAAAAAAACAACAGCAAGACAGAGTCAATGGTGAGGTGGGGGACCCACTCCTGAGTGGCCTTAGGTTAGAGGCCCTATAGATAGGCACCATCCCGGAAACAGTTTGTGACCATAAGAAAGATAGGACCTTGACATTGAATTCCATGAATTGCACCCTCAGACTTATTTAATTTCCACTTCTAATGACTAGCTGTGTGACCTTGGGGTAACATAATTCAGTATCTCTGGGCCTTGTTTCACTTATCCTGAAAAGAACCCAATGCTTATATCTCAGTAGTAGGTAGGATAACATAAAATTGGCTAGTATAGGGCCTGGCACACAATAGGATTACCCTTCTCTGACCTGTTTGATAATGTTTTGGTTAAAAATCCAAAGAAATTATAGGCATATCTCAGAGAAAGTGAGAGTTTGGTTCCAGACCACAACTGTAAGTCAAATGAATTTTTTGGTTTCTCAGTGCATATAAAAGTTGTGTTTACAGTATACTGTAGTCTATTAGGCGTGCAATAGAATTTTGTCTAAAAGTGCTTGATTTTAATTTAATTTTAACCTTAATTTAAAAATGCTTTATTGCTAAAAATGCTAGCTATCATCTGAGCAAGTTGGTCTTTTGGCTGCTAGAAAGTACTGCCTTGATGTTGATGGCTGCTGACTGGGGTGGTGGTTGGTGAGGGCCTGGGTGGCTGTGGCAATTTCTTGAAATAAGACAACAATGAAGTTTGCCACATTGATTGACTCTTTCATGAACAATTTCTCTGTAGCATGTGATGCTGTTCGGTAGCATTTTACGCACAGAACGTCTTTCAAAGTGGAAATCAATCCTCTCAAACCCCACTACTGCTTTATCAGCTAAGTTTATATAGTATTCCAAATCCCTGTTGTCATTTCAAGAATCATCACAGCATCTTCACCAAGAGTAGGTTGCATCTCAAGAAACCTCTTTCTTTGCTCATCCCTAAGAAGTAATCTCTCATCTGTTCAAGTTTTATCCCAAGATCGCAATAATTCAGTCACATCTTCAGGTGCCACATCTAATTCTGGGTCTCTTGCTATTTCTACCACATCTGCAGTTACTTCCTCCACCGAAGTATGGAACCGCTTCAAAGTCATCCATAAGGATTGGAACCAACTTTTTCCAAACTCCTGCTCATGCTGTGATATTTTGACCCCTTTCTTCCCATGAATCACAAGTGTTCCTAAAGGCATCTGGAAGGGTCAGCCCTTTCCGGAAGGTTCCCAATTTACTTTGCCCAGATCCATCAGAGGAATCATTACTTGAAAGTTGTAGCCTTATGAAAGGTGTTTCTTCAATAAGAAGACTTGAAAGCTTAAATTACTCCTTGATCCATGGGCTGCAAAGTGGATGTTGTGTTAGCAGGCATGCAAACAACATGAACATCACTGTACATCTCCATCAGAGTTCTTGGGTTACCAGGTACATCATCCATGAGCAATGGTATTTTGAAAAGAATCTTCTTTATTCTGAGCAGTATCTCGCAACAATGGTCTTAAAATATTTAGTAAACCATGTTGTAAGCAGATGTGTTGTGATCTGGGCTGTGTTGCTCCATTTCTAGAGCAGAGGCAGAGTAGATGTAGCATAATTCTGAAGAACTCAGAGTTTTCAGAAGGGCAAATGAGTGTTGGCTTCAACTTAAAGTCACCAGCTGCATTAGCCCCTCACAAGAGAGTCAGCTTGTTTGAAGCTTTCAAGCTAGGCATTGACTTCTCCTTGCTAGCTATGGAAGTTCTAGATGCCGTCTTCCAGTGCAAGTGTTTTGTCTAAGCTGGAAATCTGGTTAGCGGAAGCACCTTCGCCAATGGACTGAGCTAGGTCGTCTGGATAACTTGCTGTGGCTTCTACATCAGCACTTACTGTTTCACTTTGTACTTTTATCTTATGGGGACATCCTTCCTTAAACCTCATGAACCAACCTCTGCTAGCTTCAAACCTCTCTTCTGCAGCTTCCTCACCTCTCTCAGCCTTCATAGAATTGAAGCGAGTTGGAGCCTTGCTCTGTGTTCGATTTTGGCCTAAGGGAATGTTGTGGCTGGTTTGATCTTCTGTCCAGACCGGTAAACCGTTCTCCATGTCTGCAATGAGGCTTTTTGCTTTCTTATCATTCATGTGTTCCCTGGGGTAGCACTTTTCATTTCCTTCAGGAATTTCTCCTTTGCATTCACATCTTGGCTAACTGTTCGCATAGCAGACCTAGTTTTCAGCCTATCTTGGCTTTTGACCTGCCTCCCTTACTAAGTTTAATCATGTCTAGCCTTTGATTTAAAGTGAGAGAAGTGTGACTCTTCCTTTCCCTTGAACACTTAGAAGCATCGTAGGGTTATTAATTGGCCCGATTTCAACATTGTTGTGTCTAAGGAAATAGAGACAGCCCAAGAGATGGAGAGAGTGGGGGGAATGGCTGTGTGATGGAGCAGTCAGCACACATGTAACATTGATCGATTAAGTTCACCATCTTATAGGGGTGCAGTTTGTGGAACCCCAAAATAATTATAATAGCAGCATCAAAGATCATGAATCACCATCATAGACATAATAATATGTAATAATGATGAAAAAGTTTAAAATATTGGGAGAATTGTGACGCAGAGACATAAAATGAGCAAATGCTCTTGCAGCGATAGACTTGCTGGAGGCAGGATTTCCACAAATGGTCAATTTGTAAAAAGCATAATAGCTGTAAAACGCAATAAAGCAAAGCCCAATAAATTGAGGTGTGCCCATAGTTTCTGCTAGAAGAAGTGATATATGAACCCATCGAAATGGTATGACATCATTTATTTTACGCGTACCTCTGGCCATTCTATGAGGGCAATAGTTTGTAGATGGCTTTCCTCTGGTAGTCTTTTATTTTCATAAGAATTTAGTTTGGCTACATCAAAATATCTATTATATAAGGGCTACAGAGTAAATAAACAAACCAATGAATGATTCCCCTTCTTAACATATGGCCAGTTGATGTGGGCTGCTTGACCAGTCTTGCGCTTAGCATATTATTCTTAACTATGCCCTATTGCACTGGCAGTGTCTGGGGAAACTTTGGTTGTCACAGCTTGGGTTGGAGTGATCCTTCGATGTCCACAGAAAAGAATTCTCTGACCTAAAATGTCAATAGTACTACTGTTAAGAACCCGCACCCTGGTTATCTAAATGAATGCGACTGAGTTCCTGTATGATACGCTCCTCTTTAAGCTTCAAATCTTTCCATCTGTAACACCTTTGAGTTGTCTGAATACTCTCTGAGGCTAGTCAATGCTCTTCTTCTCCTCCCACTTTCCATCGGCAGATTGTTGAGTCGGCACTGAGGCCCACGGATTGGCTCTGCAGTTGAGACAGAGCCCAACTAAAGAGGCCAGACACATGGGCCAGCGTGACTACCAGGGGGCAGACCGCCTGTCCCGCCATGTCCGCTCCACTTTTTCCTCCTCAGTTAATGCAAAATGACAGGGATGAGTGGTTGGGGTGGAGAGAGATGAGCAAATTATTATCATTGGGGTCATAGGTCTTAGGGAAAGGGGGACATTTGTGATGAAAGTTTACTTTCTTCCTTCCCTAGATACCTTTTCCTCCTCCTTTGCCTACACAAATGGGGAATTATGGATTTTACAAAAAGTTCACATTGCCATTTTAGTTCCTAATTCAATGTTTGCTTAAGCAAAAGCTTTACCGACATTCTCCTTTGCCTATCTGAGTTGGAGAAAAATGGTGGTGGGTGGGGAGAGGTTGGTGCAGAAGCCATCTGTTTAATGTCCCAAATGCACACGGGAGTCCAGTCCTTGGGTGGGAAGATGCCAGCCTCATGAAACTCTGGTGTGGGGAGCTCGAGGGGAGGAGAAAGTCAAGCTGCAGCAGGAATGTCCACTCAAGGCCTGGTGCAGGGACATGTCCCACGGAGTTGCCCAAAGGGCCCCTGATCACCGCCTCCCCCCCAAAGAGGCAGCACTCGGCAGATGGACAGAGGGCGTAGAAACTGGTTGGCTTTAGTCTGAGAAGCATATGGGCACAGCCAAATAAACAAGAATCTCGTCCTGTTTCTTCAAGCTTCTCATCACAAACTGGAAGAGATAGTTTTTGAAGAGACAGGAAGGAGTCTGCTCAGAGAGCAGCACTCACTTCCCTCCACTCGGAGAAGTCAGGGGCCCACTCGACCCTATCACGTGGACTGGGCAGGAGAGGAGATTTAACCTGGTTTTGAGATGGAAGTTTTCAGTGGGGCTGGGATTTATGAACTGGAAATCAGGAAGTCACTAATGAATTTTGGGAAGAGATAGGGAAGAGAGATACCAGGGGTCAGCAAACTTCTTCCGTAAAGGGGCCGATATTCAATGATTTAGGCGTTTTGGTCCATAGGTTCTCTGTTGGAGCTCCTGAGCTCTGCAGTTGTAGTGAGAAAGCAGCCAGAGAATATGCAAATGAAATGGGCATGGCTGTGTTCCAATAAAACTTTACTTATGAGCACAGGCATTTGGCCAGATTTGGTGAGTGGCTGGTAGTTTGCCAACTCCCGCGATAGAGTATTCTTGAACTCAGAGACTGGAAAAATAGAACTGTTTATGTTGTATATTCCATCAGCTCTAGGCTCCTTTAAAAAATCAGTTTCAACTACACCTCCAAATTCTCCCCAACCGTGTCCCCTTCTTCACACTGCTTTCCGCAGCCATGCTGGCTGGGTGGGTGCCCACCTTCTTCCAAGCTCCAGTTGCCCTCATCCACAGACTAGTGGGATCTCACGCGGTCCCTCTGCATTCAGTCTCGTGGGTAGATCTCAACCTGACAAAGTCATATATTTTTTGTTTGTGTCAACATTTTTAGCCCAAGGTGTTTTCCATATATTGGGTAGCTCATCTAGCTTCTTGAATTCAAAAGAAGGGCAAGAAATGAACGTTAAAGACAGGAGGTGTGCTAGTTTTGTCTGCAAATTACCTCAAACTTAGTGGCTTAGAACAACAGACATTTGTTACCTTGCAGTCTCTGTGGCTCAGGAGTCCAGGCACATTTTGGCCGGGTCCTCTGCCCAGGGGCTCACAAGGCTGTAACGAAGCTGTTGGCCAGGGGTAGGGTCTCATCCGGGGCTTGGCTGGGGAAGGATCTGTTTCCCCACCAGCATGGCTGTGGGTAGCATTCAGTCTGTTGCAACTGTAGGACTGAGAAAGCTTCAGTTTTCTTGGGGGTGTCAGCCAGAGGTGGCCCTCAGTCCCTTGCCACATGGACTTACTCAACACAGTTGCTTTCATCATCAAGTCTGCAAGGACAGTCTCGAGAGCGAGTCAGCCAGCAAGATGGAATCTTCTACAAGGTACTATAAGTACAGAAGTGACATACCATCACCTTTGCTGTATTCCGTTGGTTTGAAGGAAGTCACAGTCCTGCCCACACATAGGGAGACAGGATGGCACGAAGAGTGAAGACTAGGAGGTGGGGGTCCTGGGGTCCCCTGGAGTCTGTCTACCACAGATGGCAAGATCTTCAGATGGGTTCTGCAAAACACTGACTGAATTGGATCAAATAGCAACAAGGGGAGAGGTTCTGTGAGGCCCTCACCCCTCACCTGCCTGACTGAGTGTAAGCGGTGGAGACAGATGCATTCTTCTGCAGAATCTCCTGCAGGGGGCATTGTCTCCATGCCTCCCTATCCATGGCTGACCCAAACAAACCTGAGGAGAAATTTCCTGACAGCATTTGCTTAGGCTTTCAGGAAAACGCTGCTACTTTTGAAGGAATTTTAAGGTTTCCGTCTAACTGTATACCTATCTCCCCATGGAAACTATGATCTCTGGCTCCTTTATCTGGACAATCAAAATCCCAGACCGTCAAGTTCTTCCACCTAGGGAAACCGAGGCACAGGACCAGAGATTCCGGAGACAGCTTGGCACGCATGTGCAGCACTCCGGATCCTCTGGGGCATACTCTGGCATTCGATTCCCCACATAATGCAGTTTCTCCTTCAATTAAAGAGGATATTAGAGAAGTCCTGAACTTCATTAAGGGCCACTGGTTCCCCCGGGGGGAGAACACTGATGGAGAGCATTATAACTATTCATAGCAAATAAGTTCCGAAAAGATTGTCTTAAAAAGATGCAAACAAGAGAGGGAGGGAGGCAAACCGTAAGAGACTCTTAAATACTGACAACAAACTGAGGATTGATGGGGGGTGGGGGAGAGGAGAAAGTGGGTGATGGGTAGGGAGAAGGGCACTTGTTGGGATGAGCACTGGGTGTTGTATGGAAGCCAATTTGAGAATAAATTATATTCAAAAGAATCTTAAAAACACACAAACAACAAAAAGATGGTCTTAAAGAGAAACTCTAAGTATTTTTTCCTGACATTGACTTTTGGATCACTGCCCATATTTTTCACGAAAAGTATTTATTTTTCAGTATTACTCACTACAACAGGAAGAAACTGGGGTATTAGCCCGTCTATTAACACCTCGTAGAATTATTTACAATCAAGATGGCCCGCTAATTCTCCTTTTAACCAAAAGGATGTGTTCTTGACTTAGGACTGGCACATGCTAACAGTAGTTTGGGGATGTAGGGAAGGGATTAAACCTGGAGCTCTTCTGAACAACAGAATAAACACCAGGCGTGCGGGAAGGCTTTCCAACGAATCCTCGCTGCTCGTTGGTGGAGCAGTGGCCCTCCAGTGTTAGTGTGCACAAAACCCAGAAGGAGATTTTGTTTAAAATACAGACTCCAGGACTCCACCCCAAGATTCTGATTCCCTAAGTCTGCTAAAATATTCTGGAATTTGTCTTTTTAACGAGCGTTCCGGGCAGTGTGTCACAAGTGGTACAGAGGCACCCAGTGAGAAACCCGGAAGCCTCGCTGCCTCATCCAACACCTTACTTGATATGGATGGTAAGCTAAGGCGCTGGGCGATTGACCCAAGGCTGGGCAGTTGCTAAGGATTAGCAAGTCCCTTCTTAGACAGGTAGCTGTCCATTATTCATTGTATCTCCTAGAAAGATTTCTTCTGATTTATATTTTGAGGAGAAGAGACATTGCAAGAAAGCTGAAAATAGAATTTGAGGAGAGTCCCAAGATGATAATTTTACAAAAGCAAAACACTGTTAAAAAAAATTTAACTACTATTAATAGATTCAGGGTCTGAGTGGATTCCTTGCAAGTTGGGTGGAGTGACAGAGAGAGTCACAGACAGAGACACAAAAGAAAGGTTCTCTCCTGACACAGTGCACTTTGTCACTACGGCTTCTCGATTCGCCGTAGTGTCAGCTTGATGCCTATGGGACATCCGACCCTTGTCTCCCATCAGTCTATTCAGCGGCAGGCACCCAGGGCCGGGCTCAGAGCTGGCCTTGATGTTGCCCATGAACACCTCTCCATACTTATCACAAGACCGGCAGGGTTGTGGTATGGAGCACTGGGACTTGTACGGCGTGACCCACGCTGTCAGATTACAGGGGTCAAGGATCCCGTCTGGGCTGGGGAATGCTTTGTGTCTACCTTTAAGTTCTAAAAAATGGTATCCCCGCCCGCCCACCCAGTTCGGTCTTCATGCTGAAAATCAACATATTTGACAGCAGAGGTCAAAAGAAAACAAAATATAATTGATTGTCATACTGGGCGAAAGCATCATTCCGGTGAGACTTCAAATCAGAAGTTAGTTATTTTTAGAAAGCAGGAAAAATACGGCTTTGATGGGAACGGTTAATTGCGCAATGCAGTTTATTGCCTTCCTGTAACCTCGGAGAAAACCTGAAGTAAACTGATCACCAGGGAAAGCACCCTGGGAGCTTTGTGTGAACAGCGGCGCTCCTGGGACCTGTTGGGACGGGACTGGCCCCTGCCAGAGAAGGAACCGTGCCCGAGATGGGGCACCCGGAATGCACTCACACACCTTGCTCCAGATCCGCATCAGGCTCCCCCCCCCACCCCCTGCCTTTTAATATCCGATGATAGACTCTTCTTTCCACAAGATGGCAGAGTTCCAGGGTGACTCCTTGCCAAGCTGTGCCTCCTTCGAAGTCCCCCAGTTCCGGCCGGAGGGGGGGGGGTGGCTCAAGACTGAAGGCTACGGCTCTCCCGCCCAGCTTGAGTTGGACCCAACCGGCCAGGGGAGGCCCTGCCTGCTCTTGTAATAACACTTCGCTAAGGGCAAGCTATCCTGGGGGTGTGGCGGCGCTGAGAAGCGAGCATGATTCATGAACAGAAATCTCGGGCCGGGGCCCTGTTCCTGTGGGATTCCCACGTTATGTGGGAAAATGTCGAGCACGCGGTCCACACCAAGGCCACGGCCAGCTGTGTGGATTCCGTACCGTAAGTGATTGGCCCCTGCGGGCAGGCGACGTGTCAGGGTGACTTAGGGGCGGCGCCCGCGCAGGCGGGGGGGCTGCAAGGAGCCGCGAGCAACCGTGTCGTTTGACCCATTTTTAGGAGTCATCTAGCTTTCTATTTCCAGCATGACTTCATCGTCGAAAAGGTTGGGAACTTTCGAAGCTGGAGAGGACCCATTTGTATCATACGTCCAGTGTTTTGGGAAACAAACAGGCGGGCCCGGAGAGCACGGCGATGACCCGTATTTGCGAGGCAGCTGTGTACTCGAAGGAGAAGTGTTTGGAGTTGCAAACGGCGCTTGTCCTCAAGCGGAGGATGGTGGCAATTTGGTTTCACGTTACAGTTAAAATCTTTTATGTTTAAAAATCTACTTTAAATGAAAATTCTAACTGCCTGGTTTTGTTTTGTTTTTTTTATGTGAGATTTGGAAACCGATCGTGGCTCTTTGGAAAAAGATAATTTGAGTATTTAATTTAAGATTTGGTGTGATTTTGTTGCAAGGCATGTGTTGGCAGAAATAATGGAAGTTGATTAGTTTTTAAAAAAGCAGTTGAGCCTGTTTTGCTTTTCTCCAAAAGGCTTAGGGTGACATTAAAATGTGGCTCAGGACCATCTGCACTCCGATAGGAATATTTCCACTGTTTATTAGCACAGGCCACTTGTTCAAGCGGCCGCTGGTCCGCTGCTGGCTATGGTTTTAAATTAATTTGGGTTACGAGCTAAGTGGGAAAGATCAAATATTCTCCTGTATCAGCTATTCTCCATGAATACAACTGACTGCTTGGCCCGCCCAGTGGAATTTACATATGAAAGTGGCCACAGAATCCCAAACCTTATCTCAGCCTAAATCCAAGGATGAATATCCTGGATTCAAATCCAAATCTAACCCCCCTTTTTTTTTTTCATAACTGACTATTCACATATATATATATATATATATATATATATTCAAGGCACAGAAAGATTTTTTTATGCAACTGTTTTGGGGGAACGCACGTGGAATTGGGGGACTTGCGCGGACTTGCTCTAGGTCCTGCCGAAGGGAGCACTAGACTCGCTTGGGCTTGGATGCGACTACTTTCCTTCCCAGCTGATGCGGACGATGCAATGCAGGGGGGCAGCCAAGGGCAGGGGACCGTCTATCTCCCCATCACTCGAGAGCCTGGCCCAGCTCTTGCCACATGGCAGGAGCTCGATAATATTTGGACAATGATTAAATGAAATGTTTGATGCTTTCATTTCTTAATCAACCAGCTGATAAAGAAGACTCAGGAACTTCGGGAGAAGATGTGCAGGCATGAGACACCAAATTGTCTGTGCTTGTGTGGCACTGGCGTCCCCTCCCCTGCCACTCACTCCTCACCTGGGGAACCATCCTCCGGGAATATATGTAAAAGTGCTCCCGGAGCCGACCTAAATTTCTTTCTCTTTAAATAACATATAC
This sequence comes from Herpailurus yagouaroundi, assembly GCF_014898765.1. Taxonomy (NCBI): domain Eukaryota; kingdom Metazoa; phylum Chordata; class Mammalia; order Carnivora; family Felidae; genus Herpailurus; species Herpailurus yagouaroundi. The sequence continues at coordinate 33,258,681 of NW_024412406.1, read as the reverse complement.
ATATACATGTATATATGCGAGTATATATAGAAAACACGTATGTAATAAAACACTACATAATTTTATGTATTTTCCTCCTGGAAAAGCAAACCATACAGGAATAAAAAGGACAACCACGGTTCCCAAGTAATCGGCTGCTTGCTTTCTTGGGGGCCTTAGATTCTTTGGTTGACGCTCATTAAAAAAAAAATCTGCGGGCGCCTGGGTGGCTGAGTCGGTTGAGCGTCCGACTTCAGCTCAGGTCATGGTCTCGAGGTTGACGAGTTCGAGCCCCACGCCAGGCTCTGTGCTGATGGCTCAGACCCTGGAGCCTGCTTCCGATGTGTCTCCCTGTCTCTCTGCCCCTTGCCTGCTTACACTCTGTCTCTCTGTGTCTCAAAAATAAACGGCCGTGGGAAAAAAAATTAAAACAAAAATCTGACTGGATGATTTGGTTCCTTTAAACACTGTAAGGCCCGGGTTCCCGGCCCCTGTGTTCCTACTTTTCAGTAAAGGTAAGCGTGGTCTAAAGGAAACGGAACAGCCTAGCCGTCAATATTTTGGTCGCGCTTCTGTTTTCCCATTTTTAGAGCAGTATTAAACGTGTATTGCCCTTATGCCTCACAATTCATCAGGCGAGCACCCCAATAAATGTCATCTCACGGAATGGATTTAGGCTACGGGGGCCGTGCCAGGTTCCCATCCTATCAACAGCGTGAGAAAGGTTCCCAGGGTGTTCCGCAGGCTGGGAACCTGCCGGGCAGCTTTGTCAGGCCAGCGGGGCCCAGTGAGGCTGCTCACCTCTCCGAGTCCTGGCCCACAGGGCCGCTTTCCCACACGCGGCCTCTGACACTTGGCTTCCTGGGGATTGTGAAACCTGTTTACTGAATGTGTTTCGCAGCAAGCTGTGGACTATGCGTTTCCCACGAAGCCCTGCCCTTTCTGTGAGGGCGGATAATTAGTTCGCAGGGTTTCATTTTGCCGCGTGGCCTGCCAAAGCTTTGAACGCGCTCCCTTTCTGAGGGCCATAGCTGGTCACCCTGAGGACTGCGGTGCGGCCGCTGACACCTTTTCCCCTCTTGGCGATCAGATGCGCTTTGGGGGCCCTCGTTCGGAGCGCCTTTGGTTAACAGACTCACAGATCAAACCGTGTGTGTTTCACGCCTTGCAAAAACATACTGCCAAAGATAAAACCGGAATCCAGCAGTTGCCACTTGCCCTCACCAGATCTGTCTCCTCTCCTTGTGTGTCTCACAGTCCTTTCTGTGCTGCTCCGAGAGGACAGGACCCTGGCTCCCCGAGTTCAGAGCCCCGTGCTCTGCGCTGGGGGGCGGGGGGAGGGCATCCTTGCTTATCTGACTCCATGGTGATTCACGGGTAGAATCCTCTGTCCTGTCAAAGTGCTTAAGAATTTGTGGCAAGCGCCCATTTGGGGGTTGGTTTTTTCTTCTCTCTTCAGAACTCACATGTAACCCCGTAAGCTCTGGGCTATGTGAAGACTGGCACAATCTAGAGAAAGCAGACGTCTTGGAACTTATCAGTGTTTGAGAGATAGATACACTTTGCCTTCTTTATCTTGATACGCCTTTGCCCTAACCTCGAGAAATCCACTCTCCGTAGCCGGAAACCAGATGGCCTCCAGGAACTATTAGTCACAAAGATGAAACAACACGTCAGCTGGAATGTACTTTCTATGCTTTGGTTTCCCCCTGCTGCCCCTGGGCTGAGGGGTGCTCTCGGGGAAGGACAGGGGGACTATGGAGAGTCAGAGGGAGGGTATGCTGGAGGAGTGGGGGCAGGTGCCTACCCAACCCAAGACACAGGAAGGAGACCCTTCACTCCTTCGCTCATCATCCTGTGTTCTGAGGCAATATATTATTTTCTAGCGAAGAACGATGAACGAAACACGTGGAAGTAAAACCTGATACTCTCTTTGTGCTGGAAACTCGAGAAAATGGAATCAGGTGCTCTATTTTTTCATACTGTCCTGCTGCTCCCCACTGGTTTTATCCGTGGCCTTTATGGTTATTCATTTTTCCTAAGAAGGCAGATTGTAGCCTCTATGTGAACGACTAAGACTTCACTGCTATCCGTGTCTGTGTCAGAAGAAGAAGCTAGATATTCTTAGTAATGCCTTTTGCCTTCAATCTTACTGTCACCTCTGGTGGTGGCGTGGATTCACTCATCTGCTCACTCGGTATCTGTGGGAGACGTGCTAGGGACCAGGCAGCGCGCCTTAGGCACTGGGACACGGCGAGGGACACGGTCACCCTCCTCCTTGCGGTGGCAGAGCTTACGGTCTGGTGAGAAGGAGAACGAACCAGGATGTGGCCAGAAAAATGCTGGGTATGCTCTTCATGTCAATTGTACGTCCTCTTCTCTGAAAATTATACTCAGCATATACATCATTTATGTACACAATATGATACAATAGTACATGTACATGCCTGAAAATGGGTAATTGTCTGTATACTGGGCGGATTGATTCAATTGGCTTTTACCGGTGAATAATTAAGATAAAACAGATTTTGAGAACTTTGGTCTGAAGGAGGGGTGATGAGTAAGAAAGTCCATCAAAAGGCCGAAAGGGGGGGCGCCTGG